>NC_142433.1:5263750-5569375 GCF_059516105.1 Syngnathus floridae
GCCACTTGCTGCCATCTTGTTTTGGTTCTTGCCTCTTCTTCCACTGAAGCTTGTCGGCTGCATGGGAATTTGATTAATAAATATTCAACTTTAGCGTTTTAATTTCCTCACCGTTGTCTTTGGCTTGCTTAATGATTTCACTCAATTCCCGCCTCAACGGGTTTTCTCCTAACATCCTCATCACAGTGCCCAACTCCTTCATGTTGATGTCCTTGCTGCCATCCGTGTCAAACATATCCAAGACGCCTTCGAATTCTGGACAGACCAAGTCATAAAGTGGCAGAACAAAAAATAAATAAATCATAACAGAGTGAGACGAACCTGCAGACATCTCATCGGTGAGGCGGAATCCGATCTCGTTTTGATCATCAGACGCTTTCTGAGGGGAAAGCAAAGAAGTTGGATTCGCTTTTGTTGTGATCCAAACTCTAAATTAAACTCGTTAAAATAAATAGTAGGGGTTTCATTGTCATTGTAAAGACACATTTGTCAACACGGCTCGCGCGTGGGCGTATTTTGTGTACCTAATCAAGTGTCTGTGACAAGAGGAAGCGTGCAAACAGACCTGGCTTTGTTCCTCGTGGCTCACGTCAGGCGATTCAAAGTCGCCTGTCAAGCACAACACAAGCCGTCACTCTTAGTCGTGAAAGACGGCGGCAAACGTGAGGACGCATTCTTTGGATATTTTTCTTGTGCGGGAATTACGACAAGTGGAAGGAAGCTGGTTATTTGGCTTTTGCAGAATGAGTCAGGCACTTTAGATCAACTGTTTGCTCCCTTTCCAAGTCATGCAGCTAGCATTAGCATAAAGGTCACATGTCTGTTGACCAAGTTTAGCTCAGTCAAGCAATTCACCGGAGATGAAGAGGGCGCCCAGGAAGAGCAGCACGGCGACGCCCATGATGCATTTGTTCAGCGACCACCACGCTTTCTCCTCCTTTCTCTTCGGCAGGTGGAACTCCATCTCCTCATCCTCGTCCTCCTCATCTTCCACGTCTGACGCTTTCGGCCCGGATTCGACTGTCCTCCTGCGGAGTCCGTCGCCGTGGTGACTCGTTGGGGGTTCTACAATAAATTCATTCATTCAATTGAAGTCTTGGAAATGGATTCAATGACAATTACCTTCTTCTTGCTCCTCCTGCATCTCCACCTCAGATGGACTCTCCTCCTCTGCCTGCACTGAACCGATGCTCTCTGGTGCTATGACATCATCAGCAGGGGCCGAGCCGACTGGTGGTTCTGAGAGCTCTTTGTTGACGTCGGTGTCTTGATCCAAAGGAGGCTCTGAGGCGCTGAGTGTCTCAGCTGGGATGACCGGATCCGGTTCCTCTGGTTCCTCTGCAACGTCTGCGTCCTGGAGGGTCTCGTCGGGCTCGGCGACATCGCGGGGTCCCCCGAAATCGATGCTGGAGACGAAGGCCACGCCGAGATGCTCGTTGTCGCTAGGCGAACTGGTCACGATGTCGTGAATGACGGGGGCCTGGCTCTCCGGGTCGTCTGCCGCGAGCTGGTCAGGCTGGAGAGAACAGCAAAGGACGGGACCGTCACCAGGCTCTGGGTCGGTCTCTTGACACACCTGGCAAGAAGTATGTGTGTGTAATTATCTATCATTGCTTAAAAATATGCAAGTCGATTTGACATAATGACTGTGCAGGTCGCATACCAACCTGGTGGCCTTCTTCTGATAAGACACACTCCACTGGAATGTCACTGGGCTTGATCTCCCCAGCTGCAACTGGAATAACACAAGATCTTTTTGCAACCTCACGACCACAACCTTATCTTGACTTTGCGTACCTGTCGCCATGTCTTCTGACAGGCTGGGGGCGTCGCCCAGGCTTTCCGTGCCATCATCCAGCACCCCTGCGTTGTCCGCTGCCACTTCCTGTGGAATAAGAAACAAAAATAGAAATTAACTTCTCCCACAAATTGTGTTTTGCTAAAGATGGAACCTTGATGTAGCAAAGACCATGAAAACAGGAGGGGATCCAAAAATCAACCCTGTGGTACACCATATGACAAATAGTCCTGCCTTTCAAATCGGCCACTCTATAAAGCGGGTCTAAAATTGGACAGCACACCTACATTACCTTTGACCTTTCGCTATTTGGCTTGTCTGGAGAAGTTCCAGCAAAGTCAGGAGCAATGGGGCCTTACCTCTGGGGAAAGGAGCGTCCAACTGTTGGTGGACGAGCCGCTACTGCCAGTGCTGCTGCTGTGGTCCGACATTGCCATCTTGAGGCGCCTCTTGGCACAGCACAAGGAACGCTATTTTCACCTTTTCGTAGATTCCTGCAGAAGACACCACTTGTTCAAATCTTGCAAACTAAAACTTCACCAGAGGCATGGACATTGGTGTGCAACTATGGCCGCTGATTATACGGACGATAATAGCTTTGATACGTGCACACGCACGTAATAGAGACGGGATTAATGCGTAATACGGGTTACGTGATGACGCGTTAGCTCCTATTCTAGTAACATCGCATCCTTTGAATGACGAATTCCCTTTTATATGCGAATTTTGACGTGAGTGACGGAGAAATTAGGCCAGAAATTGACAATCGCGGCAGTGAGGTCACGATTTTTCCCCCCCACGTCAAGGCGAATAGAGGAATTTGATTTTTGCATTTGGACGTGCATAAGGATGAATTTAAAAAGTAAAGGGAACACGTTCGACGTTCTCGTGATGGTAAACAAAGGATGCAAAACCACTTCCGCCTTCACGCAGGGCTAATCACGGGCCACAAACACGTGCGATGCCATGATTATGCAAACACACGGCACGGCATATTCACCCTGCGTCGCTCGGCAATAATTTCCAGTCCCGATTATCCACTTATTATCCTCTGATCGTCCCCTCGAACTTGGGAACTTCGGGAATTCTGATCTGCGTCACGTCAACCAAGAAGCCTCTCCACCAATCAGAATTCGAGATAGACTCACGTGAGCGAGCAATCCACCAATGAACGCAATTATACTCGTCATCCAATCGTATTTCATCCAAGCTGCATACTTTGGGTGCATTCCACCAATTAGAAATGTGAATCAAAAGTGCAAATGAAGCGACATCTTGACGTTGATTGAAGGCTGACAGGTGATGGCGACTTAAAGATCCTCCCCATACAAACGTAAAGCGAAAATATGAGTGAGCACATGTATTTATACACGAGATAGGCAGACGTGGACCAACTGCTCAAGGACACGTCCGCTCCGCTATTTTTGACACGGGACTTACCGTGCAGTTGCTCATTTATTGCATCATGTTAATCGTCCAGCTTCACCTCTTAAGTCACGTCACACTTCATTGGTGGCATCACACAAAGAAGCAAAACACAAATATGGTGAAACTTGAATTTAATGGCACAATTGACCACCACCACCAATAATGTGACCTAGAAAACATTTTGGGAACATGAACATTTCCAGAAAAGTTTTGGTTCAAGTCCACTATTATTTCACTGGAGCAGCATGCCCCTACATTCCACTAGAGGGTGCCAGAGACCCACTTTTCATTCTACCTCTCCTCATTCCTTCCAGCAGCGTCTGTCTTCTCCCTCTCACGCAGCAGGTGGCGTATGGATGAATTCTGCGTGGACAAGGTACTGGTCAGCAGCGGCATGAGGCCTCGGAAGCCCTCGCGGAGCTCTTCCACGTGTTTCTCCAGGCCGTGGACGTGCGTGTCCAGCTCGGCCCGGCAGCCCTGCACCTCGACCAGCACGTCGAACAGCGCCGTTTGTAACTGCGGGGGTCCCAGAGGAGACACAGGTCACAACAACGGTGCGTTGGCAATCGGCTGGAGATTCGCTCAGCGGTTAGTGCACTTGCCTCTCTCACCTTGCAGAGGTCCACCAGTGTGCTGCCCTGGTCTGCTAGGATTCGCTTGTCCATCTTCACGCGCCGGAGCCTGGACAGTGCAAACATGGTTATATCGACTTTTTCTATCTAGTCAAATGATGACATGGACACTTACTGGTGGATGGCGAGCATCAGTTTACGTTGGTGCATGCGGACCATGGTGTGATCTTTCTCCCTGGAGAGCTTGGTATGCTTGTAGATGAACCAAGTCTCCCTCAGCACGTTTGCCGCCGCGTTCTTCATCTGAGCCCAAAATAATATTCACTCGACGGCACCGAATGAGACGTGTAAATGGTTAGCAAACCCTTTTGGAGATGTGCGAGTCAATCATGAAGTTGTGCACGTGCTTCTCAGCCCGGGTTAGCTCCAGCTTCCTGGCCACCACCGCCACCACTAAGACGGTGCAGCCGGCCCCCTGCGAAGGAATGTTTTAAAACATTAGTCTGTCTGAGAAAAATAAAAAAAATTTGCTGACCATGATCCCGGTGAGGAGGCAGATGCTGCGTCCGCAGTAGGTGTGAGGCACCACGTCTCCATAACCGATGGACAAGAAGGTGACTGACACCATCCAAAGGGCCTCCATGTAGTTGCTGCTTAGGTCCCTGTAGTTGTGATGCCTGAAAAAAAAAATATTTAAACAATTCAATCAGAATTTGGTCAAAAAAGATTTTTATTGGAGTATCGACCTCTCGCATACGTGCAGCCCCCAGGCCGCCACGATCCACAACGAGACGCTGAAGATCATCAGCACGGTGCCGGGGTAGGTGGTCATCAGGGTCTTGCCCACGAAGCGGGCGTTGAAGTGGATCTGCCAAGATTAATATTATGTAACACCCCACCCGCAATCTGGCTGTAGGTGAGCTAGACAGAGGTCATTTCCTTCAGCCGCATTTACAATTTGACGGGATTACAGGAGAGGTGACTTTGGTTGCTGACCAAAACAGCAGCACCACACCATGCTTAATTGTAGTACTGCAAAGAGATACCTTATTGAGCGCCCCGATGCTACGCGACGCCGTATCGGTGAAGAGCCTGCTGTGTAGCATCATGGCGCGGCCTAGCAGGTAAAGCCTGAGGAACATTGGCAGCGCCAGCACGATCTCCAGCTCCGTCTCGGACAGCGCCGTCTGCACCTTCTGCTGTTGGATGTAGGCCACCAGGCCCACCGGGTATGGATGGATTGCAGCCGTCGCCAGCTCCAGGGCGATCAGGGTCAGGCGCTCCGTCGTCATGGCGATGCGCCAGTCCTCCGCGCTGCTGTCATGGACGTAGAGCTACGACGGCCAGATTATCAGACTATCCCTAATGAAGCTTTCTGATACGGCAATGAAAAATGTCCCCCGTGTCGGGTTACCTGCACCTCGCAGCAGTGGTACGCTATGATGAGGCCCAGCAGAAGGATGGTGGAAAGGCTGATGATGGATTTGAGTGTGAGTGAGTAGATGGAGCTCTGTGGGTGGCACATACATTGACAAAGCTCAATCTATGGAGATCCTAGATAATCTTCTAATCTTACATGACTAATCCACTTGCAGGATGTAATGAACATGATTTTATGGACATTGCCCTTTTCATGCAGGTCCCATGTCTATGTAGACATATCAAACGTTCGTTGACACCCACGTCACTCACCAGATCTGGCCCCGCCTTCTTTGTTTTTTAATAATACAAAATCTGATGACTAGAGGAGAATGGATTCGAATCATTCATACACAGGAAACCCGTTGATTAGTGTGCCGGACCTTGCTGTAGACACTCCAAGAGAGTTCCGTTTCCGTGACCATCATGAACACGCCAAAAATCCCCACGGCCAGAGCGCAGTCGTTAAGCCGCTGCCTGCGGAGGAAGAGCGCCCTCCTACGCAGCAGCCGCCACCCGATGCTGTGCGTCTTCCAGTAGTGGTCATCCTTGGACTCCGTTTTGTGTTTGGGGTCGGAATGGCAGGGCGCCCCCGGGAGAGGACCCCGATCCTGGCTCGGGGGCGATTCCTGGGGCGGCTCGTCGTCCCTGCTGGTGACGATGATCTCCGGGAGGCTCTGGCTCATCTCCTGCCACTGGAGGCTTTGGACCGAGGGCCTGGCAGAGGTTTTGAAGGGGGACCCGTCATTTAAAGTGCAGACCTGGATTCTGGGAGCTCCAGAAGCCTTGGCTTTATGCTCCTTCCTTTGACGTTTCTTCTCCTTGCATTTGACTTTGTCGGCCCTCCTGGGGGAGCATGGCGGGGCTCGGGTGCACCGGTGGCCGTTGTATAAAGGCATGGTGGCCATGGCTTGGGTCCGGTCCAGCCACACCGTGCGATCCGCGCACCTCTGAACGGCCGGGCAGATTCCGCACTGGGGAGGGCAGGCCCGGCGGGGGGAGAGTGTTCTGGCAGGAGGCAGCAGCGAACGCTGCTCCTCCACCTCGCATTCGTCCACCAGGGAAATGTTGACCATGGAGGTGGAGGAGCGCTCCATGGTGACGGATGGGCTCAACTGGAAGGAGAGACAGGATATGTCACAAAAAAGTATCTCCCAACACTATTCAACCAATTTTTTTTTTAACAATTGATCAAATTTGGACATAGAATTCTGCCCTAAAAATCATTAAATGAAATTATTGCTATGAAATAAATTAAAAAATAAAATATATTTTGGGTAGCTGTTGGCTGCCTTACAAAAATTTGTTTTCTGAAAAATAATTTTGGGAAAAATCTTTTTAGTTTTAAACAAAACGTGAAACTTTCCAAAGTTGTAAAATATTATTTGGTTATCCAGTTTCTAAGTCTAAAAGCAACACAGGCAACACAGTGAATTTCTAAATACCTTACCTTTTATAAAACAAGATCTGAATTTGCTATTTCTTGAGATTTGGAAAAATCCTGCTGTCTGTGGAATAATAACAAAAAATCTGTCCTGTTGCACGTCCTTCCTTCAAAAAAAAAAAAAAAGATTAATATATGTACACTTGATATGATGAACGTACAGGAGTGGTGTGATGCAATCACATCATCAAATCCAATAACTATAGTCACGCTCCCTCCGAACAAACCTGTCCACCCACTAGCAGCCTGTCGGAGCTCCGCCCACATTCCTGATGAGGTTATGAGCCTCTTGTGTACGTATATGACATGTGATCACTGACCATACTTATATCTATGTCACGTCCCTGGCTGCCGTCCCGCCATCCGGACGTCTTCCTAAAAGCCGGGCTTAGTGATGGCCCAGACTCAACTTGCAGATGTTGCAAACAATCAGCTTTCCTCCAATAATTATCACGTCATCATTTAGCAAGCTCAATTTAAGCGACAGATTATTTCACAATAATCAAGTTTTGGAAAAAGTTTGATTTAACATCAAATTTGTTCGGCACGTGTGTGATGAGGAGACCTACAAAATAAAAGTCTTCAAGAGGCCACTGGGCAGATTAAAGTTTAATCAAGAGAGGTCCGATACTTATGATCTTATGAAATATCAAATATGTCAGCCCTTAGGTGACAGGTGGAATATTAAGCCAGAAAGTCAGAACAATGACATCTCGCGCGGTTATTTATCCAAATCCGCTTGACAGATGGATCTACAGATAATATGGGTTGCTGCAAATGGATACGATGAATAAGGACGGGGGTCGGGGGGGGTCGGCTGGATCCGGGTAGTAGCGGGATAAAGAATGGTATTATCTAATCGGAAGGAGACGTGTATTAAGAGGTGGGAGGGGGAGCGAGAGGAGCCCATAAAAAGAGTCCAAATCAACAACTTTGGGATGGGAACAAAAATAAAATAATATGAAAAGTTTGATCTTGATTTAGCTTAATCAGCAAACATTCACAGGGGATTTTTTTTTTTAAACAACAATTGACAGCGTTTTTTTTTTTTTTTTTTGCCATGACTCTTATGAGATTAGTATACCTAATGAAGTGTCCCGCCAGATGTTAGTCTTATTCCAAACATCTTGCATCTGCCAGTCTGAATCAATTCAAACGTGCTGCCAAGTCGTGCTCGAAAAGCCTTAGCAAGTCTATTCTTGTGTGTGTGTGTGTTGCCAATTTTCATTTAGTCTCCTCTGTTATTATTGCATCACCCCGTTGGCATCCAGGGCTAAATGAAATTAAATTGAGATGCTCACGGCCGCTAATTGCTACAGATGTTCAACGAAAAGGATTAGCATCCCCCCGACAAGGCGTGCCACTTCATTTTCTGCAGTAATCATAACGAGAAAACAATTTAAACGAGATGTGTCCCGAATGACTTAAACACTCTTAGCTGATTAAAAACGTGGAAGGATGAATATATTTGAGATGGAATTTAGGAATTTCTAATTGGCCAGGATGCAGGAACAAAACAAACCACCGGAGGGAGCCCATGTGTCAATTCTTCGTAAACCCAATGAAGGATGGGTGAGTTTTCCCAAACGAGTTATTCCCCCACCCTCTAATCCCACTTTGGAAAATTACATCCAAGTTTGACGGATGGTGTCCATCTTGAGGCCCACCTTGCCTGGCTGCGAAGCGTGACAAAAGGGGGCCCCAAATAGGTCAGAGGGGGCTAAGCGTAGACTCCCAGTAATAGGGTCATCCATTATACAATCCAACTCTTTCCTTAACCTGATTCTCGCTCCCTCCTTCCCTCCCGCTTGGCATTCATCAGCTTCTCAGCCCTTGCATCAGCATTTAGGCAATCCGGTTTAAAAATTGCCGAGGGCCTCCCACTAAGGTGACAAAGTTTGATGATCATTGGCTTTCGCCCATCGACATGAAATTAGGAGTGAGTACTACAAAAGGCTATTTTGTCTATTTTTGTTTGGTGCTCACTCCGACCTTCAGCCTTGTTCTCGTGTCATGGTGTTGTGTTTAATAAGGTCATCTTGCAGCGTCAGCCCCATTAAACATGACCCCCTCCTTCATCTTGAACCCCTTTGCCCCCACTGCCGATCGCTTTTTTCTTTTTTCCACCGTGCTCTCCATTTTAGTCCCACCTCTTCCTCTTAGTCTCTCTCTCTCTCTCCTCCGGCATCTGCTCCATCCTTGGCTTTGCTGCAGCTTCCTCCACCTCCTCCTCCTCCTCATTTCTGCCTTCCTGTCTGTCTGCTGCCACTCTTCTTCTTTCTCCTCCTCGTCGATCAGGATGTGGCGCTCGGCGGCTTTGCTCCTCTCGGGGATCTTGGCGTTGATCCAGGGTGAGCTCCTTATGGTATTCTGGATTCCAACTGTTAAAAAAAAAAAAAAAGAAAAAAGATGAAGAGGGAAAAGTACAGGATGTGATGGGTCACCTGTTTGCTCTGCCTACTCTGTCTGTCTTGCATGTCATCTTGTGTGACTCAGAAAGTGAGGGGGGGGGGGACGGATCAATGCAATCGCACATACGAATCGCACACGCTTTCGACTCGCTGCATCCTTCGTGTTTGTGTGCGCGCACAGAAAACGTGTTGCTGCGGCTGAAACGTACAAACTTGACAGCCTCTCGCTCGGGCGTTTGTTGTCGGCGTCAAGTGGCGCCAAGGGAGACCACAAATGAATTCTGATTAAAAATTAAAATATAATCTATAAATAGAGCAAATCACACAGAGGCTTCAAGTTGTGGTTGTAAAACCAAGACAATTTTAGGTTGTGTATATTTAAAATGATCAAACTACACCTTCTGCTAGCTCAATGCTAACACACGTTGCAATTAGCCATAGTCAGGCTAACAAAAAGCTCATTTAGAGCAAGTTGATTGCAGGTTCATTAGCGTCAATAGGCCGTTAATTGGACTTTGTTTACTGAGCCGACTGCCGTGTTTCCCGTGAGTCTTCCGTCTTTGTCGCAGAATCGAAGCTTTATCGAGCGCCGGCTCGAAATGTAATAAATGAGCATGGAAATGGATCGGTTAATTGATTTTTTTTTTTGGATTGATAGTGGAAGTATGACTGACTTGACATTTCTTACACACAAAAAAATCTGCATTTTTAAAAATACATCATTAAAATATCAAATGTCACTCCTGGCAGTGTCTTCAGGGGGTCCTCACCAGAGAAACCTGCTGAAGAGCCTGCTGAAGGACTACAACCGCATGGAGCGCCCCGTCGGCAACGACTCGCACCCGCTCACCGTCACATTCTCGCTCAGTTTGATCCAGATCATGGACGTGGTGGGTGGGGCTGCTCTCGTGGGACGCCGCCATTTTCGCAAAGACATTAAATGTCTGTCGTTATCTGGTAGGATGAGAAGAACCAGGTGCTGACCTCCAACATGTGGCTGCGGATGGTAAGGACGCCTGAGAGGTTTGTGGTACTTATCAACTTGGACATATGACTCGCCGGACGCAACATTAGGTACACCGTCTTACTATTCTCATTTGATGGTGTACCTAATGATGTGGCCAGAGGGTGTGCTTTGCATGTCAAGCCCTATTTCACAGGTGTCAAACTTAAGGCCGGGGGCCAGATACGGCCCACCATATAATTTTATGTGGCCTGCGAAGACAAATTGTGCATTAAATTCGTGTCATTACTAGAATTGCAAATTGTCTTCACTTTTAATATCTTTTTTTTTTAAATATTTGACCAGTTTTTACTCGTCTGATTTGATAACGAGTTATTTGTCAGTTTATTTTGTAGCTTTTACTGAACATAATATGAGGTGCTTTTTTTTTTATTTGGGTTGACAGTCATCATGGCCCTCCGAAAGAAGCTACAATGCGGCCCGTGAAAAAAAATGAGTTTGACACCCCTGCCCTATTTATTCATTTCAAATATGAGTCGTATCTATTTATCTATTAGTAACATATGTAAAAAATAATTTGTGTCAAGAGCTGGTTCGACCACTATCTCCAGTGGAATCAGAGCGAACATCCCGGAGTGAAAAACCTTCGCTTCACCACCGACCAAATATGGACGCCGGATATTCTTCTATACAACAGGTAAGCTTTAAACATGTGCACGTACTCACATGTTCTAACGGTCCCCGTGATGCTTCCTCAGCGCAGATGATGACTTTGACTCCACCTTTAAGACCAACGTTCTGGTCAACTCCAGCGGGTATGCTGAATATTTGCCTCCAGGTGGGTCACTCGAGCGTCACAAAGACACTGGAAAATACAAGATTGTTCTTAACATTGCCCGACACAAAGTTGATGGAAGAATTCGTTCGGACGCGGTCGGGCGAACCCGCCTTCCTTCTCGTGCCGCTATCACTCAGTCAGCTCGCCATTCAGCATTCCGCACGGGTCCCTGCCTTTCCCCGCGAAGCCAAGGTTAATATTTCACGCCGTTGACATATGCCTCCAAAAAAGCTGCATAGACTTCCTGTTGAACCTCGTCGTCACGGTGCGTTCGCTGCCATGTTTATTAATAGAACACTGCGGCGGGTAAATAACTCACCGATGAGATTGGGATCAGAGACAATTAATTCTTTGCAGTCAAGTGAATTAACAAGAAAGGCTAACTTTGCAAATATTTGTGAAGTTGACTAACAGTATTTTATTTATGGAAAAGCCTATTTAAGAATAAAGAATATTTACACAGCAAAGATCACACAATCTGAAAATATGGAAAATTTGCAAGCAAGGGGCCTCGAAATGTCACGTTGGTGAAAAAGAGGCTCCTTAAAATGACGGACATTTATTTTGGGACTATGTCGAGCTAGCGCAAAAGAGAGAGACTCTTGTTTGTAAGTGTCGCCCCA
Source organism: Syngnathus floridae (assembly GCF_059516105.1). NCBI lineage: Eukaryota > Metazoa > Chordata > Actinopteri > Syngnathiformes > Syngnathidae > Syngnathus > Syngnathus floridae. The sequence goes on from NC_142433.1 coordinate 5,275,248, forward strand.
AGGTTACAAGATGGATATCTGCAAGAGGAGAGGAGAGGCAGGCTGCCAACAAGGCGCTGGCGCACACTCTATGATTCCCAGGCCGGACACTTCATTAGGAACACCTGATTGTTTTGCAATGGAAAAACTCACCTATTTGCTGCTTTTGTTTTTTTTCTGCCCTCTGCTGCCACCTAGAGACATCAACACGGCATTGCAGTAGTACTAGTATTTGTTTTGCTTTTTTAAAATGAAAAGTATTAAAGAAAACAGTTACGTGCCAATCACATGTCCTGCCAGGCATCTTCATGAGCACGTGCAACGTGGACGTACGCTGGTTCCCCTTCGACATCCAAAAATGCGTCCTCAAGTTCGGCTCGTGGACGTACGACGGCTGGCTGTTGGACCTCCAGATGAACGACGCTGACGTCTCGGGCTACATGCCCAACGGCGAGTGGGACCTCATCGGTCAGCCTTCAACACACAAATAGTTTGCTAATTTTTTTTTTTGCAAGTACTCGAGTACGGATTATGCTTACTTAGGGGTGCCCGGCGCCCGCAACGTGGTTTTCTACGACTGCTGTAAGGAGCCGTACCCGGACGTGACCTTCATGGTGACCATACGGCGAAGGACGCTCTACTACGCCCTCAACCTCCTCATCCCATGCATGCTGCTGTCCTCCATGACACTTCTTATCTTCGTGTTGCCCGCTGACTCCGGGGAGAAGATCTCTCTGGGTGAGCAAAAAATACATAAATTATGGTACAGCCATTAATTGATTGCATTAATAATTATACTGTTTTTGTATATTTAAAAAAAGAATATATTGGAAATGAAATCACGCCGCACACATTTGCATTAATTCCGATTCTTCCAAGATGATGTAGCTGCCTGCAAGCGCACACAGACAGATATTTTCGGTTGTGATTGAAAAAAAAACATCTTTGCAAAGTGCGCCATAAAAATCTCCAAGTGGGACACTCCCCCCCCCCTCCTCTTTCCTGCAAATATGATTCTAATACGCTCACATTGAACGCTCAAATGAAAGGGGTGAGGGGGGGGCCGAGAGGGGATTACAGGAAGACGACGGGGAAGCGGGAAGCGAGCGCAAAAGAAAGTGGAGCACTCTTACAAAACGAGCGAATATCTTGTTAAGTGCGTATTTATTGGAATAATGCTGATGTTGCGTTATATGCCGACTCCTTTGGTACGCACGGCCAATTAAGCTATTGATGTCATTAATTGATGAAGCCGCATCTTCCATGAACATGCTCCGGACATTGTGGCCTTTCCTTTTTTTTTTTTTACTTAGGATATTTCTGCCAGAGAAGCATTTTTGGTAATTGTTTGTGTTTGGAGTCGTGAATTACGACAGCGCTGTTGTTGGATGCAGATGCTGTGTGAAATAAATGGAGGCGAGCATTACACTATGTCAAAAAGCAATTTAGTGGATGAGGCCTCGGGGTCGTTTGTCAAAAAAAAAAAACTTGGCTGCCCGCCCAGCTGGTATGTTGACTTTCTGGATGAGATCGATTTATTATTTTTTTTGTTTGATTTCAGGCATCACCGTCTTGCTGTCGCTGACTGTGTTCATGCTGCTGGTGGCTGAAATCATGCCGGCTACGTCTGACTCGGTGCCGCTCATAGGTAGGCCTTAATTTTTTTACCGTATGTATTTTACATGTCGAAAAAAAACGTTAGCAGTTTCAGCACTTTTTTTTTTTTTTTTAGCGTTCCAGCTCATCACTTTTACGGTTAGCTCGGCGCTTCCGTCCCTCCGCACGTCCTGCTTGTCAGCTGATTACTGAGGAATTGAACGAGTTATATGACCAGCCTCGAGTGTCATATATTCATACTTTATAGCGCCGCTGGCACTGTTTCACATTTAATCAGACTTTTACGGGGACTGAAACACGACTACATTGCATGAATGCGAGACTTCATTAAAGAGCTTTTACAACCTGGAAAGCGCGACGGTCATATAAAAGTGATACAAAGACATCAAGTCGGGGTCCTAAATAGGGAGGCGTTGATTTCAGAGAGTCTTCCGGGACCTTTTTGGATCTGGGGACGAAAGGGCTCGTGGAACTCAATGCATCTGTTCTATTTAATTCAAGGTCAGTACTTTGCCAGCATTATGATCATCGTGGGGATGTCCGTCATCGCCACCGTGGTGGTCCTACAGTACCACCACCATGATCCCAATGGAGGGAATATGCCAAAATGGGTGAGTTTGTTACCAGAAACGGAACCAGTGTAGCGATGCAGCATCCGCCCACCACTTTGGATCACGCGGCGTTGCCCTTGCGGGAAATCCAGCTCTGCGTCATCTTGGTGCTGTTGCTGAGCAAGGATTGAAATAGATCCAGATTTTTTTTTTTAGAGGATAATCTACTCCTACATTTTTCTGATTTACCTGTGCATGGCGCAACGGAGGAACCTCGGGATGATGAAATTGATGACCCCCGACATGGAGGTCATAAAAGCCCAGATTTGATCATTTCCAGGTTTCCATTTCTGTGCAGTTTTATGATCCCCACTTCATCCTTTGATCTGGCGATAACAAAATAAAATCATTTTTTGAAATCAATCAATCATGTGACATAATGTACGTTATTTACCTGCTTTCTTCTGTGTCTAGGTGAAGCTTGTTCTTCTCCAATGGGTGGCGTGGTTCTTGCGGATGAAGCGACCCGGCGAGGCGGAAAAGCCCCGGAGGCCCGCGTGTGCCCCCCACCTCCGCCGTTGCTCCTCAGGCTCGCACAGCGGGAGCATTCCCAACCACTGTGACCCGGCCGCGCACACTCACAATCTGCCCTCTCTCCACCAACCTCACCTCCACGTCCAATCCAGCTCCAACAATGGCAACTTGGTCTACTTCCAGGGGATGGAGGATCCTCCGCTGTTGTCCGATCAGGCCCAGAGGGGTAATAACATCCCGGTGGGGCATCGTAGTCCACCCCCGCACCTTTGCGGATCCCCGCTGCCTCCCGCGCCCAACCTGGATACCGTCGGATGCCCCAGCACCGTCTCCAGCGGAGGTGGCTTTGGAGTTGGCATGAGCAGCGGAGCGTGCCAGGTTATGGGTCACGGCGACCCGCTACTTCAAGCCATCCTGGAGGAAGTGCGCTACATGGCGGATCGGTTCCGCGAGCAGGACGAAGCGGAGCGCGTGGCCGACCAGTGGAAGTTTGCGGGTGCCGTCATCGACCGTCTGTGCCTCGTAGCCTTCAGCGTCTTCAACATCATCTGCACCATCTCCATCCTCATGTCGGCGCCCAATTTTGCCGACGCCATTTCCAAGGATTTTCTCTGAAAAGAACAAAGCAGATGAGGGGGTGTTAAGGTATCAAGCGGGCTCGGATCCAGCGGGAGTCCAGGAGACTAGGAGACAAAAGAAAATGCGGCTTTCTTTGCACTACGCCGACCGAACGAACTCGATGAATAAAACACAAAGGGGGAGTCGAAGATTTTCGGGATAAATCAGAGCTGCAACAAGCGAACGGTGTCCGGGTGAAATGGAAGAGAAAGTAGAGCAGAAAAGGAAACTCAGCAAGAGGGAAAGGCCTCAACGTTTGGTAGAAATGGCGGAACGAGGGGGACAGGCCGAACAGGTCGAGGTAATCCCCGCTGTAAAAAGTGCCAACTTTATTTAGACCCTAACACGGAATGTCGGGACTAAAATAGACTTAGCAGGTCTCCGTGTGAAAGAAGCTCTAGTGTGAGGAAAGAAATTCCTCGGAGAACAACTACAAGGACATGCAGATTATTATTTTTTTTAAAGAAGAGCAGAACGTGGTGCTCATCCATTATTCAAAGGTCAGCGTCTAATAGCAGTCAAATTAAAAAGTCCTCCCGTCGTCTTTAAGACGTGACTGATCGGCTATGAAAAGACGACCTGGGCAGTTTACATTTCCAAGGGCCTCATTATCCCCCGCAGCTTACACACCTCCTCCCCAAAATGAATTAAAGCGACACAGATCTCAGATCAGCGATAAAAGGGTCCACAATCAATCGAGAAGAGCGACGTCAACAAGGTTTGTCATACACGAAGCAAAAAGCTCAATCAATTGGAAAGATTTCTGTGGTACATTTGCTAATTTGTATCTAATGGAAATGAAGATGCATCAACACAGCCTCAGGAGATCCAAAAATAGAGTCACAGTGAAACTGCCGGTTATTGATTGACATTGGTCATTTGATATTTGAATTAGCATTGGTTTGATCCTCTGCCCAGCCATTTTGTACTTATGTGGCCGATTGATGTCATACTTAAAAAAAGAAAAAAAAAGCCAGCAATTTGTTTTTGCTGTCGTTCCTTCCCAGTGTTCAGAAAACCAGCATCTTCGTGTTTTTATCATGATGAAAATAAAAATTGAACGTACCTTTTGTTTGTTTTCCTAAAAAAAAAAGGAGGATAATTGACTCATCGTTCAGGAGATGGGTGGATGAGGGGAGGTGGTGGCAGGTAGGAAGGGCTCAGTCCTTGGATTTATTAGAAAAGCCCTGTAGAACATCAAAGTCCAGGTCAAATCACTACATCAACACAGACAGGAAGGAGAATTTCATTAGTTGCGTGGCCTTCATCACTATATCAGCGTGTTAGAAATAGAAAGTGCTGCGTCAGCAATTTTTTTTTTTTTTGGAGGAATCACAAAATGCCAAATTTAATTTATCCCCCCAAAAAATTCTCCATTTCATCAGGTCTGCAATAAAGATGGTGGCGGCAGAAATAGAAGATTGAATCTAATTGCTAATTGGGCAACAGGTTACTCATGAGACGTACCATAAGATGGATTTTCCCCAAATCTTCTCGTGTACATTACACTGCATCTCCGATCCAATCAATGACTTTTAATTTGCACGGGCCAGCGGGGCTGGTCGATGGAAGCTGACAAGAAGCAGACGACGGAGGAGGAGGAGAAGGGTGGGGGCGAGTAAGTAGACGTCTGCAGTTGAGAGATGAGCCCGTCTAGTTGCTTGATGGATGCTCGCTTGCGATGGTTTGGCTCGATTCAACCTGAAACGTTCCTTCATCCACTCCAGAAAATACTGAATGCAATTTTGTATATACTGTAACTTTATTTAAAAGGTTACATGACTTTACAATTGTCCATGTTGAGGCTCTTTCTTTTAATGGCGCATAAACCATTCGTTGATTTTTTTTTTTTTTTAATCAAGATAAAAACAGACTTCATTTTTGTAGCCTATGAGTCATTTGTCATGGGCACGTGCTTCCGTCATTCAGAATAATCCATTGTCAATAAATAAAAAAAAAAAAAAGAAATGTGAGTGCATTATGTTTTTCTCCCCTCCGACTATTTACAGGTTGACGAAACGCATACAAAGTAAAAAAAAAAAAAAAAAAACAGAACTTACATGTCAGCATCTCCTCGCAAACAAACGTTTCTTGTCACGGCCTGATTGCAGCAAACACACACGCCAAAACTGTTTGTGTGAAGGAATTAAGCAAACAAAGGTGAAATGAATATGAGTCACAGCACAAACAAAGACACACCTAACCGCTCTGGTGGGGGCCATTTTGTAAATCATATATAAGTGGAAAATCTGTGGCAAGGGGAATTTTTAGGATAATCCGACTAATTGTGACTTTTGTTTTTTCAAGGAATATGTGATCTTGGCTCACAATCTCAAGTGTGCTCTTTAACATTCCTGTCGTCTCCCTCCGGCTTCTAAGCAAACCGAACAGGGTGACATTCACCTCGGCGATAGCGGAGAATGACAGCGTGCGTGGGCCGCACACACACACAAAGCCTCAACTCCATTACATGGAGCGGAATTAGTCGATTTGCCGAGACTGAAAAGGAGAATGGTCGTGGGGAGTCTGCGATGGTGCTGCCGTGGCAACCACATTGCAGTGTAATGATGGCGGAGTAACTAGAAAAGGGAAGAGGAGGGTGCAGACGAGCGAGCGAGCGCTCGCCCTCGAGATCGGGAAAAAAAAAAAAAGATTCATCCATCTTCTGAATGACCGACTTGCGCTCAAATAAATGAACCCGCACGATGATCCTATCTGATAGCAACGATGTCGACGTGGCATCTGTAAAGCTAACGGAGAACCCCAAGCGAGCACCATTGGCTGATCTGACAAATGTAATGAGTGCCAAGTTACAGGCAGCAAAAACGCCCGACACAAAAAAATAATCCTGCCGCCGACGCACCTGTCAAACGACAACCCCCCCCCCCCCCCCCTTGCTGGGAATCAACAACAGGTCACAACAGCTCAATTTGTCTTCATCCGCCCGACCGAAACGTGACATCCGGCCCTTTTTGTGTGACTAACCACGACTACCGCGCACACACAAAAGGACTAATACTGCGGCGTGTGAGCGAGACGGCGCTCAGGTAGACACGCAAACACACCATCTGACATGGTTAATGGAGACATCTGCAGGGGAGGGACACTTAGCTGCCTGAGCTACACAGCCCCAGGCATCACATTCACACTTAGCATCTGCTGCCCCCTATCTTCCGTTTTAGAAAGCTGCAGGCCGTGACTAACCCCAAACACTGATTTTGCCTCAACCCAATGCAATTCCATGGAAAGCCTATTTTTGAGAGCTGCTTAAGATTTTGTGCAATGAGTCAACTTGTACTAGTTAGGCCGAGTCTGCGCCCTAATAAGCAAGGTGCATGATCGAGGATATCGAATAAACGGCTTTCAATAGAATTCCTGATAATCAATTAGAGCTCTTATATTAATCTATATTTGATCAGGAAAAAAAAAGGCTTGTTAAACGTACACGCAATAAGATTAGTTACATTTTGTTTACGGACGAAACAACAAGAAAAAAAAAAAAAAAACAGACCCCACTAATAGAAAACGTCTTTGTTCATGTCCAGCATCAGACTTTGCATCGTTCGGTAGCGCAAACAAGTTTTTTTTTTCTTCTTCTCGCTCAGTCCATTTCCCCACTCGGGGCCGGGCATATCGTCCCGCCGCTCGCGTTTCCGGTTCGCGCTCCTGTCTGTCGCACGCCGGACCGAGGTGTCGGCGGCTCGTACGGGAGGGGAGGGGGTGAGCGTCTCACAGACACACAGAATGGAGATCCGGTAATGAAATGACTTGCCTTCATCGCCCTTCTTGGTAAGTGTCCCTGGCTTAACGTGTGACGGATTCGTCGCCCCCCTCTTGCGAAAAAAAAGGTCGATCCCACTTTTGGGGGTGCGGCCTGCCTCCGCCCGTACCTCAAGTCTTGCTCTCGGGGTGGGTGTGACGATGCGAGTGGAACAGTTCAATGTGGGACGGGTTTGTGGTTTTGCTTTTGTCTAGGACGTGGCAATCTCCCCCCCTAGGTGGCGCCATCCCTTCTGCTGCGTCTCCAGAGGCGGCAGAAACTCTACAAAACAGAGCCACGGATGAGAGAACATGTCAAACGTGACAATCGTCGTGGTCCCCAAGAGCATTTGACACGTAAAAAGGGGTGTGCGGACTTTCGCTATCCCGCTCGCAAGTTGTTGTTGGCTGTTTTTAGCATGCCTACCGTTGTTGCTGCAGTTTTTGTTGTCTTTATCAGAAGCCTCTTCCTCAACCTGAGAGCAAAGAAATCTAAAATTAATTCAGGACGTTGCACACACACAAAGGCACAAAAAGACCTTTCTGTCTGAGTGTGTTTGCAAAGATAAGGCTATTAATGAGCCATTTTTAGACATCTGAACTTGGGAGTCAGGCGGCCCCCCGAGAATGGAAGAGGAAAGGAGTGGTCCTTACCTGCTTCCTCCACTTGAGTTCACAAAAGACCCGCTCGAAGCACTCGTGCATGTAGTTGAACTGCCGACAGCAAAAAAAAAAAAAACAAATCAGTCCGGGGAATCTTTTTGAATCAAAGCGAATTGTTTGTCACTCACATATGGAGTGAAAATCTTGACCCAGCGAGGTTTCTTCTCCCCCCGGGCGTACTCGAAGCAGAAAGCCATGCCCTCCTCGTCCGTGTCCCAGCGCTGCATCTCGCCCCACTCGAACGCAATCACCTGGTTCTGCGAACGACAAAAATGTGCGTCTTTAGCTAAGCCAGTCCGATTCGGGTGGGCAACCATCGGCCTGTTCGCTCGCCTCCAGCGTGCCGTCCTCGGTGCAGGCGTGCAGCTTGAAGTGATGGATGCTGACGGCCGTGACCACGTGGCCCTTCCTCCGGGAGTCGCAGGCGCAATGGGGGAAGACCACCTCGTTGTAGCCCTCGCACGAGCGCAGCTGACTCAGGTACTGAGAGGACAAACGCAACACATCTCGATGATCATATATGAAATTGGGAAGTTAGGGGGGGTTTCTTCTACAATCTTTTTCCGTCCAGTAATGACTCTAGTATGTATAGTAGCAGCGTTCTCGAGTCCACTGCCCGGACAAAGACGGTTTTGTGGCACTGACCGTGGCCATCTCGCGCTGCTCTGCCAGCTTCTGCAGCTGGTAGGATTTGTCCTCTGTTTTTATGAATCCCTTCTTCACATCATCCAGTGCCTGGATGGCAACGGAGAGCAGAGAGAAACGATCAATTCAGGCCATTTGGCGCCATGCAATTTTTTTTTTTTGGTAGAAGACTCAAGTCTCGCTAGACGAGTCGCTACCTGGTGAAAGCAGTAGTGCAGCGCCAGCGGGTTGTCTCGGAGCAGTTCCTCCTCCTGGAAGCTGAAGAGCCACTTGCGCAGCGCCAGACAAGTGCCCGGCACGGCCGACGTGTAGTTCTGAATGTAAAGCTTGTGTGGGAACTCGTTGGGCGCCAGCTTTCGCACTGGAACAATAAAGAAGACAACAATTTGTTACGATATTCCTGTTCAAACACTTTGATGCAAAGCTCTTACCAAATGTGTGATTGATGACCTCAAAGAGGGCAAAGTAGCTGGCCATAATACTGTCCATTCCGACCTTCACCACCAACGCCTGCCGGAAGAGCGTTTGTCATCACAATCGGGCGTACTACATTGAGATTTAAACCCCTCCCCCCTGAAGAAATCAGAAGAGAACCTCCACCTGGTAAACTTGATCCGTGGTGCTGTTCTTGCGCACCCTGACGGAGATGGTGGTCTTGTCGGGCAGCGCCACACGCAGCTCCACGTCCGTCACGCCGTTGTAGTTCTGTGTGGTGGAAGGAAAGTTACGTTTGGTTTGAGCGCTGGCCGCTCAACATTTAATTTTGATGCCTGCAAATAATTTCACGGGTTGGATTATCAAGTCGCATACCTCGTCGGATTCCGAGAGAAACTCCTGCATGATGTCGCTCTCCCCAATCACCCGCACAGAACAAACTAGACACACAGAGAGGGGGGGGGGCTGAGAAAATAATCCCACCAACACCTTTGGGGTGTCAAAATGCCTGCGCACGTACCTCGTTCCAAGTATTCTTCAAGTCCGCGGCGCCGGGCGTCCAGCTGCTGCTCGGACAGCGAGAAGGGCCACTTCCCGGGTAGCTTGGGAAAGTTGAAGTTGGAGAATTCACGCTTCAGGTTCTGGTTGAGGATAGCAAACTCCCGGTAGCGCTTGGAGCACAGCTGCCGGCCCGACATGTACACGTTGTACACCTAAAAAAAATCGGTTCTATAACTGCTTCAGCTTGTTTCAATCCAACATCTAGCAACCGGGTACTCACCACAAACCTCTCGGAGTGCTGCTCCACGTGCTTGTACGTGGGGATGGAGATTGGTACGGCTTGCTTGTCGCTGTAGTCGTAATTGGGCTGCACGTCCTCGCCTCCCTCCAGGCCGTCGACCTCCTGAGGCGGGACCGACAGCACGGCCAGCACCAGCTCCTTCTCGCCGGCTCGGATCAGGTCCACCACCTGCTTGTGGGTGGCGCCCTCCACGCTCACGCCGTTGCTGGAAGCAAACGCGAGGCACCGTGTTAACTAAATGTCGCCAGGATAAGAAGTTTAATGCATCTTCTGATGGCTGTTTTTCTATTTTTTTTTTCAAATTGTTCCACAATGTACACCGTTATCATCGGGACAACAACAGAATAACTCAGATGGAGCTCTCGCTCGGTCGTGCTGTCATCCACCTGCTCGCTTGGCTTGGTCGAGGCCAGATGGCAGCAGCATCGGATGTCTCGGCTAATCTTCCAAAGAGCAACGGCGACAACAAGCTGATTGGTTATTTATTCAACACTGCCATTTCATTTCATTTTTTAGACTAAATATGCAGTGAGTCATAGAGAAGTTTTAACGAGCCAATCTCGCAGATTAAAGTAAATGTCAAAGGAACTTGATTTTTCATGACATGTCAAAGCTGTGCTTCCTTTAAATCAGCGCTTGCTTCCCCCCCACATGAAATGAAGTTCCTCCAAGGTATGCTAATCATGTATCGCCAAAATTTGACTCATAAATGAATGACAAACACCACAGCAAACACAAATCAATCTGAATTTGGTCAGAAAGTCAAACATAATACCACTCCTACAACAAAACATCATATTTCCTTCTAAGTATGACTAAATGTCTTTAGACAAAATCACACTTGTGGTTTCAACAAAATGTTGACTTGCAAAACTGATTCATTTCTGGTTTGCAAAATTACAAAGAGCACCCCTCAAAACAGGTTCCATCAAAGGCGGTGTGAGACGACAACCTCTCCAGTCACTCTTTGCTTTTTTTTTAACTTAGAAGCTCTTTTACCTCTTAATTTATTCCCCAGTATTTTCTGAGGTAGCAATTCCAATGGATGAATAAAGCTTTTGGAGCTCATTAAGTGTCCCTAAACTTTTGACAAGTGTCCAAATGCACATTACACGTAACCGCAAAGCCTGAATATTAATTTTGAAAATGTGTGTTTACGTAAATATGACTTTTAACTAAAGAGAGGGGGAGAGAGGGATTAAAAAAAAAAGTATTGAAGCATGCGGAGTGTTTAGCTAGCCTGACAGGCACACACAACGAGTTGACGAACCGGAGGGACAACACTGCGGTCTATTGTCCGAAGTTCGAACGACAAATATGTCGGCAAAACGTCAGAAAGGCTTGCTTACTTTCAAATGTCAAACCTATGTTGAATACGTCGGCAGAAGACGGGGAGGGGAACCGAGACGATAGCTACCTGGGCTAGCTGCTTGGCTGAAGCTAATCAACATGCACAGCTCGTCGTGCGTGCAACTTATTATGTAAGCTGTCTAAATTGGCCTAAATTACTTTTAGTATTTAAGATTATTTAGCAACGCAGGTTCTGACTAAAACCACGACGAGTGGTTGATAAAAACATATTTATGAAGAGGGAAGCAACGATTAAAGCTAGCGGCGGTGGCTAGCCGGGGACGAAGCAGACTTACACTTCCAGGATCCGGTCACCTTTGGCGATGCCCGCCCGGTCCGCAGCCCCGCCGGGCAGCACGGCGCTGACGTGCTGAAGGGGAGCGTACAGTTCCCCGTTGATGCTCCGAAGCTGTCCGCCTTCGCTGACCTGCCCGCGGACATTAAAGCCGTAGCCCGACTCGGACTTGACTATCCGCACCATCCGCGGACCCGACGTCGCCGTGGCCGGGCTTAGGCCCGCAGTCCCCGCCGCCGGTGCGGACACAGCCACCGGGCCGTTGTGGTGGGATGCCGAAGGGAGAGCCGGCCGCGTTTCATTGCTCCCTACATCCGCCATCTTATCCACGGGCCACTGCTGTCTATTGCTGCCCTCCGGTCGGCGCTGGCTGTCTGCGGGGCTAATTCAAAACAACGAACTCCGGCTCCGTCCCCGCTGCGGCGTTACTACCTCCGCACACACACACATACAGCGACAATTGGTGACGCCCATCGGGAGCATCACGGGACGCGACGTGACGTCACTAGGGGGCGTCGTCACATTTCTCAAACCTCAACTATGCAACTTCACAAAAAAGAAAAGTGACGCTTTGATCACGTTTTCCCCCCCACTGTGATAAATAAAAATGCCATTAAAAACATCTGAATTTTTGAGGGACGCAATATAGCAAGTCTCCAGTATTACAAGTACTGCAACACCAATGCTAATTTCCTTACCCAGTCTATGATGCTTCCCATTATGTTATAGCAATAAGCTAGCTGAAGTTATGGGGTTTGGTGACATGCATATACTACTAAAGAATAGAATTACGGGTAATCTAGAGAAGTTGCCCATCCCTCAAAGACAACACTTTTTTTTGTAACTACATTTTGGCACAGTGTTGAACAGGGTCAGGTCAGCAATTTGTCTCATGCTACATTACTCTACGTTCATTGTTGCTGCTTCAGGGCATTCATGCTTTCCAGTTCATCTACGATGCACTTGTCAATAGAATTGGGACAGTTGCAGAAAAAGCTGCACATACACACAGAAAAAAGACCCAGTTTTACCAGATTCATGTGAAACTTGTAATACATGTCCTGCAAGTGTGAAAGAGTACATAACATGGATGCTGTTGTGGTCATAATTTGAACCACATCACCGAATTCTTTTAAAACACAATTTGTTTTAAATAATGTATATTAAGACAAAAAGCTTGAGCATGATTTATTATCAAACATTAAACTCCTTTCTTTGAATCTCAAACTACCGTATTGGCCCGAATAAAAGACGAGGTTTTTTCATTGAAATAAAACTGAAAAAGGAGGGTTGTCTTACATTCGGGGTCTAGACAAAGGCTTTTTTCAAATTTGAGTCTTGAAAAAGAGGGGATTGTCTTATAATCGGGGTTGTCTTATATTCGGGCCAGTACGGTAATTGAATCAACAGTGCCCCCTGCTGGTTGCAATAATCCAGCAACACCACAAAACTGTTCAAATGAGTCGATGATGTTACGATCGCATTCCTACAAAACACACAGCAGCAACGGTTGGGTATTTTTCATGTTGTTTATTATTGACCTGAAGTATGTATGACTTGAAGGTAGTTGAAAAATGTTTGGCTCTATTTTTTGCCTTTCACCAAGCTCTCTTGCATTATCATAGCGAGGGAAGCCACCAGGCTGACAAACTCCATGAAATCCACGCTGTTGTCGCTGTTGGCATCCAGATCCTTGAAGAGGCCGTCGATGGCTGCCTGGTCCTTGGCTTTCTACTCAACACAAACACACGTATTTAGAATGACTTCACGTACTTTCCACACACGTTTGCTGGTATGCTGTGCAGTCACTTACCCCCAACTCCAAGCCGAATTCGTTTTTGAGCATATCCTTCACCTCTCCTTTACTCATGGCGTTCGCGTCGCCCTCCTTGCCGGCATACCTTTGGAAGGCGTTGATGAGTAAAACGATGGCGGTCTGAACTTCACCCATGATGACTGCAGAAAAATTTTTGAAGGAAAAAAAATATTTAAAAAAATAACTCCACATCTCAATACGGTCATTAAGCATACAACCTCACACTACATCCTCAATTTAAAAGTTGATAGCCTCTTTTTTTTTTTAATGCTTTAGCGCCCTCTAGGAGGCTGAGTGACGCATGTGCATGCTTACTGGAACACTGCCCACTGGGACCACACAAGGCCTTGTGCTGGTGAAACACTGGCACACTACCAGAGCGCCTTGTTTATTATACCCTCAAGTTGAGGGAGTGGTTTGCAGAGAGGGGGAGACTAACAAATAAGCTTTTTGTCCAAGACTTAACCACATGAATTCATCTTTTTGTGTCAGGAACGGTTTAAACGCCGCTCCCTTTAGTTCGAGTCAACATTGCCAAGGTGACAGCGTCGCGTCTCCAGGTGTGCCAACTCGATTAAAACGTGACGGATATAGTTGCTTAATCACAGACTAGAGTTTCTGGAATATGAAGAAGCAAAGAGGGGGTTTAAATTGTGCAGAGAGACAATAAAAAGTGTCAAGTTGAGTGATGCACCCAGGCTCCCTTTCGGTGGGTGTGGTCGTCCACGCAAACGGATGTCTGACATATGAATACATGGAAAGTATTTGCAAAACTAAGCTCAAAGATCACCTAACTTAATCATTAAGAAAGATAATAAAATGCTTTTCTGTGATTTTCCACTCACCTGAGTTGTTGTAGTTGACGTGGAGAAGTGTGAGTGGAGAAATGAAGTGATGAGGAAGTCGATGCGGGGACGCCTTTATAGCTCCACCACGCCCTCCATCATCCCTCCCTCTTAATGTTCCCTTTTATCTCTCACTCCTCCTTCCCTCGGATCCGTTTTCACTCTGACTCTACTTCCTCTTTAAAACGAGATTTTGTTGCATAACTTGAAGAAGTGTAAAATCAAAAACAGCATTTGTTTCCCAATCACTTTTCACTTGTGCGCACGCCACTAAGAAACTTTATTCACATTTTGATTCTGCAAAGTTTTTTTTTTCAGTGGCAAGTTTGAGTCACTAGGTTCATTGTTGCATTTTTTTGCGGCCGGGGTGAGTCACAACCACCACCGCGCCAATGTTCATTCCACACACATGCCCGCACGCAACTCAATGCTGTGGAAACATGTGTTACAAAACAGCACCCATTCGCCTTTTTTTCAACTGTAAAGTGGACAAATCATTTAAAATGATTAATTTTAATGACTTGTTTACAAATAGTTCACAGTGCCTGGAACACACTTGAAACAGCCAAAGAGTTGGAAACTGACTTAAAATTTAGAGTCACTTTCAAGTGCTGGCCAGACAACAGCATGTTTTACACAAGGTAAGCAGAGCTGCATTGACTTTAGTTGGATGCACTTTGTGGTTTTATATGAGCATAATAAATAATAATCTGAAAGATTTATGTAACAAGCATGCATACACTACTAGCAACATGCTACGGCATGTAGCGTAAAACATAGATTAGCATTGGCTAACAAGGTTAGCCTTTGAGTGTCTCACAAGCACAAGTGAAATGCCGTCACGCTTGCAAGTGAAATGCTCAAGCCCAGACAAGAAAATCCTCTCGCAGTTACTGGAATGCTCTCACACACACATTAGTGAAATGCTCCCTCGCAAATAATGTCCACCGTTAGACACATTTAGCATTGTTGTGTTTCGTTTATGCCATCTAGTGGTTTAATCGAAAACTACACATCAGTTGTGATATTTAATGTCATCTAGTGTTCGAAATGGAACATTACAACTCGAGGCCAAAATGTTGCGATCCGTTCACACTCACGCTGGATTGTAACCTAGCAACCTGCTTGTGTTTGCACTGTAACCATAACAACTGGAAAAAGGGCGTGTGCAGCACTTGATGGCTACCATCGCCCTTTGCCCCGATTTATGACTTCCAGGCCCTTAAAGTGGCAAAATCTTGCAGCATACGGTTCCAATCATTGAGTTAAAAATCTAATCAGAATTTTTTAAAAACAATCCTGCATTTGACTGGTCAAGTTGGCTCGTGCTTTCCGGTGGTGTTACGCAACATTCAGCTGACATGAGGCACAAAAAGAGGAGTGGAAAAACACGGAGGAGCAGTCTTTCCTCACAACTTCTAGAAGTCTTAAAGTGTCCGATAGTTGGTAGGGCGTGCTCGCCGTGGAATGTTGATCATCATGAACTGTCAACATAGCCACTCCTCATGTGTACTTTGACTGCTGTGGCACCAGATTTATCACTTTTGATAAAACATCACAAATGTGTGGGGTGGGTTTGAAATCTGAGACATTTTACTAGACATGAGACATACAACAATGAAATGTGTTCCGGAAAGGTGTTCTTTTTTTTGGACAGCATCTCTTCCTTCACTTCCTGGTCTCATTCTTCATGCGCAACTGATAGCACCGCTCGCATGCAATGGACAGTCCCACCACCAGGGAGACAAATTCTTCAAAGTCCACCTGGCCGTCTCCGTTGGTGTCCAGGTCCTTCATGATCTTGTCCACGGCAGCCGGGTCCCTCTGGGACTGAAAATGCAAATTTCCATTAGCATTAAGCTAGCAGACTTTAATTTTAATTCACTGTAGTACAAAATGAGCAAGGCATTGATGGTGTACCCTTAAAAAGTTGGACAGCTCGTTCTCCATCAGCAAACGGAGCTCTTGTCGGCTGAGGGTGCCGTTCCTGCCGTCCCGCGAGGCGTAGCGGTGGAACACCACAATGAGGGACTCCATAGCTGTCTCCAGTTCTGAAGGCATTTTTGCTTGCTCGGGTTGGACTTTCACTGAGGGGACACATTTTGATTCCCAGTCAGTGACGGTGCAATATTTGAATTTAGCTCAAGTTTCATCAGATCAATAAAACGCCACTGTAGTAAAATGCCACGTTTGGATTAAAATAATATGGAAAATGTTGTGATGTTAAGACACGTGCAATGAAGAATTATGGAGTGTCCCAGTGAAGGGTTAAGCAAGAAAAGGCCTGCCCACAAATGACTAAACTGTCTGCAACTCACAGTAGCTGAGAGGAAAAAAATACGTTTACCCTTCTTTGCACACATTCCATTGAAACAGTTCACCACGATTGTTCGAGGGGATTAAATAATATTTGACTTTGGTGCTATAATCTCCCTAGCTAGGCCACACCTAGTTCCGAGACTGTGTAGCATGCCCTCTACATGACATAGAAACTGACGTAGCATATTTGTTTGAACTTTTAATCCGGTGATGAATTCTGAAACTGATCTATCAACCTTACCTAAATTCATACTCATAATATCATCCCTACTAACCCCAAAAACAATTTATAGCTGCATGCTATACAATTAAATAAACTAAATATAGACATAAACATGCACAACAACGTGTGAAAATTCTTACCGAGCTTGGGAGTCAGCACAGGGCGAGTGTGTAGTGCTCAGAAGTTGGCACAAAGTGCAGCTTTTGCTTATATACGCAGGCTCCGCCCTGCAGCGCGGTGGGTGCGTTGAAAGTGAGAGAGGCCGCGAGCAGACATCAACCGTGGCCGGTTCGTATGGAGCGTAAATAAAGTTCACGCTGCAGGTCAGAGGGCGTGGTAGGATATTGACTCGCATTGGACTCATCATAGCGCAACCAGAGTGATTCAGCGTTGTGCATTGGCTCAATCCGCCGACTCAGCAAATTCGTTGAAAAAAAAATCTATTGAAATGTGTTGACAACACATATATTTTGTGTAAACTGGTAAATTCAATCTAAATCTTAACAAAACTGCTCTCGTAACATTTTTTTCCTGGGATGTACAATAATCTACCGGCGGTGGAAATTGAGTTTGGCGTCACCTTGTGGTCAATAAACGGAATACCATCAACCAAGAACGTCCACATCAAATAACGATTAACAAGAAAAATGAATAGATTATGAATTATATAATAAATAATAAAATAAATTACAAATTAATTTTAAAAAAATGAAATATTTAAACTGTATCAACCTCTAAAGCGATTGGCTCTTACATTGAGTGGGCGTGGCTTAGTGTGGAAGGTGCTTTACGTCCAGACCGAATTCCCTGCATTATATTTAAGGGCAACTATGTAGTAGATTTGGGAAAATAAAATATATTTTTTGGACCGCAACGTCATCTGGAAGACAAAAGAGTCGCATTTTTTTTGCGCGCGATGGCAGCTGACCGGCAGCTTTATGGGCAGATGCTCTCAACAAGCCGTTGAAACATGGACATGATGGATTTAAAAGCAGCCACGTCGACCATGGACGCACTGGTCCGCATCAGCGTGAGTAAATGTAACATATGATGAATGTATTTTTATGCTATTTTTAGCTGACGCACGCCATTTTGAAGTCTGTTTGCTGAGCAACAGGCCTGCTTTGTCAATTTCAATTGGCTTCGAAATTATATATACATATTTATAATAAAGGGTATTGGATTAGAAAAGCAACAGTCGATTGCAACACGTACGCACAAAATCTACTGAAAGATTATAGTTATGATTTTTTTCTCATTGATCAAAATACTCATTTTCCCTCTGACTATGTTGCAAACATCCCCCCCACAGATGTAAGATAAATACATTTTAAAAGCAAAATGGCTGCAGCCAGTGCAAATCGAGACTGTACTGTCTCCAAGGGATGCTCGTTGCCATGGAGACAGCAGAGCTGGATGCTGCGTCAACTGCATGGTTAAAGGGCGCTTTTAAATCAATCCCACAACAATTATCCATTACACATACCAGCCACCAGGTGTTTTATGCAATTATTTTCATAATTATATCCATAAAAATAGGGATATGCTCGCCCCTCCCCCTCCCTTTTCAATCCTCCTAGCTCCCTTCTCCCCCCCTCCCCTCGGTGAAGCCGATGCGCCGAACGTGCGTACTTGCCTGTCAACTGTCATGGCGCCAAGGTTCCTGCCGGTGAAGGTAAGGACTCGCTAAAGCATCAGTAGCAGTAACAGCTTATTGTTACGACGCTACACATGGAATTTTTGATGGAATTCTAGAAGGAGAGGGAGAAAAAAAAAAGAGAGCAAATATGAGGGATGACATTGAAGACAGAAGTAAATGGAGAAAATATCTTATGATGATGCCGGTTGGTTTGCTTACTAGTAGTGGCTTGTTCTTCATATGTGTCTATATATTAAACAACCAGATGCGAGAGTTTTATCGGTAGAAATGTGCCGACTGTGCAGAGTGCAGTCCCGCATGTCAGATCGTGATTTAAACTCATGATGTCACCCACTGACATCCTCATGGTGAGGTTTAGTGTGAGGTGAGGCCTTCTCTGACCGTCCCGTTTGCCCTTTTCCATCCTTTACGTGTCCTTCAACATATTGCACACAGTAGAAACCCATATTTGGCTAAGGCTCATACTTTCTATAATTATAGATATATTAGAAAAATCACCAAGCAAGGATGATTAAAAAAAAAAGTAATTCATGCTAATTTTACCTTCTGCCATCTAGTGGCAGTACATGGTAATGCTGTGGCTGACACTACACATTGATGACAGTTGAACAAATATACGGTATTTGAATTATAGATGATAATTCCAGGACCAGTCAAGTGAAATAAAAATGCCCTTAGACGACCTTAAAATAGAAACAAAATTGGCGAGTAAGCATCTATATATAGATGACAGTGTACATTAAGCTTGATGCTCCAAATGGAAGGCTTGGCTTTATTATCAATAATTCATATCTGCCCTCTATGCATTTTTAATACGGAAGATGCCCCACATTGCTATGGCCCTTTTTACCTTTCCATATTTTACACGCAACAAAAAGTCAAATAAAAACACCCCTCCCTCACTCTAATCAACAATTTCAATCCATTTGTCTCCTCCAGTCCAACATGAAGAGCCTGGAACAGGAGCTGCACTGCCCCGTGTGCAAGGAGATCGTCAAGCAGCCCGTGGTGCTGCCTTGTCTCCACAGCGTGTGCCTCATGTGCGCCTGCGAGGTCCTAGTGGCCAGCGGGTACCCGCCTCCGGACCTGCCCGCCGAACCCAACTCGCCAGCCTCCACGCCCAACATGCGCTCCCCGCGACAGCTGCGCAGGCCCACGCCCAAAGCCGAACAGCGGCCCATCGACCGGGTGCTCCGGGCAGGTGAGGACGGAGAACTAACCTGAGTTGAAAAACATTTTGGGGAAAATACTGCATTTCTGTGTTTTTTGAGGTCCCCACCCGCTGTCGCCGTCCATGCCCCGCTCGCCGGGGTACCCGGGACGGCGGCGCAAGGAGGGCCCTCCCGTGTCCATGATGTTCCCCTGCGTGCCCTGCGGCCGCGACGTGGAGCTCGGCGAAAAAGGTCTCACCGACTGCTTACGGAACCTCACCTTGGAGCGCATCGTGGAAAGGTTGGTCCACAAACTTTCTACATGTCGCAGATTATTTCAACGAGCGATCTCTGTCGCCCCCTCCTGGCCGGCAGGTACCGGCACACGGTGAGCCTGGGCAGCGTGGCCATCATGTGCCAGTTCTGCAAGCCTCCGCAGGCCCTGGAGGCCTCCAAGGGCTGCGGCGACTGCAGGGCCAACTTCTGCAACGAGTGCTTCAAACTTTACCACCCGTGGGGGACGCCGCGGGCTCAGCACGAGCACATCCTGCCCACGCTCAACTTTCGACCCAAGGCAAGCTACCCCGCGCATTTGTCTCATACTCGCTTTACTGAACACATCTCCTCTGGCAGGTTCTGACTTGCACGGAGCACGACCAGGAGAAACTGCAGTTCTACTGCAGGTCCTGTCAGCGGCTGCTTTGTCCTCTCTGCAAACTGCGTCGCTTGCACACGGGACACAAGATCCTGCCTGTGGCCCAAGCTTACCAAGCCCTCAAGGTATACGGCAACCATCGCCACCATCAAAAACATGCAGCCAAAACATTTTGACCCAATTGTCTCATTTCTATACTGTTTTTTCCCCCCGGGGGAGAATAGGAGAAGATTACAAAGGAGATGAACTACATTCTGTCCAACCAGGACACAGTGCTGGCTCAGATTACACAGCTGGAGAGCGCCATCACCCAGACTGAGGTGATTATCAAAGCACATCATTTTATATCAATGTCTATCGCGAGTAGACACAACAAAAAGTCTCCAGTCGGCCATTTTGTTTTGGCCATTACAACATTTGATAAATCACGCAGGTGAACAGCGTGTCGGCTCGCGAGCAGCTGGCGCAGAGTATCAGGGACCTGACGGCGGCGCTGGCCGAGCGCCACGCCTCGCTCACCCAGGCGCTGGAGGCGGCCCGGCATAAGCGCGGCGAGGCGCTGGCTGCTCAAGTGTCGGAGCGGCGGAGCTTGATGGAGCACGCCGGCCTGGTGGCGTTCACCCAGGAGTTGCTGAAGGAGACAGACCAGCCCTGTTTTGTGCAGGCCGCTCGCCAGACGCATAACAGGTGCGCCATTCAAGTGACTTGGAAGGGAAACAAAGCCCCCATTGTTCTCCCGGGTACTGTTCCTACTTTTGGTTTTGATTTGGGTTTTGGACTCAAAGATTTTGGCCACAAGATTGTGTCTGATTGCTTCTAAATTGGAAGCAGGTAGTTTATGACACAGATGGGTTTTTCGCTTCCAGGTTCAGCAAGGCGATTGAGAACCTTCAGCATTTTGCTCTGGCAGCTGATCCGTCCTTTCGACATTTCCAGCTAGATGTCTCCAAAGAACTCAAACTGCTCACGGAGCTGAATTTTATCCGAGGTGGGAAGAAGACAATTGAAATGAATATTTGGGTTTTAGCAACTTAGATTTTTTAACCTTTTTGGTCGCCGTAGCTCCTTTGGCCCCAGTCCTCGACACCCAGCACTCCCTGGCCTACGATCAACTCTACCTGAGTTGGCGCCTGCCCCCGGACTCAGCCCCCGCCTGGCACTACTCCGTGGAGTATCGGCGCCGGGGGGTGGTGCCGGGTAGCGCGTCCCGGGGCGGCAATCGGGGCGGGTTGGCCGCCGCCCGCTGGGGGTGGCAGCGACTAGACGAGGTGAGCGCGACGAGCGCTGTCATCGACAGGCTGGAGATGGACAGCGTTTACGTGCTTCGGGTGAGGGGCTGCAACAAGGCGGGCTACGGCGAGTACAGCGAGGAGGTGTACTTGCACACCCCTCCGGCGCCAGGTGAGGGCGCCCCATTTGTCCGAAGCCATAATTTACTAAATTGTAATTCATACTCTCTCTCTTTTCTGCTTATGACCATTTTCTTTCTCCGTGCACTCCATCCTGTACTTCCTCATCCTTCACGTGTTATTTCCATTTCTCAGCTTGTCATCCTCTTCAGCGCTCCCCTCATGCCGCCAATCCATCTACACGCCACCTGCGGAACGTAAGAATTCATACCTCGGGACCCCACCCCCCACCCCACCCTGCTGCTTCATACCACAATCCCCTCTTTGCTATCTCTTTGTGGTCATTCCACGCATCCGCCACTTTTGCACCCTAACGAGAAGCGTCGCCACGGTGATGAGGTTTGCAGATTGTTAAGACTCGGGGCTTAACAATCAGATTGGATTGCGATCCGGGGCTTTTCTACAAATCAGGGGTCCGCTTGAGTGTCTCCCTGCAGGCTGTTGTTTTCCCCCCCTTCCTGCTACTGCATACGATCCCTCTGTCAATTCGACTTCCTCCTGACAAAAAACAAAATATTGTACTTCTGCCATGTGATGCCATCAGTCTTCTTCTCCCCCGAGTGGTCAATGTAAAGATTGACATCCTTCCAGCATATCTGAAGTTGTACCTTGAAGTTCGAGTCTCGGATACTTGGGGCGATTGGGCAAAGCTATGGCATTTCCCAAAATGGTCGACTTCCTGTTGTATTTTGGGCGTGGGTCCTTTTTGGTGTGCCAATTTTATGAAGATCAGTAAAATTGGCGAGTTGAGTGTGATTTTTTCTTACCTATCAAACAGGAAGTAGAAACCTACCAAAATAAACTTGAAAGTCAAGGTACCACTGAGCTAATAGCCCTAACCTCAAGCCTAATTCAGTACCATTCCCAATTTTTCCTGTTGTCCCTTTAACTGGACCCCCCACCGGGCACCCCCAGGTCCTGACTTCCTGTCCTCATCCCCCTTGCAGTTCTAAACTTCTACCTGGACTCTCGCTGGGGTCTCCACGCTGACCGGCTGGTGGTCAGCAAGGAGCAAAGAGCGGCCCGCAGCGTGCCCGGCCTCTCCCTGCTGCAGGCCGCCGACCACGCGCTCACTTCCTGTCACCTGACGTCGGACCTCTTGGTGGGCGACGTGGCCATCACGCAGGGGAGACACTACTGGGCGTGCTCGGTGGAGCCCGGCTCTTATCTCGTTAAGGTAACATTAGCGGATTAGCGGCATTTTTTTGGTCAACAAATGAGACCCCTTTTCTTTGTCAGGTTGGTGTTGGTCTGGAATCCAAATTGCAGGAGTGGTTTCATCTACCAGAAGACATGGCCAGTCCTCGGTGAGTAAGCTGCCCGGCAAATACCAAAAATGGAATCGATAGATAAAGTGATATTTTTAGAGTTGCGTAAAGAACAATTAAAAATAGTTAATTGGTATAACTTGCTTATCTTATTCATGGCTAAGCGCGATCGACTCCCGACGCAGGTACGACCCGGATAGCGGTCACGACAGTGGGGCGGAGGACGGCATGGACTCGGCCCCCCCCTTCTGCTTCCTCACCATGGGCATGGGGAAGCTCTACCTTCCCCAGCACAGCTACCACCACAACGCTCACCGCTCGGACCCCAACGGCAACGGGCCGTCCCCCCCGGCGGGCCTCACCTACCCGCTGCCCCCTCGGCTGGGCGTGTCCCTCGACTTTGAGAAGGGCCGCGTGGCCTTCTACGATGCCCACTCCCTGCGCCCCCTGTGGGAGGGTCACGTGGACTGCTCGGGCCCGGTGTGCCCGGCTTTCTGCTTCATCGGAGGGGGGGCCCTGCAGCTCCAGGAGCTGGTGGCCAACCGGGGGGCCGACCAGACCCCCGTGAGGAGGGTGACCATCCAACCCCGAGCGGGCTCTAATTTAAATAACCACTGAGTACAATTTAGAATGTCAAGTTTTTTTGCCTTTAGAGCGTTTCTACGGCAACAAATATGCAATGTAATTAAGTTTCTTACGTTTTTATTTGCAAGAATCATCGCTTTTGTCTTTTTTTGCTATACCTGACGCCGGTTGTATTTATATAGAGAGCTTAACAAATATATTGATTCATCATCAAGAGCCCATGCCTAAAATGACACAGCCAGTCTGCCATTTTGGTTGAAAACGGCCATTTTAGGCTCATTTTGAGCAGTTCAAAAACGGGTCGAATCGATGCATTAGTCACTGAACATTTGATTAATTTACAGTATAAAGCTAATGTTGCAGAGCCATACTGACCATTTCATGCTTTTCCGTGTCAAATTTGCGCGCTTTACATAAGTAAATTTAGATTTATGGTGTCTCTAACAACACTCGGATGGCGAGTTACTGTTTTAATGTGGTCAATTAGCGGTAGGGAGGAACAACGAGATGCTAGACTGTAATTAGAAGCTGTGATTGCACCGCTGGCACACATCTAATCACTAATTTCGACGCTTGTTTGTACTTTCTGTCATTTAAAACATGTTAAGCCACATGTGTGTATTTACAGCCCTTTGCACATGGCGCGCGGCGGATAAACATGTCCATCAGTGATTTTTTTTTAAATTCTCGCTTGATTGTAATGCTAGCAAGCGTCCTTTAAACACAAAGTAAACACAGAATAAAAAAAAAAGATTGTCTTGTCATTATTTTTTACTGAATGATACATAACAGCAACTCAGCCTCCCTAAAATAATGAAATCATGTTTGAGGGCGCCGCTAGAGGGCAGCAAAGCTACAGCGTGTTTCTTAACACGGTTTTCATCCTCACTGCAGCTAATCTCAAATTCTAACAGATGGAACCAATTTGTTGAGCAAACAACGCTTTAATAAATTGTTACAGATTTGGCAATGTGCAGCACAAAAAATGGGAAATTGGAATGCTTGGACAGATCGCCCACGTCTATACATATTTAATACAGAATATTTCTAATTGCTTGTTTTGAGATAGTGAGCGGAATCTATGCAGACAATTTGGTTAATAATTATATTTGATAAGGGCTTTATAAATAAATGCATTCTAATTACTAAAAGCAGAGTAGGGACAAAACCTAACAAAAAATACAAGTTTGAAACGTAGGACTATGGGCGGGCTGGGCGCCATCTGTTGGCATACCATTTTTGAAAACAATCTTTTTACAAAACCGTTGTCCACGTTCCAAATAATAAAAATAATAACACTTGTGGAATCTCACTCATTTGTTCGTGCCAAGTCAAGCATGCGCCGCGCAGGCTGAGAACCATCTGCTTTTGATGGAGGTATTACATGTGTAGGTGTTTAGCATTCCTTATGTAAATGTAAATCCCTGGTGAGGGTTTACTGGATATGAGCTTCAATATAGATTTTTTCTTTTTTTTTTTAAACATATGTGTTTAATTAGGGGAAACTCAAAAGGGTGGATTGGGGATAAAAGCTTTGACATAAGGTTTGAAGTTTTTCAGTACATAAAAAATCCAATTGCTTAAAAAGTATGAAACAATTTGCGTGATTTTAGGGCCATGAGAAACAATCCATTTAATTTCAATGGAGAATTGATTTACCCCTCCCCACTATTAGTCCAATAACTGTATTTTAGCGCCCTCAGGTGGCCATTGTACGCACGTCATGAGAAGCTACACAATGTATATTGAAATGACTGAATATTGATTTCTGTATTATTTATGGCACTATGGTAAATTTTTATAATGCACAATTCCATTAAGTGCTATCACATTCTTAAAAAACATTTTTCTGTGTGTAAGTGGAAACAGATTAACGTCAACTCCATACCAAACAAAATATCAAAAAATAGAGTTAGCCCACTCCAGTTCTCAGTGGCTCAAATTTCCTTAGCAGCCTCAAACCCAAGCGCTCCCACAAAGTTGAAAGCGCACAACTGTCCAAAAAAGCTCTTCAACTACAAAAACCCATGAAGATTTACAGGCGAATTAAGGGATGTGGTCCAAAGACCGGCTGACGAATGGCTGACTTCAACTTTTCATCTCCGTAAATCACAGCCGAGACGCACGAGAAGCGTCCTGTTGAGAAGCGACGCAACAGAACCGAGCCTCCTTTCTTTCCGGCAAATCTGCAACAGATTGCGTTTGGTCTGACTGGAGGTATGCAGCCACAACAGCGCAAGAGGGGGTCCGAGTAATCCCCCCCCCCTCCACCTAAGCATCTCTAAAACCTCGCCGGAATTACGCACACGTAATCTCCGTTATCATTTGTTGGACTTCAGAGGCAGCAGGGGTGGGTCTAAGGGGGGGGCGAGTAGGGCGTGGGTCACCATGCCTTAGCTCAAAGCTGTCCAGTGAGCAACGGCGTGCGAAGGTCTGCCATCTGGAGAACACATACGCCCGGAATTCACCAGCCTGAGCGTCTCTAACGACGTGGCGCCAAAGCACGTGTTGATTTATTTGCGCAACCTGTTACTCGGTGGGAGTTTCCCACAGTATAACCCCGTTTTATAACATTTTTTGGAATATTCCTTACAATTTTTTTACAGACATTTTTTGTACAGCACTTACTCGGCAAACTTCTCGTTGTATATACCGACGGCGTCTCTGCGTCGATGTAAACAGCAGAGCCGGTTTTAAAAAACATGACCCCAAAATTTATGCAAATCACCCATCTCAAATTGTGTCTGCCTCCAACTTGTCTGGCGTGAACTTTTCTCGCGGAGGATGCCGATGAATTATTCACCGTCTCGCTCGTTGAAATCAAATTGGACAGGTGATAGTCAAAGCTTCGCATTTAAGCTCATTCGCCGAGGGGATCCGATCGCGCTATTAAATTCAATCACGCCTCCTTGTGACATTATTCTTCCGGACGCTGAAACACTTTGCGGCAGCCGCCAGAGAGGAATTGCATTAATAAAACATCAAGTTCCTGGTTTGATCAAATTGCCGGTGAGAAACGACGTATGGCGGGAAAGCGTCAATCGGGGGAGAATATATGAATAGATTGGAATGATGTAATCGCCTACAGCGGCGTTTGAACAAATTGGCGCTTTTTGTATTTTTTTTGATATGGGCATTTTGTAATATTTACTTTTTGTGAATGACATTCTCTTAGCGCTAGGCTAAGCTAGGTTAACTGAAAAGCGGCCCATTGGGTTTCTTATCGCTACATTTCTGGTGCACGTTAGCGGAACGTGAAAATATTGTTTTAACGCGCGGGAATGTTGACATGCTGGCCTTATCCGCCAAATTCCTTACAGGTAAAAGGCATTGGAAAGTCTTTCTGAGGCTTTAGCAGCGCGGGTGTTACTTTAAAGCTAGGATAACGTGACATCTGGCGTGTTATTGTTTCCATAAGAGCGGAGAAGCTTAATGATGCTCTGCGACTGACGACGTGAGCAGGCGAGGGGGCGACGTATGTGCGTTTTCCATCCATGCGGCGGAGGGAACCCGCTGAGTCGGCCGGTTAAGTGAAAATTCCAGGTGCGTGAAAAGTGAAAGGGGGGGGAAGTCGGATGGGAATGTCAACGGGGGATCCGTAAAGCATGCGCTTCCTGGACGGCTCTGTCCGGGCCAGCTGTGCATACATCACTGCCCCCGTGAGCGCTCCGTTTGCGTAGCAATGGGGAATTCGGGATTCCAGATGCTGATCGCGCAAAAAGGTCAAAGGTCGGCAGGTGCCTGGATGCAGTTGAGGGTGGTCGCGTTTCGGCTAGGGTCAAGTAGAGCTAAGAGACTTGAAGGTGGTGGTGGGAGGGGGGGGGTCACTGTGTCCAGAGGAAGAGCAGACAGAACCAGCCAACGGCAGACTGCTTGCGGAGGTCCCAATCAGCTTTTGAGGGGTTTACCAAATGCCGGGCGCAAAGCCGTAATCCTCCAATCCTTGACCTTTTTGCAATTTGGGCATCAAGTGCGAGGCGGGTGAAACGGCGACTGCTGCCAAGCGCTCCGAGTGATCAACTGGGTCAACCACCGGTGAAATGCCGCCGCTTGAGTATTGACTTCAAGAAGAGATCATCAATTTTAAATTTCCCTTGGCTGCGCTCTCGCTCGTGTTTGCGGCGTCAACACAAGAATCAATGCGGGAGTGGATTCTCTTTTATTGTCCTAAAAACTCACAATGTGTCCATTCTTGCGTTCCCGTTTGCAACGGAAACAACATGGAGGTCACGTCGATCCAGTCTAGACGAGTCGTTGCCGCTCTGACCCGCATCGTCAATACCTCGCACGTCCCGAGGGGAACTTTCTTAACCAATCGGTTCCAGCGTCAATAATGCTAATGCAAAAGGGCACCGAGGACAGATAAGAAGGGACGTGGGAGGACAAAAGCGGGGAGACGAAGTCAAGCTCATCTTTTGTCGGCGGCTTTTTACGCCGACAACAAGCGTCGGATCGCATTGTCGTCGGCGCCGCCGTGTGAGGGGCGGCGTGAAGATAATGCGGAACGGCGTCCCGTAAAGGTCAACAAACAAAGCGAGGGGGGAGGGATAAACTCGGGCCGTGTGATGGGATTCATTAGGACAGCAGAGAGGACGGGATGGGGGGGGGCGCATTCCTACACGGGGCGAAGCTGAAACAGGTGTTTGTGTGTAAGTCTTGAAAGACGGACACGTGCTCGGTCCTGCTCACACTTGACCTCAAGCTGACCTTTGCACCCTCCCCTCGCCCATCAGGAGACTCCATGAAAGTTTTCTCACATGAGCTTGCTGAGTGGACTTTTATCGCTGCGAGACTATTTCGATGCGCTATTTCATGTTGCAAATTCGATTCTATCTGAAATTTTAACGATTGTTATTTAGAGAGTATTTCCCCCCCCTTTTTTTTAATTAAAGTGATTCATTTGCTTCTGAACGGTCTTTTTTCGATCGAGATTATAGGCAGAGCTGCCGCGAAGTCCTATTGTGATTCATTCCATAGTCCGAAACTCGAATAAGAAGAGCATATTTTCGTTCTGCCAAGTTAAACACTCTTCAGGCACTGAACATTCCAAAAATTTCACGGGGGGTGCTACCAAGCAGTATGTTTTTTTCTTCGTTTTTTTTGGAGGGGTCACGCTCCTAAATAAAGGATGAACGCTACATATCATTTAACTTTGGAGGCCTATTTTTCTTTCCCCATATCCTCTATTTTTGTCCCGCGTCGACCGTAAAAAAGTCTCTTCGCGCTGTCCCGGCCCCTCGGGTGGGGTCGAAGGTGTCGCTCGGGTGATTGAGATAAAGTCTGCATGAGCAACATCTGGATTTAATGCACTATTAAAAGTTCACTGCTTGTTCAAGCTGCACCTGCAACTCCCTTCGAGTTCACCCCATCGCCCCTCGATTTCACCCCTTCTCTCTGTAGTCCTCTCCTCTTTCTCACCTCGGAGCTTCCCTCCCCACACATGCTCCTCCATTTTCCCCCCCGATGTCGTTACGTGCAGCGTCTCCGTAACGGCCGCAGGCTGCGTTACGCGAGCCAAAGCTCTCGTGTCTTTTGCTTTCAGCCGCAACACTGGAGCGGGAAAACGAGCTGGCAGCGAGCAGGGAGGAGAAGCCATTCTGCCCAATGTGGAACATGCACTCACGCACACTTCACAATGCTGCTCAGAACAGGCAGCATATATGATGCATGCATGCATGCATGACTGGGATAGTGTGAGGAAAGATTCGAACACCTGGAGTGAAATTATTTAGTGTTCTATAGATAAAATGCTAAGCAGATGGTGGGAAAACATGGGAATATTTTATGTGGAAAAATATGGAATGGTGAAAGCGGCTAGCCGACTTCCTGTACCTCTTAACTGTGTACTTAAATAACAATTCACATGAAATATACTGCACATAAAAGTAGAATAAAAATTGCATCCAAACTATTTAATGCAAACACGCTTGAAAGTTAAATGAAACTGAACTGCGTGCGCTAAATAAATGTACTGTACTGGAATTTAAAAAAATAAAAAGTTGAAGCCACCCACTTTAATCATACAAATATAATTTCCTTACAGGTACGTTGACTTGTTTATAATTTTATTGGACAGATAATAAATCAATTTGTGTTATGGCTTCAAATAAATCGCTACTGATGCTAGTTTCGCAAGCGAGGCTGCTCAACTACATTACCCAGAACACACCGCGGCACGTCGACGTCATTTACATGCGCTTAGTGGAGTTGGCCAAAAGCAGCAGGTACGAAATGATGGCTATAATATAAAAACATAGATAATTAAGAACAATTTAAACACAAAACTTATGCTCCGGTTTTATGCAGTCCTAACTCGTTGGGTGAAATTAGGGTTAGTCACCGTTTAGGAGTTTAAACCTCTAGTTTCGTCGCTATGCTAAAGCTAAGCTAACCGTACATTCGGATTCTTACCGGCAGTTTTCTTTCTCAGGTCGCTTCTGTGTTCAGGTGTCATCATGACCAAACTTATGGAGTGGCTGTTCGGAGTCTCGGTGGTGCTGTCTGCCTGGGTGCTCGTCACGTTCGACCCGCTGAACCTGAGCGTCCCTCACACGTACCGGGAGATGGCCTGGCCGATGCCGCTTTACCTGCTGGTTTCGTTCGGCTGCTACTCTCTGGCCACGGTTGGCTACCGGGTGGCGACCTTTAACGACTGCCAGGAGGCTGCCCAGGAGCTCCAGGCCCAAATCAAGGAGGCAAAGGAGGACCTGCGGAAGAAAGGCTTGAAGATGTACAATTAATGGACAACGATATTTGTATTGGGAATCTCGCCAACAACAACAAAAAAAACAATGTGGCTAAAAGGTGGACATCTTGAGACTGCCCGCCCAATTATCAACAAATGTAAAAATAAATGTACACTACATTTTGTGATGACCAGATATTTATATTTGTAATATATCTAATATCTACAACACATTTCTATTTTAACAATAAAGTTACATACATGGTAGTGGGTGCGTCCAAGTCCAGTCCTCGAATGCCTTGTCCATCACACCTGAATCAAATCAAATATGGAATGTACCAAAAAGAGGTTGCAAAGGGGAACCCTTGCATGATAGCATTTAGCTAAGGCACACACTGAGGGGTGTAAAACTTACTTTTCCTCATTATTGTCTTTTAGTTTCTACATTCCTTATACTTTCATACAGTTATCATTAGTTATTGCTTATTTCTCTTAATGTAAAAATCAACAGTATGTGCTATTATTGAAGATGTGAGGTCTGGTGATTGTGGTACAGAAATAAATTAATTTAGTTTGTATATTTTTGCAAATAAAGTAAAAGGAAAACTGTGTAAAGTTATTTGGTGGTCTTTAGCCTTATGGTTAAACAATGCAAAATGCCATAGTGGTTAGAAATCACTGCTTGAGCATAATTTCATTCCAGAAGAACGCATTGTAACCACTAAACATTCTTGCTTGACAGTGTTCGACCACACGTGTGTGTGTGTGTGTGTGTCCCGCGGCCCTGGCAAGCTCATTCAATTAAAAGCCTATTTTTCTTCAATTGTTTTTCTTTACCTCAAGTATCTGCGTCAGCACGTCCGCGTTCGTTGTGTACAGGTACATGCCGTCTCCACGTTTCACCCACATTCGTCTGTGGAATGTTAGCAAAAGTTACACAATGGTACAGTTACAAAGGTTACTCCCAAAGTGTAGTTTAGATTACTCATGAGAAGCATTGTGAGTGTTTTAAAAGTGTTACGTTTGAGTTTCTTTCACCCAAAATAATTGCTGATTTACTCCTTTATATGCTGCAGTAACATTTGGGATTCTTTGCAGAGGATAAAGAATACATGCCAATGTGTATTGTATATTGCGTGTTTGTTAAACTTAGCTTTATAACACCACCACAAAGTATGATGCTTCCCATTATGTGTTAACATTGGGCTAGCAGACTTTAGGGCATTTCCTTGTGGTTGTTTTAGATACTCAATGTGGGCGAGTGGACATTTAAAATTATATGGTTCAGTTACCCAGTTTGGTTTAAAAATCCAATGTTTGATTCGCTTTTGTTTTATGTGTTTACAGTGACCTTCACTGTGTCATATTGCGACCATTTTTTGTTTTACAGCCCAAATTTACAGTAAATGACGTGATCTGGTCCTGTGGCCCCTAAACCATAGAGCGCGGTTAACAAAGACGACAAAACGTACATCATCCGGCAGTTTGCCGCCTTCCCACGCAGCCATGGTGGGCATACGGGGGGGGGGGTTAGCGACTATGTAGCCACGAGCTAATCAGATTCTGGCAAGGAGTGCTTCTTTTGTGCGTGGACCCCCTGTTGTGCATAAACAAAGACCTACCGGGGGCCAAAAGCGTCATTAGGGGCTACTGTAAGTTAGAAAATAAAACCAGTTGGCTCTCACACAGAAGCAGCACAACCATGCCCACGCTGTACCCTCACCTTGTAACCCCCCCGCCACCCCCTCCAGGCAGCCAGGTGCCAACAGTCTGCAAGCTGTTGCCCGAGCAGACGGCATGAAAGGCAACCTGTTATTTACCCGGCAAATCTTCCACGCTGGCAATGGCACCAAAGGCCTTCTCCGACCGGCGTTGGCGACTTGTTGCCACATGTGAAATACTTCATGGGCGCTTTTTGTCATCACTACGTGCACAGCTCACTTTGAAGACGTCCATCTGTTTCCTTTTGTCGCCATTTTCCGCCAGCGACACGATAAAGTAGATACGAGCCAAATTCGTTACACGCAAAACAAGCCCGGCTTTGTTAAGTTGCACCGCGTTAATCGAAAGCTGCTCTAATCGCTCCGTTTCAAACCGCATTCAGACAAGCAACAAAGACAGATTTGAATTCTAACAGGAATTAGTCGCCAGATATGTTAAGCCTGCAAGTCTGCTCTCACAAGAATTTACTAGGAAAAAAAAAAAAACACTGTATAGTCAGTTAACAGCATGGGAAAGTGATAAAAAAAAAAGTCTCCGCTCGAAGGGGTTAAGAGGGCAGCTGAGATTTACAAGACCCCCCGCCTCCATTTGAAAACATCGGTGGCACCGACGTTTGCTGCTACAGCTGTTTTTGCTGTCACAGCCGTAAAGACAACGGACGACGTGACGGGACAATGGCGGAGACGAAAGGTCGTTCGGGGTCACATGTCCAAGTCGCAAAAGGCAAAGTTGTCAGGAAAATGTTGTCACCTTTCGGCTTCACGGAGACGCCGCTGTGGCTTTTCGACACTCTGCAGCCACATTAACCCGATTAGCGGGTCTGTCACATTAAGGCCAACGGGCTACGAGAACACTTAAGTAGACCTCCGCCAAGGCTTCAAGACTAAAGCGCACCCAGCTTAGCTTCTTGCACTTTTTTCAATGAAAATTACATTTTAAAAAAGGTCACATTTATAATATTGGTAGGTCCCACAGAAACGATAATAAAAAATCGGAACAAAACAACTAGAAAATAAAAAGTAACATTCCAAAGATAAACTATTTAAAGTAAATTGCATGTACACATAGAAAAACAATAGGTTAAGAATTAGAATAAAATCTAAAAATAACAAATCACACCAAATATCTAAAATATGACAGAAATTACTTACAAAAAATGCACAGGAAAAAAAAAAACTTTCACAATTTTCATAAAAATATCAAAATGTAACTAACTTCTACTTTTATGACTTTAACCTTGTAATTAAATAAATTCATTCTCCAGTTAAATATTAAATAAAAATAGTCGACTTATCTCTTCTGGTTTTCCCAAAATATTTTTTTTTATTCCACATGAAAAATTCACATTAGTCATATCAAATATCAAACAGGTTTCTTTTTTTATATATATAATCTTCTATGTATTTACATATGATACACTTGTTTTACTTACACATGTACAAAAAAGGTGTTTTGGTAAAAGAAGAAGAACAAAAAAAATTAAAAAGGACTTAAACTGTCATCACACTGTCGTGCTTTGTCTTTTCCAATCATCTGAATTGAATGCGGTCGAAGCTTATTGATCAACTTGGAATTTAAGTTTTTTTTTTGGGGGGGGGGGTGATGAGATGAAACTGAACAAACAGAGAAGACCAGCCTCCCTGCGCAATACAAAACCACACAAGTCAGTGTTTGTTTTCGGCACAAATCCATTTTGTCGCACAACTTCCACCTTTCACGCACAACACAACACACACACACACTCGCGGTATATACAGGAAACCTCCCGATGCAATGTCATAAATTATCTTCACAGAATGTACAAACAAGTTTTTCCGATGGCAGTGTGTAAGCGTGTGTCATTGTGTGGTTGCCATGACAACAGTCCGTCAATGCTACATTTCGGGGGGGGGGAAAACACAAACATCGCTCCGATGCCACTGGAAAGCATTACGATAACGCACAAATAGAAGACGATAATGGCGGGCGGTTGGGGGGCACAAGACGGAGGAGGCGACCAATCTTTGGCTCCAAGGGCAGTAGGTTCAGTTTCATATTTCATAGCGTTTGTCCCGATCGCTCGTCCCAACGCGAGTCTTTGTCCTCCCGTCTCGCCCTGTGGCCGGCCACAGGGCTGAGCTCAGGCGGTCGGTGGTTTCGTCCCCGCAGACTGTCCCTTCATTGTGGTCCCACAAAAAAAAAAAGGCCTGTGAGCGTTTTCTCAGTGCAGCAAAAGCAGTAACGAGAACGGGACGAGCAACGACAGGATGGATCGCGACGTCGCCGACGCCGCCGAGCTGGTCCGTACGCTCTTCCGAACCTCCGGGTGGTCAACCACCGGGTCATCAGCTGGAAGACAGAAGATAAGCACCATCGGTTTTTGGGTGTTGATGCTTTATGATCCTTTCTGTTATGAGTGTTTTACCGCCACCTTGTGGCCATTAGTACCCTAATTATTTGGTATTTGTGAGTGGGTGGATCAGCATACCTGCAGGCAATCTGTTGGACGGGTTGTGAACCCCGCCCCCGCCTCCCACGGCGTCCCCAGCCGTGCCTCCTTTGGCCACCCTGGCCTCCTGCGAGCCTGAGATCAGAAGAAAAAAAAAATCAATCATCACGCCATCTGAGAAGACCTCCCTTAAGCAATCTCGTTATTTCTCACCGTCAGCAGCGACGACGTCCACCCTTAACCGCAGGCACTCTTCTCCGTGGTGGTGTAAAGGTTTGGCTGCCGGAACACATACTGGCGTTAGCATCCAAGCTAATGCACTTATCCTCTCCTGGCCTTTTAATCCACCCCCGTGCACAAAAAAGCTTTAGGAGGCCATCTGTGACGAGGTGGAGAGCGCCTCGCCTCACCGTTTATCTAATTACGGCTGTGGTCGAGGCGACAACCCAACTCCGTGCGTGCGGTTACGCTCGGGCGGGCCGAGTATGCCAAGAGAGAGCCGATACCCCACTTTCGGGATTAACGTATCGGCGACGAGGGATTTGGACTGTGCAGATAGCATGCCGCTAAGCTTACAAAAACAGGAAACTTTTTTTTGAAAAAAGGGTCACTCACAGATATAATAGTAGCTTTCCCCTTGTCGGAACTCCTTCCCGAGGGTGAACGGCGTGAAGCGTTGGAACTTCTCGGAGAACTTCTCGGGCCCGTGCGGCGCAAACGGGTGGCCGCACTCCCAGCGCATCTGGTCGTACGATTGCGGCTTGCACGACTCGTAGTCCTCGCGCTCCACCATGTAGAGCACGTAGCGCTCGGCGTCCAGCTGCGGCACTTCGCCCTGCGGGTAATGCGGGCAAACAATGTCCAGGTAGTCGTTGAGCCGAACCTCCACGGCGTAGTCGTCCCACAAGAACCTGGATACAAACAGGGGAGATAATTGAAATAGCGGCAAAACACTCAGGAGCATAAAACATCAACACCACAATCATGCTACTCGTTAGCATGTCAATGGCATTTTCTATGATGTGTTAGCATTATGCTAGAAGATCATATCATTTCTGATGCTAGTCGCTAGCATGTTAATGGCGTTTCCTCTGACGTGTTAGCATTATGCTAGAAGACCATGTCATTTCTGATGCTACTCGTTAGCATGCCAATGGCGTTTCCTATGACGTGTTAGCATTATGCTAGAAGACCATATTGTTTCTGATGCTACTCGTTAGCATGCCAATGGCGTTTCCTATGACGTGTTAGCATTATGCTAGAAGACCATATCGTTTCTGATGCTACTCGTTAGCATGTCAATGGCGTTTCCTATGACGTGTTAGCACTAAGCTCGAAGACCGTATCGTTTGTTAGTTTCTGGGAAGGCCCAAAGATCACACATCTCCCGCCTCATTCAGGAAGGCGAGAAGACGAAGAGTCAGACTGTCTGCCTCTCCTCGACTCCTCCACCCAAATTTACGTCGTCAACTCCATTTCCTGCCTCGAAAGGAGACAAAAGCAGCGGCGTGGACGGCGGTGCGGGTAAGGTAAAACCATTTTTTGGTCAGCCGCCGGGAGGATCTGGCAGCTCCCAGCAGAGACATTATGTGTTTATCACCGTGGATTTGTCACCGAAGGAATTTTGGGGCTTCCTCCTTCGCACTGATGGAGAGACTGTTGCTTTCCTCCCACAGCCCGTCATCTGTCAGTAGCGAGGAAGCGGAGCCTCGCGCTCTTCCCGGTGAGCCTCATCTATCAACGACCTCAAGCAGTAGCCGCCGCTATTAACACACAATGAAGGCCTCACAGACCTCCCCGCTCTTCCCCTGTCGAGCGATGCCTATCGCTTTACCGTCTTCCTACTGTATTGGATCACCAGGAGGTCCGTCTCAGGGTGGATGAGTTGGACAGACTTTAAATATTTACACAACACGGCACAAGGAACAGGAGAGCAATATCGCTTTCTGTTGCTCTTGCAATGAATACGCGTCGGGCGAGCTGTCAGCGCTGCAGAAGGAGAGACATTTAATCACGTCTTTAGATCTTAAAGGGTTTTTGGAGACGTGCGGATTGGGCTAGGGGACTCGAAATGAGGCCCTGGGTGATTGGATGAAGAAGTGAGGCAGAGCGAACCATATGGAATTGGAATCCAGCGCAGTTTGTTCTTAACAAAATGACTATTTGTAGGTCGTTGTCGCCTCTTGTTTATTGTTGTTCTACTTTTCCCGGCGGAATAGGCCGAGCGCCAGTGTGACACGCTCCAGATGCCTGGACGAGCCATCAAAGCGGCTCCTGCGTCTGGTTAGCTTGTGTTTTTTATTTTGTTGCCAGAGGTCTCCCGGGGGCTCCCCCTCGCCGGACCGGCACAGACGCCGTGGCTCCAACCGGCGCTCAGGGGGGGGGGGGTTAGGACTCGCAGTTCCTTCCAGCCGCTTGACTGCGCTCCCTTCACGCCCGATGAGCAGATTAGCCGGCCGGAGACTCGGGCTTGCAGATGATAGGTGTAGCAAACTTAAGACGGGGGCGGCGTAATGATCCTTTTCGCTGGAGGCCCCCGGCCTCGTTGGCACTTATCCGCCGCGCTCTGTTTACTCCATCCGAGCGTTTTGACCGCCGGCGCTTTCAATCCCAGTTGAATCGATAACACCATTGAGCAAACACTCGTCTGCACTCTGCCTGACAAGGTTATCACCCCCCCCCTCCCGTCCCTGCAAATACTCAACACAAACAAACCCCCCCCCCCCCCCCCCCACCATGCGTTCCAACCGACTGCAGTATGGCCTCAATGTGTTACTCCGAAGGGGGGGTGCAATTAAAAGACAAAAAAAGGGTATTAAAGTTGCCCTGGAGGGGGTAATTATGCCCACTTCCCAGCCTCTTTAGGCTGTAGAAAGAAGAGGGGGGGCATAGGCCAGCAGGGGCGGGGCAGGGCAGGTCAAAGGGCTTAAATTTGGGAATGGTGTTTGAAGTTTCTGTCAGTGGGACTTCTGTGAGTGCTACAGTTTATCAATAGCCACTGTTTCATATGTTGACTCCACACCAAAGGGGGGGGGGGGGCAAGTCTATTAATGGCAAATAGGTTTAATT
The DNA here is from genome assembly GCF_059516105.1 of Syngnathus floridae. Taxonomy (NCBI): domain Eukaryota; kingdom Metazoa; phylum Chordata; class Actinopteri; order Syngnathiformes; family Syngnathidae; genus Syngnathus; species Syngnathus floridae. The sequence continues at coordinate 5,312,331 of NC_142433.1, forward strand.
AAGCGGCTGCCTTTTGTTCTCCCCCTAACACCTCGCCATTGAGCCACTCGGCATCATCAGCTTAATGAACTGATCTGGCTAGCGCACTTCAAAAGGGGCGGCTTAGCTTTTTGCCAAAGGCTTTAAGCTAGCAAATGTGTTTGCAAAGCCCCTCGTGCTATGCCTTTGCTGGATAATAAAGCAAAAGTAATGTCAGGCGCTCAAGTGTGTCGCATAAATAGCGAAAATTTATCGTTTTTTTAGCTACGATTGAATTCTGGGGAGATTTTACTTTTTGCAGATTGCCAGGTGAAAGAAATTCCTGCTTTTTTGGAGTGTTCTTCAGGAGAGTTCTAATCTCTTTCTTTAATCTCCGTGGCCAGGATTTGGCTTTCTTCACCACCTCCTTTCATCCGTCCGTTAGCCTCTCATCTCGGTACTCTAGCGCTCGGCGGAATGTCGGACGGATAAGAAAGAAAAAAAAATGGTCAGACAAATGCGGAGTCAGCGGCGGAGGGTTTCAAACAGGCGGGCTCAAATCCCGCCAGGGAGTTGGATCGATTCTTATTTTTTATTAATCTGAAGGCCGGCGTTCGTACAAACGTGATTGTTTTCCTTGCCGGCCTTTTACCCAAGCCACTAAATGTGATTTAAAAGGTGACTGGCCTACAATGCGGATGAGTGAACCCGGAATGTAGGTGGGGGGGTTGGGGACCACCTAATCGTCTCATCCGAGCTTGGATTACTGGCTGGAGCAGAAGCCAGGCTCAGTCCATTGAGTGGCACCAGACCCTGCTTAATGCCTAGAGAGGGGGGGTGGGGGGCTTAGAGTGGACCAGTATGGCCCAAAGTTGGGTATAGCAAATTGACGAAGGGCACTTTTGGTGATGATGAAAGTAAAAGCCGCTCAAGTAAAGCAAAACTATTATTGTTTTTTGAAGTATCAGAGTGGATCCCGAAGGCCGTGTTACTGCTCCTCATCAATCACTGCAAGTCACTCCCACTCACTGCCCCCCTTTCATCATTCCATAAGCACACAGGACCCCACCCTCCCATCCCAGAAGCGTCAACTCCGACCCCCCCCCCCACACACAAGCCAGCCCGACTCAGCTGGTATTCCAAAAATGCAACTTTCTCCTGCTCACTGTTTGCAAAGGCGGACGTACAATGTGACGTGGGTGTAAGTCGGGTGGTCGCCATGGCAACAAATACACTTCCTTTTTGAAGCTAATATTCTGCCGGAACGCTCTTTGTGTGACTTCCTGCGATCAATTTCAATTTACTTTCTCTGATGGCTTGATCAGTTATTCTACCCGCGATTTGAGTCCAAACGGGCCGGCGCAAAGTTTCAGAGAGGCCGGGCGAAATAATTGGCTGATTTCACAAGCTCTGCGGAGGCTTAGATGAATTTGCAAAGGAGTCACACATTGTCCCGGGAGGACATCTGTATCTTATAAAAGAGCTCACGACGGAAAAGGTCAACGCTGACATCACATTGCTCATCAATTTTGCCCAAAAACGATTCGGCACAAGAAAAACTAGCCCATCAAGAGCAACATGTGATTAGACACGATTTCAAAACAGACTTCCATTTTGCCAGCAGGGTTGGAGAAGCTCCATTCTGAAACAATGTCTGAGATTTCCACAAAAAGATCCTATCTGTTCGCGTCGTCTGGCTAATTCGCGATTAGCGCCGCAATCACACGGCTGTTTACAAGGCGAGCTCCTTCTTCTTGCTCCTTGCTGTGTGGGACCAAGCCAGAAGGGGAAGTCTGGTGCCTAGATAAGGAAGAGACAAGAGGATGGGCAGGGGGGCGGGCTCGGAGACACTCTGGATCCCAAATAGAGACGAGGCAGATCTAACAGCGAGGGAAGGTTGATTCCAGATGGCCCTCATGGGCTGACAATAGCGTATCCGTCATACAAAAAAATTGTCGTCTATGAATCATCGCTAATCTGCGGCAGCGCCTGGGAAACACTTGCTCGATTCCTTTATGGACTGGCATTGAGCAAAAAAAACGTGTGAGAACCATTGTTTACGCCGCAGACAGGATACGCGCTTTTCCCGGGAAAAATGTCGCCAACGGAAAGCCCAGGCGGGCACGTAGCAGACTTTGCTACGGCAAAAACGGTAAACAACCTTTGGCCTGATTCGCGAGATCCAGAAAAAACAACGGCGAGCCCATCGGAGACGATTACATCCGTTTGACAAGCTCCGGCCCAGATTGAATTCATCAAACAGATTGCGGAGGCAGATTAAGCCGAGCGGGTAGGACAATGCGGGCCAAAGATGGTGGCGCTCTTAAGAATTTTTAAACACAACTGGGAAGACAAATACAGGTTTTGTCTTTATGGATTTTGGGATCATAAGCCATCTGTGGTTCTACCTTGGCAAGAGTGAAAAGACCACGAAGATTTGCTGAAGGGGTACTCGAGTGTTTTCTTTCGACTGCGGTAGAGGACGGAAGTTGAAAAGGGAGAGCAAAGCCTTCCGGGAGGGGAGGGGGGGTGGGGGTCCTTATGACGGCTCACGGCGGGTGCCAAGAAAACGCTAAGAAAATTCCACACCTCTCATAAGGCTTCCCTCCTTTCCCTTCTCTCACACGGAAAGAATCAACTGAAAAGGGCTTGTAAGGTTTAGATTTAAAAAAAAAAAAAAAAAAGGGGGGGGGGGGGGGTTGGGGGGGGGAGACCCTGAGTGGCGGCCCCGCATTCAAGGACCACCGCCGCGCCAGAATGACTGACATATTGATAGAGGCCCGGGCCACTTCATCACACGGCGACCTCTGACCTCCAATCAGTCGTGCCGGTTAGCGTTAGCTTTCTAGCGCGCACCGTGAAGACCGCTCCCTAATTTGTATGGGAGTCAGGACAAAACAAAGTCCATATTGAGTGCTTAAATGCCAAGTTAATCCCTCACAGAGGGTGAAACATACCTGGAATAACTCCCGATACGGCAAGAACATGATAAGATCAGGCTGGGGAGTGCAGAAATGACTGTACTGGACTACAAAGTTAGATTTAACAAAAAAAAAAAAGAAGCTGAGAACAAGCTGATCATTGCTTCACGCCGAAGGCTCGGAAGGCCGTGTCGCCGTGTTAATGTGTATGAGAACGAGTGAGTCACTCCTTTCTACTTGTACGCACACACATTGGCCGGCTTTCTTCTGGGAAGCAACTCGTGGCCGCTGACTAAATCGTTCCTGGTCCGAGCTTTGCACGCTCATGCCGTGAAAAGGTCAGGAAGTGCGGAAACTATTCAGGATTTCGCCTGAAAACAAAAGTAGTCATTAAGCCGGGCCTCGACCTTGGAAGTCGGCGGCGGCGTCCAAGCGCACAATTTGTGGCCGGCGAGGCAGCTGGGCCTCTTAAATGAACAAGTGTAGTGTGAGTGTCTGTGTAGAGGGAAATTAAATTATATTTGTTAAATCAGGGTATGACAAACAAGTTTATTTCTATCGCTTGCTAGCTAACAGGCTAATCGTAGCTAACCGTATCAGCAATCGTCACAAGATTTATACGTTATGCTCAAATATGGAAAACTATTTTTGTTACGTGATGTCATCATGTTTGTGCGAGTACACGAGATGCCGTGAAATGAGCTTTTATGACGGAGGGGGGTTGCCGAGTTTGTGAAACTAGACGTTTGTTTACTCCCCGTAGCTCTAATTGACCTCCACTCTAATTGACCGAGCAGCCCGGACAGTTTTGGCTCCGACCCCCCCCCCCCCCAAACCAACCAACCCTGTCATCCATCTCCTTTTCACCCCCACACAGAGAGCATGACCCACCAGGCAGGCCTCGAGTTACCCACTCGCTCTCCGTCGCCCGCCATTATTACTCGCCCCGTCACCTGAAATATGACCGCCTCGGCGTTGACCTGACAGCCACGTAACCCCCGCCCCCCCCACTCCTGATATGAAGGATATTGGTGGGACCGCTTGGGGGTGGGGGGGCTGCCAACTGGAGAGGATATTGCAAAAGATATTTCAACATGAGTTGGATTTGTAACACTGAAAATATGAAGCGCCGCAATGACACACCTGCACATCATTATCTCGGGGGAACGGCTGTACTTTATCAAAAAAAATAATAATAGGACTGCATACAAGCAGGAAAAAGTAAAACGCCAGCACTTCTTTTAAACCCAAAACCTAACATGTTAATTACAACGACGTAGAAAAACATTGTAAATCCGGCAGCACTCCATCTCATAAATCTTAACACCAAAATGACACATAATTACCCCCCCCAAAATTCACATGCATTTTAAGTCACGTGCACGCTAAATAACCCACTTTTATCACTCAACTCAAACTAAACTGAGCACAAACAAAAATGATCTAGTAGTGCTCCATTTAATAAATGTAAATCGGTTAGATAATGACAAAGAACTTTCCCATCAACTGCCGCCCTAATAGACACAAATAATCTTTATATGTGCTTAGCGTGTCAACAACGGACACGTCAAGCCATAATTATGCAGAAAGAATAGCAGGTTGCGTGGCGACTGCACAAAAAGCCCCACTTTGACACCAAATAAATCAAATTGAAGCTCTTTTATCGTGCAAACTGCAGCTCGCATGGCACACAGCTTTCTCCTCCCCAAACTTGCTTTTAATACACTGGCGCCTTGCTTATCAGACATTGCGCAAGGGATTAAAAATGTGCCATAATAATAATAATAACAGGTTCAAAGGGGGGAGGGGGGGAGTGAAAGTGGAGGGGGGGTGAGGAGGAGGCTCCCTACAGCTTTTTGCATTATCATAACAACAGCAGCCAAATTGCTCGCATCACAAATTCATTGCATATGCAAGAGGAGAGGGAAAATGGTAATTAAAAAAAGTTGCACAATTTAAACTAACGCGCTTAATTGCAATAGGAGTAAAGTGGACTTACTTTTGGTTTGTGCCGTTCCAGAAGACGCTGTGGCGCTCGGAGGAAACCAAGCGGGTGAACACGCACAGCAGCGAGCAGACAATCCAAAGCAAATCCATGCTGGAAGACACCGAGGCGTGCACACGCACACACGCCCGTCCGGGTAAGATTGTGCAGAATGCAAACTTTTTACTCTCGACGGCGATTAAATCACAAATCGACTTGTCCAGAAAAACAAAACTTGATAAAAAGACTCGCAGAAGCAATAAGGAGAGATTATGACAGCCACACCGATCCGTAGTAAATGAACGCGGGTGTCGGCGTGGCGGCTGATTTTGTTAAACGCCCACAGCTAAAGGCCACGCCCCCTGCCAGTCAACCAACCAATCAGAGACCGGTCCGATAAGCGCTTGTTCCCGCAGGTTCTTGAGGATAAACTTGACATAAAAGATAGCATCGACACACTTCCTCCTCATAATTTATGCAATCAATCACTATTTGTGGTGATAGAGGTGTTACATATATACTGATTGTATTATTTATTTTTGTTCCCTCAAGTGAGCTCAGGAGGAACTGTAATAATGTGCGGAAAATGTGTGCATTCAGGCATTAAGTGGAAGTGCCTCGTCGTCCACTTCCATTGATTTAATGTTGGAAAAAGTACATGGAAAAAGGATATTGGAAAAGTGGCTTCAATGGATTGCAGGTGTCAGATGCATTTTTTTTTTTACAATTTATGCAGGGCACCATCCAACTATCTATTTCCACAGTTTTATGTAACCTGAAAAACTGACAAAGCAGTGCAGCAAATGCAGAAGGACACAAATATATATGCTAATTGCGCACTATTGAATGTCAAGGGGGTCAGCGCAAGTAATGCGTTTGTATTCCGAGGGAAACTCGCTCATCCCTCGCGGGTCCTCGCCGGAGTCCGATTGTTTTCGTTCGGCGAGGTGGGAAGATGAGAGGATGAGTGGGAGCGTAATTGTTATTTGCACCGCAATCAAACGGAATTGTTGCTGAAAACGCTTTCCAGCTCAACGGAGAGATTGCTTGCTGCGTTTAGAATCCAAGAGCCCATCAAATATGGAATACAAATGTAACGCTGGAGCAAACTTGCTAACCTTCAGACATACTCAGTTTTTTGTTTTGCTCATTCACCACAAACTATCTTCTTGTGAGGCTACAAAATAAAATATAGCAAGGGAACGTGACAGTCCATAGGAATAAAGTTTGCCCCCCCGTTTAAACCAAAGTCATTAGATGATGTCATCGCCCAGCAATCCCCAAAGGAGGATTGAGTAAACTACAAAACGTTTATCTACCATCTGCTGTCCCTCAGCTCTCCCCTTAAAAAGAGACAATTCAAACTTTTGCTCAAGCTCTCCTGAGTTTCTCTTCTTATTTGAGGTCACTGCAGAGTGAAGCATCTGGAAGCTAACGCTAGCTAGCAGTACCATGATTCAATTTGGCAAAAGCTGCTAGATGTTTATTGTGACACAAGCTTGATTTCTCAAACGGATGACAACCATTTCATTCTTAAAAGTGGAAACTCCGTTTCAAATCCGAACATGTCAAATCCCGAGTCGCCTGTAATTAGCCTTTCCTTCAACGCAGCGTAAACTGCGTCTTCCATTTCTGCCGCCCGAGCTTGTTTTCACTTTCCTCCTCAAGTTGGAACAATTACAGAAGAAGCGGTTGAGTCCCTTTTGGCGCACGAACACAAACGAGGGTTGTCGTGTCACCCTGTCATTACGCTCCCATCCCCAAACAACCCCGCCGCGTATTTACATGGACCGCGTGGCCGCTTCAGCTCGCTACCTGAGCCGCCATGTGCTACCATTGTTAGTCGATGGCGGCCTATTTTCTCAGCCAACAATGGCCGCCAAGTGTTTCCTGTAATTAGCATTGCGCAGATCTGCCTCTGATTACAAAACAGACGTTGTGATGATGATGTAAAGAAGTGGTGCATGATGTGGCAGACGAGCTTGATGATCCTCCAAATGATCATCAAACTTTGACGTGGTGCTCTGCCCGCATTAAACGGCAGAGGCAAAAAAGCTTGGCAAATTTTGTCAGCCATCTGTCAGGACCGAGTTTTCTGCTCTTTAGCATTCTACGGCTCACTACTAAATCAAAATTTAACAAAAAATAATAGATTGAGCTAACAATGATGACATGAATTAACTCATAGATTGATTTTGATTAAGCTAGCATTGTGTTGTAACACACACACACACGCAAACACACACACAAATACTGTATGTATATTTACTACTGCACATCCGCCAGTGCAAGCCAAGGCGAGAGACAAAGAGCAGCTGAGAAGGAGGCGGAAAAAGAGGAAGAGCAGGAGGAGGAGGAGGAAGGAAGGAACACGCGTTAGATAACAAGAAGCAGCGAGGAGGCGAGCAAAGACGAGAGCTGGAAAAAAAAAATCCGGCGTCAAGACGAGCAATATGCAAAGCAAGAAAAAAAAAAGCAAAAAACAAAACAAAACAAAAAAAATACCCAAAAACAAATGAGGCATAAAATACACGGAGGCAGTCGGCGTCGTTCGTTCCGCTAATTAGCGACATGCTAATCAGTGACCCGTCGTAATTGCTCCTTCTTTGAGGCCATTTTGGATTTTCTGTGGTGCAATGAATCATTTCCTTAAGAGCGCTGATGTGATGATGAATTCGCAAACAGCAATTAAGTGCTATGCTAACACGCCAAAGGATGTCAAATTCACTAAATAGACCACGATATGGCTTTAAAATCTGTTGACATGCCACAAGGAAATTTAAGGGAAAAAAAATAAACATGTAAATTTCCTTTAAGTGGAATCCTGTAAAAAAAAAAATTAAGCTTCTTTAAACAGATTTTTCGTATATTGAGGGAATCATAGAAAGGAAACTGGCAATTCTGGGAATGTGAAAAAAATGTGTCAGAAATAAGCATCAAAATTCTCTCGAGCATTCACAGCCGCAATGACACACGAGTGGATGTTAAAGTGGACCCGGTGCATAAAAGAGGCGGATATGAAGGCCGGCAGGCGATTTATTACCGCAGAGCTTTTTATACGATGAATCAAAGTCATGGCCCAATGTGAGGAGACGCTGCATTCGGAAGCTGTGGGAGAATCGAGCTTGGAGTGTTTACAAGTTGCTCTCACCAAAATAGGAGCCTTGGAGGCATGGAGCGATGGTGTGAGAAAGTGGGCAGGTGGGAAACAAATGTTGAATGGTGAAACAAGTTTTTCTTCTTAGAGGACAAAATGCGGACAGAGAAGGAGGGAGAAAAAAAAGAAAGATTGACACACTCCAATGTAAATAGGCGGACGAGAGTGGACAAAGTGAAAGAGGTCCTTCAATATGTATGAGGGTCTATGAAAAAGAAAAAAAGAGCCCTTCTGCTGTCGGTGGACATGCGGACAGTTAGTCCTGAGAAAAGAAGACCACCCAGGGGTTTGTGTTTACCGCACAACAACAACGCAAAACACACAACATGACGGCCGTGAAGGACCGGCTGGGGCCCGCAAACCAGAAGTTGAGAACACCGGTGTTCCATCCAACCTAGCATCACGTTACAATGATCAAAAAGCACTTTAGAGAGCAGCTGGGCTCATTTCTCAGCTCCAATGTGAGCTGAAGAGTAAAGACGCTTTGGCCCGGAAGCACCTGAGCCCCTCGTACTCCCACCGCTAAAGCAGGCCGCGCTCGCTAACGGCCTTTAGCGAGACATTAGCGAAAGTGACAAGCACCCTGAAAAGAAGCGACGTGTCCGCCATGTGATGACCTTCCCGGCACTGAGGGGCCCCGAGGGTCTCTGACCCGATTGGGGGGGGTCGCGTTCCCAAAATAAAGCGGCATCTGGACGCGGCTGTCACAACGAGTGACGCCGATGCTAACGAGGGATTGCGCTCGATGTTTGCGTTTACTCGACAGCGCTATTTTATGAAAGGGCGAATGAGGTCGCAACAATCCCACTAAATTTAGGATTCATTCGTCACTAAAATAAATGAATAAAAATCTGACAGTGCCAATCAAAACCCACAATTATCTTTCGAACTCGAGAACCGTCGTTGTATTCATCGGATTTTGCAGACGCCCGAACGGCGACACAATAGCGGGAGTGGAAACTATGTGGCGCAAATGTATAAACATTGGAATGTGTGTGCGTGAATCTCATGCGGTATCGACTCAGATTGTGTGTGTGGTGTCTGTGTGGTCCGTGGCATGTGTGTGCCAGAGTGCACCACTCCAAAAAAAAAAAAGTGATGGGAGCAATTACTCCACCCTCCATTGACAACGGCACATGCTGCCACTCCGGGGTCCTCGCGCCCAAATACGGACTCGGAATTTTATAGCCCCAGTGGGACAAAAAGCAGCAGTTGCTCCGACTTTTGTCAAACAAAGTAACACACATGCCCACACAAATGATTTTTTTACAAGCGAAGGAGAAAATCTATTTTACGGCACCCCGCGCCTAATAAAGCGGCACGCTCCGAGCGGGGAAACAAAAAAAAAAAGCTCCCAATCAATTCCAGCTCCTGAAAGCATCGCGATGCATTGGTGCGAGCAGGTGGCAGCCAGCCGGCTTTTGTGCAAGCGTGCGAGGCACACTTGTGCCCGCCGTGCACAAGGGGGGGGGGAACTTGAAAAGGTCACTTAAGATAACGGGCCCTTCTGCTACCACGCCTCCTCCAGATAAGATGAAGTCATGAGTTTGGAATTGCTCTCCGTCACCTCCTGGCAGAGGAACCGAGTGAGGAACCTGATTGGTTGAGAACTCCGGTGGACAAACTGTGATTATCCTCATTATTTGCTATTTGGAATGCCTGCGAGTAGATGTGACCGCAACCTCTTTTACATGACTGCACACATATCTGCTGCCCAGATGCTACCCACTTGCATACCCCCCCCCCCCCCTCCAAAGTCCTCCAGCTGCCTCGCCTCCACTTGTGGCTCCCCTTGCAGCCCTGAGCGCCGCTATTCATTAACAGCTTCTAATGCTCCCAGATGGGACGCCTGCAATTTACGTTGGCCTCGTTGCCTTTTTGAGAAGTCCCGAACACCGAGCAGCTCAAAAGCCTTGTTGGAATCTGTTTATTGTTATTCTGTGGCAACGTGCCCAAAAATGTATCCATTTTTTTTTTTTTTTTTGCAAGGGCCACTCGAGATCAGTTTTGTAACAAGACGCAGGGTGATTTCGATGCATAGCGAGCACGACTGATTATCTTTAAATTGACGCAAACATACGCAAAAGATGTCAAGCTCCGATTTTCCCCGTTCGCCCGGCGCCTGACTCGGCGCGGCGGCACGTATCGCAAAGGGCACGGGGAGGACAGCACATGAAGGCGCGTGCATACTTCAGGTTTTGACAGGGCTCTCCTCCAAGAACCAGACCTCAGAGGAAGCCTTTTTTTTTTAAAGGGGTGTGAATTAAAATGTCATGAGCTCAAAGGGGAAGTCCCCCCCGCATCCAAATGACAACATGTGCGTTGCCGTGCGTGAGTGTTTGCCAAACCTCAGGATACGCAGGCGCCGCATCGATCGGTTGTTTTTTCTCCTCCAGGAGGGCGAGGAAGGATGGAGGTGGAGGTTGCAGAGTTGATCCTATGACAAAATGGAATAAAATGCTTTTACTGTCAATGTAGACAAGTAAATCCTTTATTATCATTCTGAGGATGCATGCTTGATCCTCCGAATGAAATTTTTTGGTGTACTCCCGCCTCTCCTCGTGGAACTCACGGCGGGGTTTAAAAATAACCAGCGGGCCGCTTTCTCGGAGGCAAAACATAGGGTGCCCGCACCCTCCAGCGCCACCACTTCTATTTGGGGAGACGTAGACGCTCCAGGGGTGGGAACTGTTGCCTCACAACATGGCCAAAAAGAAAAGATGGAAACAATCTTTTTGGCGGGGGTGCTAGTCTTGCGTCTCGGGGTACTTATTGTAAATGTCGCTAATCGTTAGCAGACGTCAGGTGGCGACGGGGTTGCTAGACGCCGCCACCTGCGCAAAAACAGATGGAAAAGCAGGTTCAGGGAGATGAACAGACAAAGATTTCTTTTCTTTTTCGTCGACTGGCGCGTGCAGGCCAAGTATGTCCTCATCGGCGGCCTAAGTATACAGTCCTCCAAGCGGCGACCACAACGCACAGCTGGCGAGGAGCGAGACCCCAGTGTGTCAGTAGCGCGGTCAAGCCGGGGGCCCCCGTCTCGTCCTGCCTTGTTTTCGACTCTCGGTCACATCCTGGCATGCGGACTCGGCTGTCTGCCGGTCTGCTGCAGACTTTTTCCAGCTCCTCTCACAATCCTTCCCGATCGTTGTTTCAAACCCAAAATGGCCGACTTCCTGTTCACGATTTGCCGAAATGAGACTTATTCTCAAGATCTCCATATATTCTAAAAGTGAAACCTCGAAACAATAAAAATGGCTGGTATTTGTCCCAAAAACATGAATGTCATGAAATTTTTTGCTGACGCCGCATTTTTTGCCCGCCGCTTTCTGTCGTGCAAGCGACCACATTACAAAGTGCTCAAACAAAACAGTCGCAGTGTAATACAGAACTTACGCCACCGCAAGACACTGCCGTCTAAATAAAGGCAGGTCAGCACAAGTAAATGGCCGGGTTCAGATTCAACAATGTGACACGGAGGGGGGTCACAAGAAGACAAACTGGACTACAATCGTGTGAAGCTAGTCCAGAGATGAACAATGACCCGCAGTCTCGTCTGTACACAGCATATTTTATGCATGATGCATTTTCAAACATGATCTTTTTTTTTCAGGCCAGACATTCCCTCAGGCTGAAAATGCACAAATCAGATTATATTATTAAAAAAAAATGATTCGAAAGTCTGTTTATAAAGCTTCCTGACTGCCATAGCTCGTCACAAGCCCCTGACAACAAGCATCTTTCATCCATAATGCGACACGAGGAAATGATCACATCAAATCTAATTAGCCCAGACATTTTTTTTTTTTCAGCTAGAAGCGAGCCACAAAAAGATCCCCGCTGTCAGCGAAATGATTTATTCACATCCGATTACAAATCATGCCTTGCCGAATATGTTTTCTTTTTCTGGCCCACGGAATGACCTTGGTAAGGGAATTAATTGCTTGTGTGGTCAATTGTACATGGAAACAAAATGGCGGCTCGATTACAAATGGTGGTTGCAGTATTTAGGGCATTGGATTTTTTTTTTTTTTGCACAGATAAATTGAACATGTCGGCCATATCCGCAGGATGACGGACGTCAGAGGAATAAATAATAATAATAATAATAATAATAATAAAATTGATAATAATAATAAAAAGTGGTGATATAGTATACGGTGACTCATCTTGCTGTGGTTGTAACATGGCAGGATCGAGCCATTTTTGATTGTGGGGTGGCGAAGGACATTTCCGTTATGTCAAAAATGGCAAACCGAGTCCAAAACCAAAGAGAAGAACGGACTTGTTGAAATGTTCCGTCTTATTTGGGTCATGGAGTTCTGCTTTCACGATATTGTTACCTTCAGGCTAACGATTGTGAAATCAATATAGAGACGCATTTATGAGACTTTTAAACTTATGCCAGATTTTTTTTTTTTTGCTTGTTTGATTTTGTCTGGGCTTGATTTAAACAAGGTGATGCTGAGCTATCGAGACATGTCGCTTGTAAGCAGACGCTTGGGGGTAATTTTACTGATCCGCGATGAATCTAAATCTTATTTTAGAGATGCGAAGGAGTCGCGACGTGCCAAATAAATAAAAAAAAATGTAATATCAAGTGTTTTCCAAATGACATGAAGTCATGCAGCAGGATCGCACTCGCTCGCTGATGATGATTGTTTGTTAACGAGGGCGGCGTGTACTTAATACCCCCTCTCGCGTAACCCACTTTGAATCAACGGTTGACCTACTTCTTACGCTTGACCTGCCGCCGCTAACGGCGTTGCCGCGCTAGCTCTCGTATCCTAACCCCCCTCATCTGCAACACACTCGCACAAACGTGTGATTGGATGCAAATCCGGTGGAGGTGAAAATAAACCAAGCGTTCAAAAGTAAATATTTCCCACGGCGTTGAAATCATCCTCTATATGCACGCTCTTGATTACTTATGTAAACACTGAATGTCACATTACGTGCAACGCTCAGTGACCCGAACTTTTAAAAAAAAAAAAAAGTAAGTCCAATTTAGGGCTTAGAACATGCCGACCTTCTGGCGTAAAGTCATAAATCAGCTCGGGTGCGAGGCCCGGCTCATGAGCTCATCGCTTTCAGCAGTTTGAGGAAGTATTAGCCGCTCGTACAAGTGGCGTGATTGCTTAGAGAAACAGATTTACGTCCCAAAAGACGAGCGGCGAGGAAATATTAGTGCGGACATTTGTAGCAAAGGGGCCCCCGAAGCGAAAATTCCTCAGCGAGCAGATGTATGGACGGGCGGCATACGGGTACATATGTTTGTGTGTGCGCGGCGGGCGTGTTGTCGCGTTGCGTGCTGCTCCAGAGTCCGTGTTATTCCGTCTCCTCCTGGCCGCCCCGGTTTACGGAGCTATTCTGGGAAAATCCAAATGATAGTCTTTCGGCGTGTGGTCGGCCCGTTGCGGTAGCGTATTTGTACTTAAAACCCGGAGCCTCCTGCCTCTAACTTCCCGCCCCGCTCTTCTTTTCTGGTGCATTCTTGATGTGACTTTTTGTGAATTGCATTTACGGGACATCCGAGGTTTTATTCATTTGTCCTCTCCTGGTGGGCCTGGTACGAGTAATTCATTAGACAGCGATGAGCCAGGCATAGCGAATAGGACAGGACAGGAGGAGACAATTAAGCTAGCTAGCGCTAAATTTTACGAGGAAGCGCTGTGACAGGACGGTAGCATGAGCCAGGCAGGCAGTCTGTCTTTGTTTTTGTCTCTGTTGCTGTGTGCATAGACGTCCCCGATGCATCTAAAAACATACTCCAACACTTCCTGTCTCTCCCTCCAGGCCTCGCCCGTAATTGCTACCTTCACCTACAGCGCTGCCCTTGACATTTTCACTCTGTTTGACGAAGGAATGAGGCTAATGTGGCTAAAAAAAAAAAAAAAAATCAAGCAAACGACTTGAGTTGAAAACCGGCAGGCGGCGCACCTCTAATGTGCCGTCGATTGGCAGCGGATTATATTTTTAACTTTTCACTCGGACCCCAAAAATACCAAGATGGAGCACGCCGACTTGTTTGCGCTTCCCTAACAGATGTTAGCGTTCAAAGGAGAGCGCACTCCGCTTGTCAAAACCGAGATCATCGGCGGTGATTTAGCTGCCGGCCATATGTGCGATAGGAAGCTACCGCAAGGCTATTTTACGCACGCGTAGCCATTTATAGGGCGAGGAGCCATATTTGGTCACCTCAATAGATGCCACGTGCCTCGCCATAAAGAACATTAGCAAACTCTGCAGCATTGTGAACAGCGCCGAGCGGCACTTGTGTTGCGATGACCAACTCGGCTTTGCATTACATCATCGCCAGGCTTCGTCCCAAAAATAGCCAGGCCGAATCTGCCTGACACGTCTCATCATTGGAGAAACTAAATTTAGAGTTTCCACGGCGAGATTAATGGACTCCCCCGCCCTCACATGAAAGCTCTCTTTAAATCATACAAATGTGATTTTTTTAAATCTCTCATTCATCTCCGCTGTCATCTCCCGCCTCACCCTTTCCTCGCGTCCTCCTATGGCCTCGACTTCCTGCGTAAGCGTTTTGGCCTGGGACGACGCACGGAAAAACAAAAAAACAAAACACTGGCTGACATTCTGCTGTGGTCCATTTGTGTGTGTGTTTCGTCTTCTTCCTCCTCTCTGAGCTACAAAAAAAAAAAAAAAGAACCACTCTCGGTGCAGTCGCATGGTTACACACGATAAATAAATAAATATGCATAATTATGTAAGTTGCCTTTGGCTCAACGGCGACCGGAACTGCCACCGCGAATGATACGCTAACGTTTTTAAAACTTGCGTCCGGGGTGGAAAAGGCGAGGAGCTTGCAACAACAAATGCACAATACTGTTAAATGATTTCAAATTGAAGTTTCAAACTCAGTGGGAAGCCATCTAGTGGTTGCAAGTGTAATTACACCTGATATAAATGAGCGTGTTGGACAAAAATAGTTACTCAGCGTCGAAAAAAATATATACAGGGCATCCAAAAGAGATAATCATCAAGACATAAATCTAAAAGTTGAAATAACTCCACCCGAACTGACTTGTCACCGGCTTAAACAAGTCCACGACAACAACAAGCGAGAAGCACATTGATGACCGTGACATTTGGGATAATCCTCACAAACGCTGGTTTGCGTGTAGAGGGAAAAGGTCAAAACTTTTTTTTTTTTTTTTTAGA
The DNA here is from genome assembly GCF_059516105.1 of Syngnathus floridae. Lineage (NCBI taxonomy): Eukaryota > Metazoa > Chordata > Actinopteri > Syngnathiformes > Syngnathidae > Syngnathus > Syngnathus floridae. The sequence goes on from NC_142433.1 coordinate 5,327,539, forward strand.
CTTTTTCAAAAAATACCCGCACCGTGTGAACCAACAAGCTGGAAAACAACAGAAGAGACAAGAGCTTGTGTCCGCCTCATCCCGTCCGCCATTGCTCATCTCGGATCAGCGGACGACATTCCGCTGCTCGCCTCTTTGGCCTTTCCACACTCCCCCTCTGATGTGTGTGTGTGTGTATGCGTGTGTGAAAGGGGGCTTTATCAGGGGCTGTGAATGGCGCGGGTCCGCATGGAGCCAGTCACAATGGGCCCGTCATCAGAGGCGAGCAGAACCCGTGAACAGACGAACAAAAGCGCCTTTGGCTAAAAGGGGCCCCCACTCGCAACTCTGCAAGCAGGCAGGTGCACCCCCCCCCCCACACTTGGGATTCATACAGTATGCATTTGCCACCCTTCTTTTTTGACTAGCATCACCAATGGTGTGTGGGTGTTGTTGTGTAAAAGCGACTCCCCCCTTCCTCCCCCCTTCCCCCCCGACATGCCCTCAGTCGACGTCGGGTTACTGGGTGTGCGCTTGCTTTGCTTTCCAACATGACCAAACACGCAAACCGTCATGAATGTCTCCTCATTCTCTCAGGGCAGCGCACACGCTATCAAAACAAGCAGTAGAATGTTTTTATATTTCATTGATATGATCTACTTGGAATCATTTTGGAATGTCTCGATTAATTATTATTATTTTAACCCAAGATACAATTTTACTCGTGGTATTCTTAACACAGTTAAGATATTTATACGAGACTGATTTTTACTTTTGGTACATTTTGAAAACAATTTTTGACTGAATATTATTTAAGAATGTCAATCATGATCTAGGTCCATCTCAGTTACCCCCAAAAGGGTTATCTGGTAGCTTTAGCGGCGGCGGCTAATCCTCGCCGCTCGCCGCTCAACTGGCACAACAGCTGGATGACCCGTTTACAGCCTTTCCCTGACCCGCCTTTGCCACATATGGACACCATCAAGCATGATGGATTTCTCCCAGTGGGCCTACATGAAAGCTTTGTTCATGCCGCTCCAAATCATTACACTTGACTGTAACAAAATGGCATTAGCCCAGGATTAATCCGGGGTCCATGTTGGCCAGTGGGATGTTTCATAGACCTTACTGGCTGCTGACCTTAATGAACTGCAGACGAGAGATAAAAAGCAGGGAAGCTTCAATCACGTGCAAATCGCGGCTCATCGGAATCTGGAGGATATTAAATTGACATTTACACGGGAGAACTTTTTGGAAATAGCTAGCTAGTTAGCCAAAGTTAGGTCTGATGATCAATTGGATGTGAAAGATTGCGTAAGCAGCACTCCACCCAGACAAGTCAAGTCGTGCTCCGACTCATTTTTTGATAAAATGATTCTTATCGCACGTGTGTACACACACGCCGGCTCCTCCACACAAAGGCCTTTCTCAATATCAATTTATATTAAAAGATAGGACGCGACAAGCGTGTGCGCACTGCAAATTTCACCTCTACTTGATCCCACTCAGGAAAATCAATAATTTCATAAAAGCAGCTTAGCCACATGGGCACGGGGTCATAGCAGCTACATCCCCCCCACCCCCGTCGGTGTTGCTCATTTTACATACATTGTGGTCAGCCCATTGAATTGCAAAAACATTGAAAATATATAATATATATATAGAATACAGTATGGCACTCACCAATGGGGGTTGGGTGAATTCACTCAGTCGCGTCCCCTCGAAATCGGCTAATTTCAGCAAGACAAAAAAAAGAGAGCATAAAATGTACTGCAATTGAAAATACTCGGAATATTTAGCTAAAACTGGGAACTGATTATGACTTCCTTGAAAGCCAGTATTTTTAGTACAGGATTTCCACATTTTTAAGCCTTGTTTACAAAGCAGGCAAAGTTTAGTCGTGTATTTTTATCCGCCATAAAGTCTTCCTTTTGATTTTTTTATTTGGGTTCATCTGCAGCATGACATAACCATTTTTTTTTTTTGGATAACAGTCATGAGTTATTCTCGGGCTTAAGTTTTGACCAGATGCCCAAAATGTGGGCACATCTGTGCACATCCACCAGAAAAACACACAGACACATTGAAGGGAGGGGATTACTGTTAAATCTGCAGGAAAGAGGAAAGAGGAGGCGGCGATTAGCCAGCATTGCGGTGACTTGCGAGAAGGAAACGACACAGTTGCTAATAAGAGGCCTGACAGGAAATGTAACCTTGTCAAAAACAGACCACGCTTGACAAGGAGAAGGAAAAGTCCAGAAAAACATCCTAGACAGTCTTAAATCTTAATGCAGGTGTGCCTTTCCACATTATAAGTTTTAATTCATTCATATTTATTTAATTTTTTTGTATGCAAATTATTCAATTTCAACGTAAAAAAATCTACTCTGCCATTTCAAAATAAAAGTTTGTTATATTTTTTCATATCCTTGGGGTGTTTTGACAAACGCGCGTTATTGCGGTAACGAGGGACTTTTTAAATTGTGACGTTCTCCCGATGCACTTGAAGCACCCATGCCAAGATCTTGCGACTTTTTAAATCCCTCCGTTGGTCCAAATGTTGCGCAGCTGTGCAAGGATGGAAGGAAGTGTCTTTAATTTGCCCTTCAAAGTTGATAATTGCCCCTGGCAAAGTGCGTCACACTCAAATGTAAATATGCGCTCAGCGTAGAATAACACTGTTACTCACTGCCGCCCGGACACGTTGTTTTTATGTGTGTGGATTAAGTCAGTTCTCCTCCAGGGATTTGGAATTCATCAGGGCTCTCGCGCGCCCAAGGGTGGAGGGAAAAGTTATGTGCGAGCATCGCGCGCACGTCAACCACGGGCGCTGGCGGTGAACGCGATACGAGAGACGACAGGTCATGATCGGAAATAAGAGCGAGTGCGGCGTGGCGGGCTGCGCATTTTAAGCTCTTGGTTTGCATGCGTCAACGCGGCTGTCAACTCAAAACTTGTCGGCCCGTGAAAATGCATCTCATCATAAAAAGCATGGTGGGACAATTGAAGTGAGACATCAATTTCAGTGCGCGATCGAAATATACTGGAGGAGTCACCGGAATGGAAAGCCGCCTGGAACAGAAGGTCACCCAAAAGAGGTTGGATTTTTTTTTTTCAACTTTTTGCTCATTAAATCGATCTGGGTGTTTGACTCACCTTCATCAATGATTGGGGGCGGGGCTATGGATCATGATGGAGGTTCTTGAGAGCTATAAACAACATTATGAAAGTCAGATTTACTGGAACAGAGACATGTCAACTGTTTTTTTCGGGGGCACCTGAAGGCCTCTTCGTTGATGAAAGCAGGGAACATTTCCTTTTTTACAAGCGGGCCATCTGGTTGCATTGTCGGGGACCAGACGCTGCCATCGGTGCTCGGGGAATTCTTCTTCGCAGATGGGCCCCCTCTCACACTTAATGACGCCCTAAATGAGAGCAGCATCGCATTGTTTATTGTTTAAATCAAGACTTGACTTCCAGCAAAAAAAGAAAGAACTTGACGCTGGAGTTGTCAAACAAGTCCAAACTGGCAGACGGGATCAAGTCGGGGAATAACCGTGAAGAGGGAATCTGGAGCAATCAAACTGACATTGTTGTCAGCGGGCCTCATCAAGTGTGAATCACGCCGCGTGCACGAACGCGATTTATTGCCAAGTCATACGAAGCTGGGAAAAGATCAATATGGCAGCACGCCATAAATCCTTCTACCTTCTTGACACACTTTTTTTTTTACGTCATTTTTCTCTGTCGTGGCGAACTGCAACACAGAAAAAGAGGCATAAAAAAATTGCAGTAAAACTTCAATTGAAGCACATTTGCAAAATGACTTTAATTGTCATATTTTGCTCATTCCTTGATCCATTTACAGACGCGTTTTTTTTTTTTTTTAAAGTCATTCAAAGTAAACACATTTCTGGCGGTTGTATTTAAACATTAGTAAATGCTTTTGATACCTCCCCACTCCACCATTAATAAGAGCACATTCTTTCGTTTGCATATTAAGATCCTACAAACAACTCCTTAACAATTTTCTAAGTGCCACAAAACTGGAAAAAGCGTGGACGCACGCACCCAGTGCACAATGATGATGCCTGCGCAGTAAAAATCCCCACAAGTTGAGAAAATGGCACAGTAGCTCAACGCAAAATAAATAAAAATAAATAATACATGTTAAATAAATTCAGATGTTTAAAAAAAGAGCCCCCCCCCCCCTCTCATATTTTTGCACATTCACACAACATCTGAAGCTTTACTTTGACAGTCAAAGTCAATATAAAGTAAAATCTCCTCAGGCTGGATGATGGGCTGGTTTCCATGGCAACTAGCCACCAAGCGGGCTGATTGGCCGAGCATCTCTTAGGCGGCTACAAAGTGGAGGCTTACAGGGCCACACTGAATGTAGCTCTTATAACTTCTTTGTAGGCAGGATTGGGGTGGAGTGTGGACTTGGTGGTCTTGAGCGGGTCTGGGGGGGGTTTAAGGGACAATAAACAGGGCGGACAATCATAAAAGACTCTGCTGCGACCCAAAACATTTTTAAGCACATCTACTGCACCACAGCTACGCAAGGGCCATTATCCAAAGTGTTCTTGAGTTGTGAAGGCAGGAAACAGGCAAAAAGGTCTCACGTCAGCGCTCGCTATCCTCTAACAAAGTCGACATTTTTTTTTTTTTTTTCCATTACAATGATTTCCATCCCCCATGCTAGCATTGTCCGGCACCATTCCTGTCCATTCCGGCACCTTTCCAAAACATTCTTAAGACATCTTGATGTTAGCTAGCGTATGTTTGTCCAAGATGTAGTCTGCATCCGGAACTATTCCATAGAAATGTAAACATACAGTACTTAATCCATCCCAGTGCAAGTATCGTCTGCATCCGGCACCGTCCCGTTAATCCTCCCAGGAGCGAGTCAAAAGATGCTAAGGCGGTTCTCCGTGTTGCTTGAAACGTCACGTGACCACAACAGATGGAGGAGGGAGGGAGAGGGGGGTATTTTTCTGTTCATTTGGATTTCTCGGCGTGCATCCGCCATCCCGCCCTGTCTCGCTATGACAGCAGATCGGCGCTGGCGAGCAGCATGGCGGCCACGGTAAGCAGGAGTCGGTCGCGTGACGGGCTGCTGCCGCTCACGCTCTTCTCCAACTTGGGAACTTCGGGGTTAAACTCATCTGGAGTTAAAAGTAAATAAATAAATGGAGGGGAAGCAAAAAAAGATGAGTGTGATGTTATTTATTCATTCAGCGCTGCACGCAAATGGTGATTCACAGACATGATGCAACTATCAACAAAGCGCCAATTATCATTAGCGTGTTGCTAATCTTGCCAATGTGTTTTTTGTTTTATTCTAATTATGTTTTTGTCCTAAGTGTGTGTATGTGTGTGTTCAATCGGGACGAATTAGCGCGGCCTAGCCATTGATTAGAGCCGACGAGAACATTAGCCGCGGGCCAAAAGAGCTGCGAGAGGACATCTTGGGTTATTCGGCGCTCATTACTCCGGCGTCGTATTACATCCACGAGGTCAGTCGAGAAAAGAGACAAACGTGAGGTGATTTTAACACGCGAATGTTCGTCATGGCGCTTTCGGACTTGTTGATCAAGCAGCACGAAGCTGCTTCTTTAAACTCCTCACTGAGAAGTCATGAGGCATTTTAATGTTGACCTTTTTATGTTTTCTTAAAAAAAAAAAAGACCTTAGGCTTTCGCGTTTTTTGGCAACCATTTGACCTTTTCAGTCGTCAAAGCGAACCCTGTTCTTGTCACCCGTGAGGCCCGCAAGCTGCCAATGTCTATTTTGGTGTGCCTGTAAGTTGTCTTTGCATATGAATGAGTGATCGGCTTATTGCGGCCCCCACAAAAATGCGGCGGCGGGGAATTCAGTCACAGCCCGACGCGACGCTGCTGTCGGGCCCTTAGCGCGTCACAGTGGCGGCGGCGAGGCGGTTCAGCGCAATCGCTTTAAGGCTACCCGCGCGTGTTCGCCCGCCTACGCCCCGTGCGGTGTTTTCTCTGCGTAAGCCGGTTTCCCCCAAAAATCCTAAAACACGCCAGTTGGGTCTGAGAGGAGACATGAATGGTCAGATTGATGCTGCACAGACTCCACGCTGTAAATGTTAGTGGGCCGGAACATGCAGTCAAGGCTAAAGAAAGGTTAGGCCGCTCGTAAAACGTCTTTAAGAAAACACTTACACACAGGAAATACTCAAAATGGCTGTCAGGAATGACTATGCAATTAATTCTATGCTGCTATTTCTGGCATGCATGTTTTGGCCACCAGGAGGCAGCATACTAAACATATAGAAAACTGCAGTGATTCTTTCCAGATGATAAAGAATTTATGACTCCGTATGGCGTTTTGTATTGTTTGCTAGCATTAAGCTAACAAAATACAAATTGCAAAGTCATGGAATAAATATGATTTTAAAAAATCTTGCTGCCCCTGACCACTGCGAAGCTTAACGTCCTGTTGGTGTGCTATTGATTTGTCAAATAGTCCTCGGCTCCCCTCCCTGAGCGCTCAAGCTAATGCATCCAAGCAAGGCGACACATTGTTTTACGCCTCGCCGGGAGTCCACGGCAAGATTTATCCAAGCGGACAGCCCCCTTCTCGCCTATCGACTGATGTGTCTGATCTCGCCCGGGGGAGTTCAACGTCGCATGTTCGTCTGGCGCTTTGTAAAGTCGAACCCGACTTTGACCTCGTGTTGGGAAGCTTGTTATGACATGAACGTCTCACACTGTCGAGGGTGAGTTTTATTATAGAGGCGACAACCAGAGATGAAACATTCGGATATTTATGTAGTTATAAAAAGAAAAAAATATTTGTGTATGGAAGTGACTCACCAATGTTGTGTATTTTGATGCTCGGCCTCACCGTGTAGGCGCTGGCCGTCTGGCTGGAGTCGTCGTCCGAATGAGACACTGAGATAAAAGCGACAGCCAATCAAAATCTTAAGTGGTCGAATTTATACTTGATTGGGGATCATTTGAGAAATTCAGAAATGTGATTAGACCAAAACAGCTGCGTCAAAACACAAATGACCTCCTGCTTCTAGAGGAACCAAAATGGCCGACAGGTAGGCGATGTTGGTGCTATTTTCTCACCGGTAGAGCAGCAAACGTAGACCCTCATCCTCAAGCAGCTATGGCCATGGTGGTGATGAGTGGGCGTGGCTTAAGAGCAAGTAGACAATGAGTGTCAGAAAAATAGAGGATGGATTTGCACAAACAATAAAATGACACAGTTTTCAAATCTTCCCACTACAGTAATCCCTCGTTTATCGCGGATAATTGGTTCCAAAAACCACCCGCGATAAGTGAAATCCACAAAGTACGGCCACCAACAAGAAGTACTGGGCAGGCTAACGAGTTAGCGGAAAGATGCTAATTTGTGATCGTGCTAACACGCGAAAACGGACTTCTAAAGGAATGTAAACAAACATTTGGAGCAATACTACATTGTCCTAAAAGTTAGACACATGTTTAGGAGTTTTATTTTGACTTTTAAATGTTTTTTTAATTTGGAAAAAAAATCCGCGATGTAGTGAAGCCGCGATAAACGAAACACGAAGTAGCGAGGGATCACTGTATTGCTGTTGTTAGCCCCGCCCACTTTATCATATATGTGCAAACTGACATATGTAGAAGTATTCTTGTCCCACGGTGAATTCGTAGCCCAGCGAGAAGGCGCTGTAGCGCTGGAACTTCTCGGAGAACTTGATGGGGGAGTGCGGCGCGTGCGGCCGGTTGCACTCCCAGCGCTTGGAGCCCAGCCGCGGGTCGCAGGTGAGGTAGCCGCGGTAGCTGACCATGTACAGGATGTATTGCTCGGCCACGCTACGCTCTAGCGTCCCCCGCAGGCTGGTGTTGTAATGCGGGCAGTAGATGTCCAAGTAGTCGTTGACGCTTACCTGCACTGTGTAGCCCTCCCGCCGCAGCCTGAGGAAAAAAAAAACAGAAATTGTTAAAAAGAATCTGGAACGAAGAGCAGCTCACAAACAAAGATGCAAAAAAAAAAATCTAATAATAAAGATGAGTGTTGTATAACCTTCACAACATTTGGAAAGTGCATAGTCATGCCCAGAGGGCCCAGAGGTGCAATACCAAAACGCACCAGCAGATGAGAGTATTGTGCTGCTGTGGTGCTTTTGTAGCGACGCCTGCCTCCCTCACTTTTTTTTTTTTTTTTACACAAAGGAGGAAACAATCAGCGCTCATCTCTACTTCCTACACACCCGCGCACACACAAGCACAGAGTTACACAAGCGTAACCATGTTATTAGTGGAATCCTCGAGAGACGGGGCTATTTAATTAGAAAATGAGGAAGGAAATTTTTCATACCTTGATCCTGATAATCTTTCCCATCAGAGCGTGAAAATCTGCTTTTTTTTGTTTTGTTTTTTGTTTTTACCAGTCACTCATTCAGAACATCACAAACAAAGCCAGGCGGGGGAACAGACTTCTATGACAATTCTCATTAAAGTGTTTTACTTCGTACAACTGCCCTTTGACCTCATCTAATTTGTTCTTATTTTACGACTTTCCAGTGAATTTACAACATCGTAATATTCAGACAATTTTCAAAATGTTACGACTTTGATTTCCTAACATGCGCATCTTGGCAGCTTTATGTTTTTGTACGATTTCCCACTAAAACCTGCCGGGTTAATCGACAAGGTGGAATAGGTAAATACATAAAAGATAATGTTCCTCAATTTCACCGAGGGGGGGGGGGGTTGTTAGTGATATGGAACAAAGCGACGGATGACCCCCGCCGGCCTCGTATTGGCTGCCGGGGGGGGTTGGAGCCAGACTTGCCTCAGCACTTCTACTCCACCCCAGCTCGGCTCTGGTGCTCCCGATCGAAACGCTGTAAAACGGCCGCTTAATTGTGGCACTAACTCAATCAGCCGGGACTCGCAGAACGGATTCTGTGTATGCGTGTGTGTCCTGATGGGTAATGAGTTGAGGGAATATCTTAGCTTGTTGGCTTTAGGAGAGGGGGTAGGGGGGGGAGTCTCGTTGCGAGGATTAGCTTTTGTCAAGTTGTGGATGCTACCATGATTATTCCGGGGGTGCACTTGACATGATTGTATTCAGGCCCTCGTTTATGATTTTTGGAGAGCGTACAGTGAGTTAGCGAGAGTGCAAGAAGCAGTGGAGACTCTTTCTGCATCAGCAAGTCAAGCTTCTTCGGCAGACACCTCACAAGCCGCATACATTATGCAACGCTATCTGTGCCATCTTCCACTCGCGTGTGCACGTGTGTGCGGCTACAACATGGCTCTGACAGAAACACACAACTGACAGCCGTACATTGTGTAGATAAAAAAAAAAAGATCCAATACGAGTTGATTATATTACAAGTATGCAAGTTGCTAATGTAATTCATAAAAGCAATTAACACTTGTGAGCTGGAACGAAGTGAAAACGATGGCGGCAATGCACTACTTTTGTCTCAATTAAACTCATTAACTCATTCCAACCATAGCCTGACACTAAAAAGCCAAATGGTGCAGGTGAGGAGGTGCAACTCTCCCCGCTTTTATTCTTTAAGTGTCTTGATAGGTGCTGCTGTTTTGGTTAGCAACACAACAATATATTTTTAATTAAATTAATTATTCAAGAAAAATGAAGTAAAAATTCAAACACACCACCACACACACATGCCAAGACGTCCTAGGTACGGCCCGCATGAATAATTCAAGTTTTTTTTTCTTAAAATAAGCCGTCATCCTTTTCCAATTTCTCTTCTGCTGTCGCCTTTGCACAAGCACGCCCGTGGCCGGCAGAGTGGTCATGGAGTAATTATTTACACGTTGCGCCAGGGAGCACCGATAAGGAGCCCACATGGGAGATGGTGGGAGTTGCTGGGATGCGGAGGCAGCATTAAGAGCCGGGGGCGGGGCCAGGCTACAATGGAGGCCTTTTTCTTCTGAATAATTGACCGGTCACGGCTCAAGGTTGCCTCGCGTGCCTTTGCAGATCACCTGGATGTTTGCCACCCCCAGGCGCTTACTCACCGCTCGCTCTCATCGTGCAAAAGTGTACGGTACACACTGTATCGCCTCAGATAGCATCCGGGGGCGGAAATGCATTCACGCTGAATGAGACAGGAAGTGGAAAACGAAAAAGGATGAGCCACTGACAACTAGAGTGGGCTTGTAACTAGAGACGGCAAGCTTTGCCTTCGGGAGAAATGATCCCGTTCTCATGTTTGGGGGCAAGCCGGGAGATGGAGAGAAGATTTGATGCAAGGCGGACGAGCGAGTCTTCGGAATACAGAGCAGGCTGAGGCCAGATTGACTCAGGGATGGAAGGAAGCTCGTGTTAACAAGCAGGCTACAAACTCCATCTGCCGACGCCGACAGACGGCCGCGCTCACAAGCACGACACTTCCTCTGAAGCAACATTCTTTTTTTATTTCATTTTGTGAAGCATATCCACAAGGTGCAACCTCAACAAGTTGACTCACGTTTAAAAATCCATAACCTACTTACTATTATTTTGCTTCAAACTCACTAAAGCAAAGCTGTGACCAAGAGACTGAGCTGTGTTTGTTTACCGAGTGGACAAATACAGCTTGTGTGTGTATTTACATTGCATCCATCCCAAATGTAAAAGGCAGTTTGTCAGATTTGCCATCTTGTCTACTTACAAGCACACAAACACACAAAATGCTTTTTTTTTTTTTTTGATTGAGATGAGATGTCAAATTACTGTCAGCACCGGACAGGAAAATTTGTTTAGTCAAACATGGAGAGCTCGCCGGTATCAAAAGAGTCTTCAGTTTATGACAGCGGATGTTCACTTTCAAAACCATTTTGATAAGCGCAGTACATCAATAGGATCCACTCGAACACGTTGACACCTCTTGAACTTTCTCAGGCGGGTAGAAAAGTTGCAGACGCACGCCGACGGAATCAAAAGGAGACCACTTGGCTTTGTTAATCCGCGTTAATCGCCTCCGCGCTGTCAAGACTGCGGCTGTCTGGATGAAAAGGGGAGCCAGCGTTACATGGCCAAATTGGAGTTAGAAGAGGGTGTGCACACTTATGCAACCACACGATCTCGGTTGTTTATTTTTACTTCACTTTGTAAGTGACTATAAAGGTGGGAAATATTTTTGAAATGATTTATCTTGGTCATCATTTTCATCAAAAAAAACCTGGCGTTTGAACAAGGGGTGTGTAGACTTTTTATATCCACCATATAACCTCGTTACAAGTTTATATCGGGTTGCTTAAGTTTTGGCGTGGCTCAGCTCAATTTCAGCCAGGAACTCGCCAAGAAGGAAGATAGAGCTGAAATGTCCAAAGGGGCGGGAAAAAAAAATCCAGATGAAGGAATATTAAGGCAGCCAGATAAGACTCGAGCCAAAACGTGGAAAAGCCAGGGAGGGAAATTGAAAGATGAGAGCGGAGATTACTCGGAGAAGATGCATAATGCAAACACAGGTGGCTACAAAGGGAGTTGAGCTGCTCAAGGTGGGGCCGTATTGAAGGCGCCCTGATTTGCTTGCTCAATACGCCGATACGGGTTAAGCTAGGGGGGGCAATGTTGTGTGAAACCGCCGTAGCCTTCAAGGTTTTCCAGCAAAACTTTAGTGCAAAGCGTAGCCGTTTGTGCAGTCTGCCGGCGGGGGTGCAGGTGGAATAGTAATGACTGAGAGCTGCTGATTAGAATTAAGGAGAGACGCGCTGGCGCACAAAAGTCGTGATTGGCCTCAGGTAGCCTCCGCATTCCAAATGTGACCTTTGGCGGAGCCGCCACCGCCATCTTGTCAATACAGCGGTGCCTTGAGATGACTCTTGAGTTTCAATCGAAATTAATTTAAATGCCATTCACGCGGAATGAAAGAATGCTTAAAAGTATCGTGGAGTCTGCTGATACCAAGCACCGATACTACAAAAACTAATTAATATCAAGGTCTCATTGGCAGTGGTTAGCACATTTAACATTATTATCTTAAGTGCTACATTTGCGCAAGCTAACAGGTGTCACATATTCAACACACACACACGTTGCTCATTGATGATCAGCAATGACAGCCAGGAGACGGCGGGAATAAGAAGAGGAGAAGAAAGGGCGATTTAGAGATTGCAAATGAAAAAAAAAAGTGAGGGAAAGACAGACCGAGAGATAAGAGGATAACCCCCCCGACACCCCCCAGTCTCCCCTCCCTGTCGGCCTTTATGATTGTCTCCCTTCCCCCTCGTTTCGGCCGCTCGGTAACCTTCAGAAGAAGAAGAAGAAGTGGAGATGATGAATTGCGAGACGGGGGCAGATTAGCAAACATGGACGGCGTGATGAAAAATGACAAATAAGGAAGGTTGGGGGGGGCAGAGGGGAAGGTGACATTGTGGTGGTGGGGGGTGAAGTGGAGACGCCGGCGGCTTTTAGTCGCTGGAGGACGGCCGTGGGTTGACATGGGAGGAAAGCACTTTGACTGCTTCCTGCTGGGAAGCGCAGAAGGTGGCGGCTAACCTGCGGGGAGCCTCCATCTACGCGCCGGCACCTCCAGTGGCCCGGCCCGATAACCTTCACGCCGCGCCGGCTCGACACACTCAGGCGGAAGGTGTGCAGTCAGTGGAGCTGCAAGAACAACCACAACTTTGCCCTGATGGAGACACCCCGGAAGGTTTGCCATTTAATTCCATTTATCGGACTTTACATGTGGAATTTAAGATTTATTATCCAAATTATGGATTAGATTTGCATAATGTTGAAAAATAATCATTGTAATGTATGATATGAAAGATGACTCAATCATTGATAAGAAACGCTGTTGCTTCGTTTTTAAGTTAATTACCTGCACTCTTAGATGAGCTACCTGACACACACATCGCCGACTCAGCACAAGCCGCTCGAGTGACAGGCACAGCGATCCGACGGGCCGCCTCCCACGGGAAGCAAAAGGCACTCATCCATACTGATCTTAAAACAACACCCCTCTCCCTCCTCCCCCTCCCCTCCTGCTTTCTATCACCGTCACTGTCAGCCCGTCTGGCCCTTTTTGTCACTTTCTCCAAATATGATCCTTTATTTTGTTTTCCACTTTATATCTCTCCATTCAATCACGCCATCATCCGTCCCCGACATCCAAGAAGTCTGCTTGACCTTGTTATTTACGATGCATAGCGAAGAAGTTTTGTATTTGAAGTCTGCCATTTTCATACAAATGAACTTTGCCCGCATTTAAAAACAGCAAGGCTCCGATTGTCATCTCCACTCCGATAGCAAAGAAAGCGTTTTTATTTCTTCCAGTCCAGCGTTTGACAAATGAGCCGACAAACGGACCGCTGGAAAGCATCAAAAACTAAACAAATAAACAAATCGCGCTTAACTGAATGAAATGGCGCGGTGGAGCATGGCCAAGCTATTACCGATGTTTCCGGCAGAACGCCTCAGCTAACCTCGTCTGTTTTGTTTTTGGTGGTCTTTCTGGACCCTACATTGACCCTGACGGTCTGCAGCCACCAGGGGGGGTCTTGTTCTTCTACGCCACTCCACTGCACATTGCTGCAAGACCTCCTTAAGGGAGCAACAAGAGGAAGAGGAGGAGGATGAAGATGCTGGTCCAGTGTATTACTGCTAGCATTATGGTCACCATGGCAACGGCGCGTGGAGGAGACGGGAAGGCGATCGTCATGACGACTTGTACGTGTCAATCCATCACCTCCAGACTTTTAAGGGTAACGCTTAAACGGGCCCTCACTTAGCAAATCTAAACAAAAGCATCATCGCAAACTGGGTTGGAAAAGCAACCCGTGAGCTTCCACACGGCGCTCGCCTCCGTCCGAGTTTATTACAGAGGGCAGTTCAGAGGGCCAACGCCCTCCATTACACCCATGTCGCTTCAACGCCGACTGCTAGTCAACAGTCAATACACAGCTGGAGCAGTGGAGCGCAACCGAGAAAGGGAGGGAGGGGGGGCGAGCGAGGGGTATTGGATTGGAGCAGAACGTCTCAAATGGTTCCAATTACACTTACAGCAAGTGATCAATTAGCCCGGTGCAACGGTTCAATTAGAGGCTGCTCAATGCAAATGGAAATCAGCACCACTCTATTTCCGATGCGTGGACAGTGCAGGGCATGATGGGTAAAAAAAAAAAATCTTTTCAACCTTTTTAATTGCTGCCTGCGTAACTTTTGCTGTCGCTCCATCGTAATCTAACGTGTAGCATCAGTGATCAATAAGAGATGCTATCGAGGATTAGCCCAGCCTGACGCGCGACACGGCGGAAGGATTAGCAAACGCTAGCTCCCGGGTCACTTCCCTCTCTATTTCGCTCACAGCAGCCGCTAATTCTCGAATTGAGAACGACTCACTTAATATGCTAATTGTGGCCTTTTCAATGAATAATCCATCATTTTTCATGTCAAGCCCCCTCTTGCTTAAAACAAGTCCAATTTGGGTTTTTTCCTCGTCCTTATCTGGTTGCCAGGTGCATTGGACACCTGGCATTACGGCCAAATTGCATTGCGGCCATTTCGAAACAATGAGCGGCAGAATTAATCACTCCATTCGTACAAATATTGCTAGTCAAAATACACTATGTTTGCATATTTCCTCTATAACAGTTATTACTTTCCTATATGATAGTGCTTTGGCGCCATCTTGTGGCAATTAAGGCTGTTTCAGCGAAAAAAAAAAAAAGCTTTGCTGCTCTTTGGCATTTCAAATTAAAAGAGGCAGCAAAATAAGGGCAGATGGACATTTTGAGTCACAAGCAGTTAGGGCAAGCTGCTCCACAAAAAGATGCTCGCTGCACTCAAGACACCATTTTTTTTTTTTTTTACTGTAATGTCATCCTGACGTGTTGACGCTGAGTTTTGAAATACGCTTGTTGTTCCGATGGCCGAAGAAATACGGTTTGATGTTTGGAGCATCTAAGTCAATAACGGCCAGGTGAAGCTTTGCGTGACAGACATCTTCGGCGCAGATCGGCCTAGAAGCTGTCACACAAGCGCGCCAGCCTGACAACGCGTTCCTGTCGCCTCTCCCCCGCCACCTTCAACTTCCTGAGGAACATGTCACTTTATTTATTTTCGGCAAGGAAAAAAAAAAAACGCAATTACTGGTAAATAAAAAGTCCCTGCTATATGTGCCTCGGCGTCTGGGATGATTTCTCACAGGGTGTATTTGTGTCTCGCTAATCCTCGCCATGTATCGCCGGGGTGTTTCCAAGTGGATATGACGGCTGTTGCCGGATCCCACGCAGCGGCTCCTGCTGACCTTCACCGGCTCGCCAGCACAAAGGGATTTTATAAATTCTCAAACGGACGGCAAAAATAAATAATGATGTCCTGCCATTTTGCTTGCAATCTACTGTCAAGCTTTTAACAACTTGAACAAGCGATAGCAGACAGTTCTTTGCTCTTACTTATCGATCCAACCTTTTATGTATTTACTTCCAGCAAGGACAGCGACTACTGTAGATTTCTTCTCACTTTCTTTTTCACCTTTAAGCACGACAGTGGAATTCTAATGGGATAATTAAGGGCCGCCCGGTATGTGGCACGTCACCCCCGCAGTCATTTTGCTCTGCCTGCACAATTCACCTTGCCCATTAAACACATTGGGAACAAGGAATTCGTATAAAAGCTGTGGATATGGCGCAGACGCACTAAATTATGTTTACAAGCACAAATATTATGTTGGTATAGATATTTTCCTGAATCTGGCATTGATTGAATGGAACGTTGAAAGAAAAACAAACAGGTTGTACTTGAAATGGTTTCCAACACGATAAAAAAAATGGAATGTGTTTACTGGCATTTTTTTCCCCCTCCCTCTCTTTAATGGCGCTTTTGCAATCAGTGTGATTTGAGCGGAGCGTGATTGCCAATTGTACGTAACAATGAAATAAGTGGCCCAAATATGTTTTTGTTGGTCTGCTGAAAAACAAACGTGGCAAAGCCTTAATGTGAGAGAAGCTCAATTTCATTCTAATCATTATTTCAACGACATCTCCGACCAAATGAATTATTAATTTTTTATAACTCACCCTCATCGATCTTCCATAGGTGTGATATCACTAACAAACATTCCAGTCGATAGCTTTTGGAAAGGACTGAATTAATCTCCCGTTAGTGCCAGATCAGCAAAATGATGAAGACAAGGTCCTCGACACAAATCAGTTTTGACAGCGCGGGCTGCTAATTTGTCATACTTGCTCGACCGTCAGCATGCGGCCGCACGTCATCGACGAGGTCGTGCGTTTTGACGCACATTTTAACGAGATGGGAGATAAGTCGGCCTTCGCCTCGAGCTGTCACTCAAAAAAAAAACCAAAAAAAAAACACTCCACTGCGCATCTGTCTCCTGAAGTATCCTCCATTATCAATCAATGTAAAAATCTCGGGTAATTAAGAGGAGACGGCGATGGGTGGCGGAAAGTCCGCACATGATCAATCTGCAAATTAGCGGACCCGATTACACCCAAATTCCAACTCGGGTTTGGCAGATGGTGAAGTAAACTGGCCTAAGACGCAGTTTGGACGGCGGGGAAACAGACAGACACCCGCCACGTCGGTATCGAGCCTCGTAATTGGGAATTAATGGGACGCTAAAACTTTTAATTCCGAGCTTCGGCCCGGGGGACAAACACACAAATTTGCATACAAATGAACACAATTTCCTGTTTGTTTGTCTCGACAAATACAAAAGGACGCAAGATAGGAGAATAGAGTGGAGGCTCTCAGAAAAGCCAGCTTTGTTTTCAGATAGCACTTTAGCACTTTTTTTAAGATACCCTCGAAAAAATAAACTATTCACCCAAAATTGCAACTTAATTAAAATAAGGATATTCGCTCAAGCACTTTTCGTAACGGCCTGCAAAAAGCACCTGACCGCTCATTCCAAACTCTGCCTCAGTGTGTGTGTGTGAGATTTGCTCTCCTGGGTGAACCTTTCTTTTGGCTGCTCTCATTTACACCTGGAAATAACAAGCGAGGGAGAGCTTCTCTCCCAGCTCAAGAGCCAATTAAAGTGGACTGATCAGAGACGGAAGAAGACAGAATGACACTCATCCCGGGAGATGGGACGGTGCACAAATGCTAATAGTAAGAAAGGAAAAAAAAAATCGTTTTGCAGTGTAATTAACAAATAGCGTCTCTGTGGACCTTTTTCGGTTCCTGATCTTTCTGTGCTTGCACAAGCGCTTTGCATGTCAATGACTTGCAATCACGTTATCCTCGGGACGCCCGTGTCAATAAGTAGCAGAACCTCGGCCGAGGTTGAACCCGTTTTGCTTACAGAAGAAGTGAAACCGTAAGATGGCCAAGAAAAAAACGAATGCTCGATGGATCGCGATGGAGCGGCACGTCCACCGCCGACCTCATCAGATTGCATATTCAGCGCTCTGATTAAATCTACACTTAATTGGACTGGATATCTGGTCGTGATGGAGAACTCCCCCCACCGTTTAACCCGCTCTGTCAAGTCAGCATGGGGAAAGTCCGGCAGGGGAATTACGAGCGGGTAAACGAATACCAATGAAGCGGACCACCGTGCGCGTCCACAGGGCCTCACTAGCCAGACGGAAACGGACCGCCTCGGACGATACGGACACGGCCCTCGTTAATTAGAACTCATAAAGACACTAATTAGCTTGATTAGTTGTCTTTCAGAGTGCACGGAAGCAGACTGGCTAATCAGAACTTTAATCAATATGCCTTTTGGGCAAGGGTGGAAGAATCAAATGATGCGTTCGGGTGTCTTTGCGGCGTTGTTAATGACGACAGTTTCCGCTTTTCAATTGGATTATCTACAATCTTTGTGTTGAAATGATGTGTTACTATGTGTACTTTAATGGTACCAGGGGCTTCGTCTGTGGAAACAACACCAGCGGGTATTCGAGCAATTTTCACACTAGGAATCTATCTTGTGTGTCACACTTGCTTTTACCGCCATAAACAACAACCTCGGGCTGGATGAAATATTGTTCTCGCCACGCTGCTGGACTCCTAACAGCCCCGGCCCAGGTCGTGCTGCATTGCCTACTGTGAAAATAAATAAATAAAAGATAAAAAAAAAAAAAAATAGATTTATTCTCTCTGTCATTTGTGGTTCGCGCTTTCATATCATTCCATCTTCAACTGAGGCGGGATCTCAATTATAATAAAATACGAGCTAATTACTCACCAGAAGTCGGCCTTGTGACTAGAATAAAAGTTTTCCCGCACGTGCCCATATTTGGTTATTGAGTCAGAATTCATGAGGAATATTTATTTTTGGCGGTGCATTAAAACAATTTGCAGGTGCTGTAGCTAAGGCGATAATTGCGCGGGGGCGAAGCTGCCGGTACTTTTGACGGAATCAAATTAAAACTACATTTGGACATCAGGCGCTTCCATCGATCCTGGCTCACAAAGCAACCTTGTTGTGTTTTTTTTTTTTTTTTTTTTTTTGGGTCGTGCACTTACGCTTATTCGCTTATCCTTTTCCAACGTTACGATCCATGTAAATCGTTATTGATGCTTTTACAAAAAGAAAACTGGGGATGGCGATTCAACTGAATTTCCTTGGCCTTTGAAAGAACACAAAATTCAGTAAGAATGGTTCTTTTGCAAAAAACTTTCCCATTCTCGCCAGATGAGCTTTTGTCCTCATTCCAAACTCGCTTACAAAAGGCTTTGCAGCCACACAAACAAGCCAGATGAAACCTCCAAGAAGAACAAGAACACCCCGACATTAATCAGGTTACAGTGCGGAATGTAATCCCGACGAGGGAGAATTCAATTTAAAAATCCAAAGAAAAAGGAGCTCGCTTTACAATATTCAATCAGTGCAATTCCGCTTGCTCTTGAATGCGTAGCCCTCGCTGAGTGATGCGGCGCGCTCCAATGAACACCGGGGGGAACAAAAGAGGCCGAGCTGCAGGTGGACCGATGTAATCAGGTAGCCAAGTGTGCTCTGCGCTTTTTGTCTCGGGGTACCGGTGCACACGAATAAGCCGGCCCCGTGTCCGCATTAGCACGGATCAACTCATCCCTGCCTATACCAGACCATTGAGAAACAAAAAAAAAGCTGCTTGTGCACTTTACATCTTTCTCCATCAGCCGCCGTGCTGAGATATTGAACGTTCTTTTTCTGGCAGGGAACTGACTCCGTGTCTCGATTAGCCCACGCAGCAGAAAAACACTTGGCGGACAGCAAGTAGGACAACACGTCGCGAAAGATTTGGCATGTCCTAAAATAGCAAAACGTATAATAATAGCATAATTGCTTCTTCTAGTGTGCATCTTGGCCACTAGAGGGCAGCATGCATAAGTATCTACATGAAGATGGTCACATCTGCTCAATAAGATGCAGTAAACTTAGTAGCACAAATCAACGAGTCGCGAAAGATTTGGCATGTCCTAAAATAGCAAAATGTATAGCATAATTGCTTCTTCTAGTGTGCATCTTGGCCACTAGAGGGCAGCATGCATAAATATCTACACGAAGATGGTCACATAAGATGCAGTAGACAGTAGCAAAAATCAACGCTAGCTTTGTTAGCACGTCTATGACATTTTGCATTAGCTTTAAGCTAGTTGACAGGCTAGTTTGGTTAAATTGGCGAGGGACGGGGCCATGAAATGCCACGTGGGGAAAAAGGCGAGGCCCAAGATGGTCTCAAGATGTTCCACATCTAATTGGCAGATGGCCTCCGATGCGAGATGATTTAATGGCCGGCCTGCCTGTGTGTGTGGTTTAGTGTCTACCCGTGTGTATGTGTGTGCAGATGTGTGTTTTCCCACCTCCGTCAACCATTAGCGGCGACATCTGTAAACAGCTGGCCGGTGACGGACCTGGGCGCCAATCAAAGCGATTACAGTTGGACCAAACCCATATATGTACCTAGGTACCAACGCCGCCTTATTTTAAGCCAAGAAAAACCCTGCAAGAATCATCAAAGTGGAAATTCGGTGACGGAAATAAATCAAAAGAGCACACAGCGACGCCAACGGCGTGTCAAAGCAGCTTTTCGTCATTCCCGGCTGTGCGTTATCATAAAAAGCCATTTTCACCACGTTGGCACGCACAGCTTGCTTTCGCACTGATCTCATTTCTTGCAGCTGTGCTGAAGCCATATGCACTAACGCCGCGCTGCCGCGCTACGCCGCAGGCTCAAACATTAAGTCCGAAGAGTTTGCATCTCGGAAGGGAAAAGGAGCCACACGTTTTGAAATGGTGAAGGCCACGCCGGTTCCCTGATGTAACCTCGTAGGATTTGTCTGCTTTTGCTGCAAACTGGGTCACTTTTTGCATTATTTTAGCTCTCGCTAACACTCGCCTGAATTCATTAACGTGATCACTTTCTTAAGCGAGCTAACATCAATTCTTGATGCTAATTAAAATCGACTAATAAAATGGATTGAGTTTTTTTTATCCCGTATCCATTTTTTTGTATCTTATTAGATTTTTTTTATATTGACTCTTTTCTGTTTAGAGATTTTTTTACAATATTTCTATTTGATTATATTTTCCACATTTTAAAATTTGAATTTATAGGCGGGCTCTGATTGGATGATGACTCCGCCCACCTTACATTTATCGGTATATCGTCAACAAAGCATCACTTTGGCTTTTGGGGACATATTTTCTCCTCATTTGAAAAGTTCCCACAACCCGTAAACGCTGGTCCGCCAAAAAAGCTTTCCGCCAATCCTTAATATGAATCATCTGCCGTATTTGTAGTCCCAGTTGAGTAGTTTGGGGGGGGGGTTGCGGGCAGCAGATGGAGCTTTTGGTAATGAGAAGCAGGAAATTAAAAGAAGGGGGAATTGAGAGGGACGGGCCCGTCTGGCTTGAGACGAGGCGGGGGAGAAAAAAAAAACCAAGAAAATAAGCAAGTATGAGATAGAGGCTGGCGATAGGAGGCGAATACAAATGGACACGCGGGATGCGGTGATGGGAGCCAGATAGACGGGAGGGGGCGAGTAAATGGGGGGGGGGCTTGTTGAGGTTGTGTGAGGAGAGCAGATAAAACATTGTGACAACCAGCGACGGACTAATGAGACAAAAGGCATCGATCTCGCCACCATGCGGTCAATCGGACCTTTAGGGACACGCAGTGGCCCGAGCCCAGACCTAAATGGACAAATATTACTTTGTTAGGAATTAATAAAAGTTGATGAAACAAAGAAAGTAATTATTAGATGAGTATTTGTTGTTAAAATGATTTTCAGAAGAGTTTGTAAAGATGTTGGAAAAAAATGCTGTTGGGGGGATTTGGACATAAATTTCCCCATGCGCCATAGGTTGCACACCTTATGGAGAAGGGCGCAAAAAATAATAATTCACGTTCTCTCTCGAGGTTGCAGAGTGTGAATGAACGACTAGGAGTGTGACAAACAAAGAGCAGCACCCGCCCATGCAGGCAAGACAATGTGTTACAATAATTTCAAGGAGCTGCACTTACAATACGTTGGAGCTGTTCCAGTAGACCGCGTGCCGGTTGCTGCCCCTGGACGGCTCCAAGTTGGACAGCACCAGCGTCAGGACGCTCAGGCACAACGTCGCCACAGCCATCGTCATCATCGCCAATCAAAAAAAAAAAAAGGAATAATCCACCAGTCGGACACTTTGCGCAATAGTTCACCGCATCCGAGTTACGTTACGTTCAAGTCCAACGCCATCGCGACGACGCATTTCTTCACTTTGGCACCACTTGTGCTTTTTTTTTTTTTTTTTTAAATGGTGCACAAATTAAGCGAGAGTTATTTGGAGGAGGAGCTCGCACAGCTGCTACCTGTCTGGTTGCCTCCTGTCTGGCTGACTGCCTCTCTTTCATTCAGCAGCGCCACTCGCTGGATGCGTGCGCGCACACGCCGCCACGGACGCGCCCTCTCGATGCACCCACGTGTTCATTTTCCGCACACGCACGAATGAACACACTTGTCACAATTTTGAGCGCATCTGATTAAAAGTTCAGATGTTCTGGTAGGCTTTCCCTGACATTACTTTCTTAACAACAAACACTCCTCAATTAACTGTGCAATATGGCGACGTGAAAGTAATAATTCATAATTTCCCTTTCCCGGGAATTAACAAACGTGCCCCTCCCCCTTCCCTTCACGTATCCCGGTTGCTACTCCGGGTTGCAACCTGTCAGTGTGCCTGCGAAGCTCAATCTGGATCCGCATTAATGATTCAACGGGAGCTGGAGCATGGATCTCCGTGTTCAATTGTCAGCTCGCTCCATTTCATTACCCGCATGCAGCGACGCCGGGTCGGATGTTTACGGCCGTATTTGTCAAATTCTCCGGTCGCCATGGTAACGTCAGTCGACGCAACTCTCGGTTTGCTTTGAAACTTTCCTGCCAAAATGAAAAATAGGCTGGAAAAGTAAGGTGTGTAAATTACAGATACTGAACAGTCGTCAGAAAAATAAATAAATCCCCCCAGAAATGTTTTTATCCCTGAAAAAAATTGAATATTCAACACCAATCCTGCACACAGTGGTTGAAGGTTAACTAAGGTTTGGATTATTATAATTATTAGTAAATGGGGGGGGGAAATGCGAAATAGAAATGGAGGCAAGATGCATTGGGAGACTTTAATTAACCTGTTTAATTCTGCCTCCGGTGGTTGAAACCACTCTATCAGCCTTGCCATATTAATATCTCGCTTAATTCCAAACATGAAGCATCTGTCTGGGTTGGATTCGGTCGGTCAATTTCCTATCTCGTAATAGTCTATTTTTTTTTTTTTGCGGAAACGTCATTGAGGTAACATCTGCGGCCACAACACAGGAACAAAACATTCTCATCCTGATCAATGTGAGCCAAAGGAACATTGAAGAATGACTCACAAGCATGATTATTATGCCAAACATAGCTCGGAGAGAGATGTTGACTTTGGGACTGTATTTCATTTTTAATAAGAAAAAAAATTGATATGCATTATGTAAATTGAGTAAAGACCAGGGCCATGGAGGGAATTAAACCAATGAGTCAAGGTTGCACTGTACGACACATGGCGAGTCATGACACGTACGAGCCAGAGGCTGAGCTGCAACGTTTTTGTTTACCGAGTACACTTAGCACCCCGGATGACCCCCCCGGAGGGCAGACGTAAAGCAGCGCGTAGTTATCTCTCACGAGTGTTTTCATCCGCATCTTTCGGGTGCCCTCCAGGCCCGTTGCCGTGGCGACGAAGAGCACAGCATCATCCCTACTTCCCTCCGTTTGTGGCACGCTGACATTTGTCATTCTCTCTCCGCCCTCCCCGCCCATAGAGAATAGTGACAGATATATATAATACAATATATACGGAGCCCATTCCGCCGTTTGCCCGTAAACTGATGATGTCTTGCTTTTTTTGCGCCACGCTGCGCCAATGAAAGCGAGATGAAATTATGGAGAGTGACATTTAATATGTTTCCGGGGCCCGGCGAAAAGCAGAAGAGGCCGGTGGATGCATATTTATGATGTGTGCTTTGTGCAGTGGTAAAGCTATGCTGGTGTGATAAGTTATTGAAGACATTTGTTCTTGGGATGCTGGAGCTTTCCCCTCGTATGAACTTTTACCTTTGATTGGGACAAATTCATAAATACAAGCGGCGTGTTTATTATATAGATAATTGGTTGTCATCAATCAGTTTCAGCGCTTCCTATCTTATTGATTCCCTGAGTAAATTTATTCTGCATAAGCAAAATTGATGAAGGGGGGAAAAAATGTTTAGCTTTGCAGGTTTTCTTTCCTTATTTACAACACTAATCTTGTTTTTTTAACGTTAATTAATGTGATTTTGATTGAGCCGGATGTCTAAACAATGGCTTCTTTTTATTCGTCTGCGAATTTGTCGCCGAATGTAAAAATTTGATGTATTAAGGAAAAAAAAACCAAAAGTGGCAAAAATAACAGCGGCCTTTTGAAGTCAGGACAGATGGTGACAAATGAACATGTGTTGAAATAAGAGCGTAAAAATGTATTTCTGTCTCACGCAGCGTGCCCCTTTCATCATCTGCCTTTTTTTTTTTTTGCACTCGCTATGATGGAATTACTCGCCAATGGTGCAGCGGTTCACTCGCTTTACAACAAAAAAAGTGTTTATTTCGAAAAGACTCAACAGATCTAAGTGTGGCATAACAACCTCACATTTGTGGAGCCAAAATTATTACGCAATGTCAGCAAAACAATCAATGAAATAAATAAATAAGTAAATGAATAATAGAATAAATGAAGAATTAAAAAAAAAAACTTTAGGAGTCTCCAGGTTAGAACATCACTAAAATCCATTGTAAATAATAAAAATCCCCATCACACTCCAATCAATAAAATAAATAAATGAGTAAATAAATAAATAAATAAATAAATAATAGAATAAATGAAGAATTTAAAAAAAACAATAAAACTTTTGGAGTCTCCAGGTTAGAACATCACTAAAATCCATTGTAAATAATAAAAATCCCCATCACACTCCAATCATTAAAATAAATAAATAAGTAAATAAATAAATGAATAAATAAATAAATAATGGAATAAATGAATAATTTAAAAAAACAATAAAACTTTTGGAGTCTCCAGGTTAGAACATCACTAAAATCCATTGTAAATAATAAAAATCCCCATCACACTCCCTTGACGGCACGGCGAACCCGGCGACCGTGCGATTAGTTTGCTGCCACAGCAGAAACGGAAAAGTTCACGAATGGAGAGGGCAAGGTTAAAGAAACGGCCAAAGAGGAGTGGCAAAGACGTGGATGCATGAGAAAGTGTACGAGGGCCCTTTAAGTGTCCTGGCCTGAGCTGAGGGTGCAGTGCGTCCATCATTTTGTCCCCTCGAGTGCCGCCCACACTTAACCCGGCCCACGGTTGCAAATGGCTAATCTAATTGTGATGATACAAGCGGAGGATAATGTCATCTGCTCGGCAATCAGGAACAGTGCTCTTGAGGGATGAAATGCACTAGAGAAAGCATCTTCGAAGGGGGGGGGGGGGGGGGGGGGGGGTCACTATTCAGCTGAATACATGTGACAGGAAATTGAAGAAAAATCATATATGACAGTTTTCTTTCAAATTACCGCTGCAACTTTTTTTTTGTCATTTCAAGCCAGACCTTATCGAAATGTTTCTCAATTCCACCTGTTATTTTCTCCCTATCTTGTTTATGTTGCTGACTCATCAAGGAGTAGAGGAGCCAAACCGTCATCCCTCAAATGATAGGACGAGGTGTGCTAAGTGGCCTGATGAATCAGTCCCGGGATTAGTCAGCCTGTCGCACCTCTAGAATAAGAATTATGGATGGACCGGAGCACGGAACATTAGGATTAAGCTTTGACCCCTTCTCTGATAGCCTTTTGTATTCATAGAGAGGTCGAGCCACGCTAATCCTTTACACTCACCTAATATGCCGCTAACGCTAAAGCCGCAGCGTCTCTCGGATGGACGGCCCGCATAAATGTTAGGTCGAGAAGAGAGTCTGCCTGGGTATAATAGAGCCCGTGACCTTTTTACTTTTTGCTCGACAGGAACGAGAGCATTTTTGGGATGAAAGGATGTACGGTCCAGGCGGATGACCGGGGTCTCGAGGGACAAGGTGAAAATGTCAGAATTGAGATGGGGGAGCACGCGTGCTGGATGAATCTGGGATTTTTTTTTCTGAGTAGGTTTTACTGCGAGGGAAAATAAAACAAGAAGACGACGGCCAGATCATAACAAGTTATGATTGGTCTCCTTCCAGCCATGTTATTGTATGCTCAGGCACTATTAACTCTTATTTTTACGACTATGGCTACTGTTGCCAAAAGCCGGACTGGATTTTAATGACTTCGCTTTATTCGTAGCTTGCTATACGTTTAATAAGAGAAGAAAACCCCTGAATTATCTCTGTTATGTAAATAATAAATAAATAAATAAATAAATAAATAATAATAAATAATATAAAACACTAAAAAGTATATTAAAAAAATTAATTTTAAATAAATAAATAAATAAATGAATGAATAAATAAATACATTTAAAAAAAGTATCGACCCAGATGTTGGAAGTCTCTTGATTTATTTTGAGGCCAAGTATCAGAGTGACACATGGCAGCGGGCCCAGATGGTCTGCCCGCCGGCTACTCGGGATTTCCATCATGTCCGACTGATGCCGGGGTCACCGGTCGCTTGGCGACAGCCCAAAACCTCACAGAGCGATGCCGCCACGAGGTCACCGTGTCAGGCGAGACCGCCTCGCGGACCGCCGCCCCCCCCCCTTGGCCTGGACGACCACCGTTCCCGTGACCCAATTAGCTCGTTGAATAACCGGCGTGCTAGTTTTCTGTCGACTCCGCTGCAACCTTCCAAGACCTTCATATTCAACACCAGCATGTTTGTTAATTAGCCTCATTAGCAAATACAACTATAAATCTAATTTGTATCAAAATGTATCAAAATGACTAATTGCTTGCTTTTATTTAATGAGGTATAAAATTGATATTTGTTGACAATAAAACTAAATATGCTTACAAAAAAATATTATATAATATTGTTCAATGGAAATAATAATAAAGTTCAATGGAAATAAATCATGCTCAATGGAAAAACAAATACGGTGGAACATTTATAAGTCGAAGGTGTACCTAATTAAGTGTCCGATGTCCTCTAACGTACTATTGATTTAAGGGTTGCGCAAGGGAGGGAGGCGGGGTCGTGCCTCTCCGTCTTCCATTAAGGTAATGAGGCTGCCCTATCGTCGCCTTGCACACCTTTTGTGGCCCCTTGAATGAATAAAAGCGCAAATAATTGAGTTGCCCTTTAATGCGGAGCTCAAACGGGCCGCTCGTAAGGCCTCGGGAGGGGATCCGGGGTATATTCGGTGGCCGTAAAACTGCAATCTGGCCCTGCAGATGTTGCGCGCTTTAAAAAGAGACCATTTAGGCGTAGGCGGCAGACGTTTTTTGCAACACCGCCGCAAAAGTTAACGCGATGCGGGCGCCCACCCTCCGTGGTGTCGCCCGCCGAAGGCCTTCTCCGAGGACCTGTTTTGTAGTTTGCTAGTTTCTATTAGCATTTTCATAAAGGGCAATCGAGTCAGCGCGTCAGAAAACAGAGAAAAGGTCACCAGGTTTCCTGAAGCTTAAAGTCGCCTCATACACACACACACGCGCGTACACACACTCCATCACCTGGCCTGCTGCCACGGGCCGCTTCTTGCCAAATTGAGGGATTGCCCATTTTTCTCCTCCCTGACATTAAGGAGGCTCATTTAGCAGCAGCTCTGGCAACCTCGATAGGCCCCGAACTTGACCTTTTAGCCTAGCGAAGCCGCTACGAGGAAGTGTCGGAATCTAGCTGGAGAATGTCCCAGAAAATAAGCTTGGTAAAATATTGATACAGAAAAGCATCATCATACAGTGACGCAGTAGAAATGATTACGAAATGATTTTTCCATTCCAGAGAACCTACTTTTAGACACATCCGGTTTGTAGCGTGTCAAAGCGTACCGATTTTGCTTTTGTGATTTGTGTTGTTTTCAAAGTCTCCTCTCACTTCAACTGTGACTTGTTCCTCTTATCATCAGCGCGTTATCATCACCTCCACACTCCTCCTTCAACCCTGGCTGCATCCTTTCTTCCCTCTCTCATTACCTATCCTCTGTCCTTTTATTCCCCCCCTTCTGCCAAGCGGGTAAATAAATCACAGAGAAGCCCCGGGAGGAGATAACGAGGCGACGGGGGATACATTGTGCTTGCTGCAGATGCGTGCACATGCTTTTTGCTCATCGGGTCAGACCACGACAATACATATCTGCAACACACTTAAAAATAGTGGAGCGAACCATTTAACAGTGAATAACCTTAAACATGGTTGAACAGCAAGGTTTGTCCCGAATCATTAGTATCAGTCCACTAAAAAAGTAGCTCACAAGCTAACGTGTCATCATAACGAGGATGTTCTGGTCCATGCTAGCAAACATGGCTTTAAAGAGTGTTTGGGGCAGCTTGGCTATTATGCAATGTTTTGTTAGTCACGGGGTCCTCATATTGCCCCCCCCCCCCTTTGGAGGAGTCACGCTGACGACTCAGCAGCACTTTAGCTTTGTAGTGGGACGCCTCCGCTTCAACCGCCATCTTAAATCGGTGTGAATCAGCAGCGGTGCATTCGTTTTTCATGAGACCACCTACGCCTTGTGTTGCCTGTAGATCGCCTCTGAGGTAGACGCGAACCCACACACACACACATGTGTGTGTGTGTGTACAATATTGAAATAATCAGCCCTTGCTTTAGATAGTTTTCCCATGACGTCACACATGGCACATCAACGGTCGATGCATTGCGTTCTTCCGGCGATTCTTAATTTTTTTTTATTTGTGTATTGTTAAGTTCTATTCAACCTTTAAGGTTTGAATATTTGAACTGTTTTGGCACATTTTTTGCTTAATTTCAACAGACATTAATTTGATCCCTCTGGTGTGTCCTCGTTGGCCACCAGGGGGCAGTATAAATACAGACATGCATTAATATTGTAGTCTCTTTGCAGAGGATAAAGAATATGTGGGTATTGTAATATATTGTTGCTCCGATAATTTTTATTAAAGGCTTATTTATTTATGTTAGCCTTGTCGGTGGTGTTTATCATTGTTTGTTAGCATTAAGCTAGCTGACAACTGTAAGGCAAAACGCCAAGGAAAAGGGGACAAAGTAGTTTGGCGTGGCCGCAGTCAGGTTTGTTATTACAGTAAAGAAAGATGTGGAGGCTGTGGCGACGGAGAGGCATTAATATTAAAAGAAATGAGGTGTGAAGAAGGACTTTTATGAGGCTCCCTGCACACTCCTGCGGGGGCTCTATAATTCTGTGATTGCTGTGCACGAGAGGTGGGGGGATGATTACGCGCTTCCATTCTGCCCTAACGACAAAATAAGGTGCGAGGTAGAGGTCACGTTGTCATTGTGTTGCGCGGCCACTGAGTGATTGCACACAGAGGCAATCACGCGTTTAAGTGGGCCACTCATGTTGATGCCGTGAAGGGAGGTAAGACCGCATGTCACTCGTGTAAGTAGGTGGGAGGTATGTGAAATGACAAAGTCAAGCTTATATTACTGACGGGTGCTTACATTGTGTGAAGACACACACACACACACACACACACACACACACACACACACACACACACACACACGAGGTTCAATGACTGCGAACAGGGCAGGCAAATGTTTACACTCCGCGGTTATGCTAGCTTACATCGCGTGAATGGGCTATTGTTACTTTAGTTAAACAATAAGTCACTCTAAGATTGATTTAAAAAAAAAACAATGACAATTTGAATGTATTAAAAAGAAAAATTAACGAGTCTCTCGCGCTCGTTCGAGAAAGATTTTGTTTGGCCACTCGAGGCCCGAAGCGAGCGTTATCTCGGCTCTTCTAGTCTCAGGCGACGCTGGCACACTTAATCGCGTTCAAGCCCGGCAATCCTTCATCACACTTCCTCATCTCTTTCCCTCTTGCATTGATCGCTTCCCTTTCATTTTTTTTCCTAGATAGCTAAGGGTATTCCGCGGGGATCCCCCTCGCGTGATGCTATGTATCGCGCCGCATTCAAATAGATCTACTGTACGCCGCTTACGATGACAAGAGTCATGATGCGAGTGAAGACGTATGGGGATTTTTTTTGCAAGGAACTGAGCAGCTGCTGGGCAAATATACATAATTCATTGAGAGGAATAATAACACCTGAAAACGATAGAGATGTTGGAAGAAGAAATATGGCGTTAAAAGCTCAGGAGGATGCTGTGACTGAATATCAGTAATGCTCTCATCAGCATTAAAGTGTCCAAGGTATCTTTTCCAGTGCAATTCACTTTGTATTAATTTGTACTTGTCTCATTTTAATATGTGGAACAATGCGGCAACACAATGAAATATAGTGTATGGGAATGAACAGCTAGAGTTAAATAATACTAATAAGAAGGGATCTAAGATTGAGCCTTGAGGGACACCGGCATAATCAAGAGTACTTTTAAAATCTTTTAAAATGAGCGAGCTACAATTTACCTAAAACCAGACTAATACCTTTTATAAATAATACAATTCCTTTATTCATTTACAATATATCGACAGCAACACAATGTGGCCGCTCCCTGAGGACATCACACAGAAAAGCCTTTTGTCTTGTCTGCGTTTCTCAGAAGCGAAGAAAAAGAAAAAAAAACAAAGTAAGGAAGACGAGGTGGAAGAAACTTGGCAGTTTCCCGCTTCTTCTCATCCTAAAATATCTCCGCGAAGGTTGCCCACTCGCATCCTGCCGGGAGCAACGTGTGTGATGATGAACAATGAAAATCCAAGAGGAGCGTCACAAACTACTACTACAATGAAAAGTCGAAAGCCAATACAATGAAACACTAACATATCTTAATCTTGAGTACATTAAACCAAAGCCAACGAGCATTATGTGTCGACTAAACCATAGAAATGTTAAATCAGCGACTTTCTTACAAA
The DNA here is from genome assembly GCF_059516105.1 of Syngnathus floridae. Taxonomy (NCBI): domain Eukaryota; kingdom Metazoa; phylum Chordata; class Actinopteri; order Syngnathiformes; family Syngnathidae; genus Syngnathus; species Syngnathus floridae. Next base: position 5,357,939 of record NC_142433.1, read on the forward strand.
TATAGATCAAGCGGGCGTTTCATGTTGCTTCTGACAGCTTAACAAAGAGCAGACAGTCAAGAGCACAAAGGGCAAATTCTAATTTTACTCCGACGGGCCAATCACTGTTCATTTTTTCTTATGTCAAGTATTGTCCAGCGCTACCTTTTTATTTTAAGGTATCAAGTATACGTAAACATTACAATGAAAAATTTGGGGCCTATTACAGACCCTTGAGGTACACCATGACTTTTATATTATAAAACGCAATCAATTTTTTCCAAGAATGATACTATGATCAAGGATGTTTTTTTTTTTCGATGTATAAATACACCAACTATTTTATTTTTACGTCCTTGATTAAAAATGCATGCAAATGGACAAACTAATAAATTTCTGATATTGTAGGCCTGCGTGTGTGGTCTGTTTGTGTATTCTTCCGCGGTTGCCATTCAAAAGGCGCGAGCTCTGCGGGGCTGCGATAAGCGTAAAGATCAAGATTTGGCGTTCTCCGCGAGGGCTAATTTTCATAATTAATTAAAGCGAGTGGTAAACATTCGCATCACGCCGCCTGATAAGCTTCCCTCGTCGTTGCTGGCGTCGGCTCGCCCGTCGGCTGCGAATTCATCAGCTATTGAAGTTTAGCGAAACGCCCGTTCAGAGTTGTTTTGGTCGCCATTGACAAGCTGGCAATCACCGTGATGAGCCTGATGTTGCCTTGATGATAGGCGCAATCAGACGCTTAATGTTCTTTAAAGTTTTCAGAAGCATCTTCTTTGTCTTCTTATATTGACGGTTTATTGAAGGCGAGCAAAGCAATATTATTCAAATCATTTTTTTATTTTTCTTAACAATCCCCTATGATTTAGGAGCTTCTTTACGAGCCGCGACAGCAGATTTTATTCCCGGCATAAAATCAACGATTCATAGCGAACGGCAGAAAAAATGTTGAAACCTTGAACCGGAAAGTTCTTCAGAAAGTTCCATTGGTTTGCAGCATCTTGAAAAATATTTAGTATACAAAATACAACCGACCAAAAAAACACTTATGAAAAATAAAAAATAAGTCCTACGACCTCGATAAATATCAAAGACGTTATTTTTCCCTCACGGTTCACCGACAGCGTAATTAAGACTCACCGGAAACACCGGCGGCGAGGGAACAAAAGTAAAGATACTTTGCGGTGGAAATTCCATTTAAAAGACAAACACGGCGGTTGATGAAGAAAAGCACTTCAAATATTTCCGTAGCATTGATACATAAAGGTCGCAAAGATTTTCCGCTTCAGAAGAGTATCAGGGGGAAACAAAAACAAGCCAACTGTAATAACAACACGAGTCCATGACATCATCTAATCCAGATCCAGAAAAACTAAGCTAGTTCGGGAACTATTAACCTGTAATAAAAGCAGGAAAAGACCGAAACTACCCACGCTAACAGCCTCGCTCAACGTCAAGATGATCCCTGGAGGGAAACGAGAGCGAGGGGGAACTCAGTCCGCCGAGGCCCCGTGGGGACGCCTCGAATGCATTACCGCCGAAACTACCGATATTTTATCACACTGCTGGAAAAGAAGCTGTGTGTGAATATTTGAAGAGCTCTCATCCTAATTTGGGGAATATTAAACAACATCTGCCTCGTTCATGAAAGCTCTTTCGATGTTGCTGTAAAATGCATTGATTAAACATGGCCGCCATTATTTTCCTCCACACTGGGGAGGGTAAAAAAAAAAAAGTTGACGATGGGACTGAATTAAACTATCCTCCAGCAATTGAGAGCGAACAATGTGGAAAGCAACGCTATCGGGATGTTGTAATGAGTTAGCGAAGGTGTCAGAGCGGTAGCTGTGTGCAAAGCGTAACGATATATTTTCCTCCTGCCTTTTATGCCTACTTGTGTCTGTCTGGCCCACTTTCCAGCTAAAAGGCTCCCGGGACGAAGGAGGCGAAGCGAAGGCTGTGAAGTCCTGAGAGGAATTGTAAATCTCAACAGTAGGAAGACTCAAAAAAAAAAAAACTGTAAGAGCCTGGGGGGGTTAAAAAAGGAGGTTGGCGTGTTCCACGCAGACGCCGCCGCGAGTGTGAAAGCACCCGGACAAACTCAGAGGCCAATTGCCGGAGCACGTTTTTATTAAAGGCAAAGAAGACGTACGAGGCGCCGGGTAGATGGTGTGTGTCACCGCAAATTTGATTATGAAGCGGACCGGAACGCTGGCTAGGACGTGTCACGCTGTTCAAAAAGAGGAAAAGGAAGGCAATGAGGCTGGAATGAGAGAAAAGGCGTCTCGGTGATTGAACGGCTGCGGGAGAAGAAATGAAAATAGAGAAGCGATGTCAGCAAAGAGAAGACAGATGACGCTTCATTGACTCGTCGATAAAACACAAAAACGAACTTTTTAGTGTTGACACTGCAGGTCGTTGGCGTTCCTCCGTGTGATTGGCTACTCTGACCCAATTGACACTTAGTAGCTGTTTTTCTTCCCCTGATGAAGAAATAACGAGTCGACCAAAACACAATCGAGGAAATTTCTAGAAAAACATTCTGCACATAGCTGTCATTTGCACACCTGAGCGCGCCGATCTCCTAATGAGCCCGGGCTTTACAACTGAGCCCATTAGGCTTCCAATTATTTTTTTTTTTGGGTCCATATCTCCTCTTCCACCTCCCTAGGGGATTAAACACACAGAAATCACGCTAACGATCTGTTGATATGCAAGAAAAGTCGTCAGCGGCTCGATATCGTTAGCAAATCTCCCGGCGCTGTGTAATCACGCTCCGATAGATTCGCTTTAATGGCGGCGGCTACACGGCGGGGTCAACGAACGTCACCCGGAACACCAAAGCATACATCAACGTCAGCGCTCGCGCCATTAGTAGCTACGTATCCGTCTTCAAGGCTCATTTACGTGCAATCATTTTACATTGACGACGCGGACCTGGACTTGGCGTCGATTTAATGTGTGCGCCTGCCTCATTATTTGCTGCGAATGTACAGAAACTTCAGTCGAGCGTAATTAGCGCACACCTTTAATTAAGACAGCTGAATTATGTTGCGTTTAATGTTTATTGCAATGACCTTTCCGATCCTGATCATATTTTGTGTCTAGACTTTGACGCCACTGGCAGTGCTAGAGGGGTGGCCGCGGGGGCACTGGCTCCCCTGAAATATGCATGGGCCCCTTTTGGGTTTTTGATTTTTTTTCTTCCTGTTTGAGGGTCAAGCATGCATAAGAAAGTGCTTTTGGGGAGGCGGCTAATTGAGACAGCCTGTTTGTCCGACGGCGAAGGCCGTAATATCTTATCGATCGGCAGGCCTTGTTTATGTCACGTTTGACGGGGTGTGATCAATCAGGCCTTGGCACTTTGATTGATCACCAATACGCTGTCACCTGCATTGATCTGGGGGGGCGCTATGCTTAGAATAATGTTCCCTAAACAGCACTGGGGTGAAGAACAATGTGCCGAGGTGGTGGGAGTGTTATCGGCGCCTGGGATGAAGCGAGCCGCCGGCTCTTCCTCTCACGGCATGCTCCTTCCCGTCTCTGCTCATTATCCTTCCCGGACTTCTCGACTTGATATTTTTTTTCCTTCTGTGCATTGCGTCTTTCCTTCGTATGTGCGCGACGATGTGTGTGTGCCCTGGTAGCGCCCGATGCTTCACTCCATCCATCTTTGTCGGTGTGCAGCCCCCCCCACCCCCCCACCCCTCGCTGGCTGCCTTATTCATATCCTCCCGGCTTGTTCCGCGGCAACAGAATTTCTCCTTGACCTGCACTCAAATGTGTCGTTCTTTGCATTTGTGCACTACAGAACGGCATCACTAAAGAATACAATAAAAGCTAGCAAGAGTAGTCTCAGATTGAAAAAATAAAACTCAAGAAAATGGACACTATCAGCCAAGCGGACAAAAAAAGTGCAGCTGCTTTTTGTTCGCCCCCTTTTTTTTGTTCTCTGTCTGTCTCGTGAGCTTCAGAGGAGGCCCAATTAAAGCACTTCCCCGCTTGCTACTCGGCTCAAGCGAGCCTCTCTCCAGGGCCGCTAATTAAACAAGCCTTCTTCTTCTCTCCCGTCTTTTCGTCCTCCATCTGCCACCTCTCCCGCCTCAACGCAACCTTCCCACCCCCCTCACCATCATATTCGTCCCGACGCGGGGTTTGATGTCCGCACCGGGACGGCCGCCCGAGTCAATTTGTACAAAGCGCCGGACTTGTTATTCTCTCCTGATGGCGGATTTCTGCTGGGCCGTGTCCGCCGTCCGGCCACTGACACTGACAGGCAGCCCTGTTAATGGGGGTGTCATGTTAGTCCCGCTCGTGCTGCTTTCACTTTGTACACCCTCATCACCGAGAGTGTCACGTCGCTTGCCGTGTATACGTCCTTTGACTACACGAGACCGTTACTCCTTCCCGCACCCCTCCCCTCCCCATTTAGGAGTCCCTGTTTGTTATGACTGGAGTGAAAAGTCACCTAGTCGCAGTTTGGCAAATTAGCATTTTTTTGCTACTATTCTAAGATCCCTTAAGATGTTTAGCATTGTGAAAAACGCCGGCCTACATCATTGTCATTTAAATGTCCGCAGCGCCGCGGAGAGAACACGGGAAAATAAGAAGTTGTTGTTGCATTGTTTTGCCCGCCTCCATGCAGAGAAAATGCACCCCAGGTGAGTGTTATTTTCCTGTTCAGGGCTCCCCCGATGGCCTCAATAAAGGGGCCAAATATCTCACAGGCAAGCCTTCCATTTGCAGGGTAAAATAAATGCCTCCCCGTGGACAAAAGGGGCGCAGATGCTCATTGTGATTCATGCACCGCTGCCGCCGCCGCCGCCGCAAAGTCACTCCGGACCGACGGAGGTAATTAGAATGCTCTTTTGTTAATGGGTCTCCAGCAGAAAAACATATCGGAACACACCTGGTGAATTGCCGCATGCACTTACTGTACGCTGACAAAAGTATTGGGACAGCGACAGGAGCGAATGGGAATCATTGTTGTGTACCGTATTTTCCGCACTATAAAGCGCTATATTTTCTCAAAAGCCAACAGTGCGGCTTATAATCAGGTGCGCCTTATATATGGACCAATATTGAGCCACTACAGCAGGCGTGTCCAAATTCCGGCCCGCGGGCCAAATGTATATATCTTATATATGGACAAAGTTTTAAAATTGGCCATTCATTGAAGGTGCGCCTTATAATCCGGTGCGCCTTATATGTGGACAAAGTTTTAAAATGGGCCATTCATTGAAGGTGCGCCTTATAATGCGGAAAATACGGTATTTGAATTTTGAAACAGGTTTTGTTCCATTCTGTATATCGGGAAAGATAAAATTCCTTATCTAATGCCCTGGGAATCATGTAATCTCTGAAAATAATGGTTTTTAAGATAAACCCGAGGCGTAACACATAATTCGCTGAGCAGATCGGTGCGCACTCAGCGAAGCCCAGTAAATAGACACATCCCAGCAGACCGGGATTGCGTGGCGAAAGATTGTACCTTGCTCTCACTTTGTCCACAATTGATTGATAAGAGGTTTTGTTTCCCTGACGCCTCCCCCCCCTCACCCCTTCTCCCTCCAGCAAAACTAATCCCACCGAGACTGGCGGGATTCCCACATCTGCCATCCTACTTCTCTCTTATTTTGTCATTCCTGAAGTGGCAACTAATCCTGCACCGTCTTCCTTTCCCTTCATGTTTTTATGATCTGCTCCCACCAAAAATAATCTCATCCTTTGTTCCCCCGTGGTCGCCTACCAACTCCCTACTGTTACTACACATGGACATCAAGGTGTACTTCACACCACGAACACTAGATGGCGCCTGCAAACGTCGGGCTTGTTAATCACGTTTTATTAGACCATTAAGGAAATCTTTTAAAATATATATAATATATATATTTTAAAATAATTTCAGTTGTGTACAGGCAAAATGGTAGAGCAGGTGAGTGGGCTAATGGCGAGGGCCCCGATGAAGCAATTATCTTTGAAGCGAGACAGCCTGTTTGAGCCAGCGGTGCAAGCATTGTCAAGGAGACCGCGGCGGCTTTGACAGCTAATTCAAAAAGAGAAGAGGCTAAAAGCATTAAACGGCGAGATAACCGCTGCTTGTCATCACCCGGGAGAACGTGGCGAAGAAGTGTCGGAGAAGATTACAGTTTTCACGTGCGTGCCTTCCATCCATCCACTGATGTTTCTCCTACGATAAGCACGGCTCTCGATAATGCTGGACATTTTTTTTTTTTTTAGCTACCCCTCCCCACCCCGCCTGTTTAATAGCTGCTAAACTCTGCAATTTTTCTTCCATTTTAGTAATTAGTTTCTCACACTTTCGGGCTCCATCTGTGTCACTGGCGAGAATGTGAGAAGTCTCACCCACCTCATTTCCATTTCAAATAACCCAACACAAAGCTCTGGAATGACACACTAATACAGTCAAAGTTTTGTGATCAAATGGGGACACACAAAAAAACAAAACAAAGAAAAGCACATTATTGCCTACACTGGTCATTTCGGCATTAAAAAATAAACGGAGTATTCCAATGAATCTCTGTAACGACCCAGACTAAACCTATTTTAATAGCACTTCTCCCTACAGATAAAAAAAAATATCCAAGCAGGATTAATAAAGCATAATTAGCCATCTAAAAATAAAATTATCTTCTGTAAATGGGTCAATTTTGACTACATGTCATCCAAGCTAATAAATTAACAAAGCTACATTCGATGTGTCCGGCTGCGTGTCTCTTTCTAGCAACAATCAACACAATAAAAGTCGTACATGTTGCCATGCATTATTCATATTTTTTTTTTCCTTCTCGACCATTTGACGAGCATCACACCCAAATGTGTTTGTGGATTACAAGCGGGGTGGGGGGGGGGGGATGTGGGGGGGCGTATATGGTGCCTATCTCTTATGCAAAGAGGCTATTTAGCAGACACCAGGGAAGAGCTTTAGTTCATAAGCTCTCATCGGCCGCGTCGGACGTCCCCGGGGGAGGCCGAGTAGCCTCGCTGGTGGTCAATATGTCAGACGGCGGCGTAATGCGCCATGATGAATCTAAGCGGCCCGGCCAATTAATACCACTTGGGTTGTTAGAGCGCTTGCGATTGATCACTTTCATTTCAGAGAGGAGTGGCTCGTAAAGATCGGCGGCGCTGATCAATAGAGGCCGTTTGCAGGCGTCGACGCCATTTTGCCGTCCGATGGCGTCGTTCTACACGAAGAGAGCAGTCAAAAGCCGTCATGAGTGAAAATGAAGATGAAGCGCTCGGTTATGTCGAAATTGATTTTGAGCTTGTGTCGTTCGGTTGAAGGGGATTTTTTTTTTTTTTTGCATGTTTGCCAGTGGTGGCTAAATGCAAGGTAAGCAGAGCTGCATCGTATGTATGTTCAAAAGGGACACGTCAGGGTTGGAATCCAAACCAGATCGATGGCTAGTCCATTAGGGATTTTTTTTTTTTTTTAATTTTATCAGCAAAAGTGCTCGGGCAAGGCTGCCTAATGCTCGGCGAGGCACTTAGAGAGATGAAGTCGAGTGAGGCCTACCAAAGACGTGTCAAGGATGAATTCCAAAATGCTGCTAGAAATGGCATGCCTGGCTGGAAATGACCTCATCGGGTTTTTTTGTTTAACAGGACTTGAAGGTAAATGTATTAAAGGGGACATCTAAAGAGCCAACACTTTCCTGTAAGTGATGCTCTCGATTTGTCTCATTTTTTAAAAATACTCTCAGCGCACACTCGCAGCTGACAACGAGGCACTCTAAAGGAGCTACGCTAACCTAATTCGTTTAAACTAACTTGCTTGATGCTGCTAATGTGTATTACAAAACTTAAAAATCACAATTGCCTGCTCAAGTTGCTGGCAGGTATCCATTTTAAGCAGGCGATCAATTTGAATCCACTTCACGAATTCTCCGTCGCGCTCCAGCGACTTTAATGCGACGTTTAACACGACGGCTCTAAAGTTTAATTTATGTCCTCGTTTGGTCCTTCGCCGCCAATTCTCCACGTCTAATCGGCAACACTCGGATATGAGAGTGTGATTATTTTAAATCTCAGGTGAGGACAAGTGTCTTCTTTTTGCTTTAATCCAATCAACCGCCATTGTTTTGCGATCTGACATGTCGGATTCTTACACGAGGAAATTGCCTAAATAATTCAGAGCCTTCACCTAAAAGTTGTGAGTCATAAGAGGCGACGAAGCATTTTGGATTTTCAGTAGCTAAATAATATATTTCATGGGGGGATGCATTATTCATGGCTTAATTTATCTCAGGTTTGTTAAAGCATAGACTCGTCATTCTAGCTGCAAACAGCTCTCGCCTTCCCCATCTCACTCTATCAAAGTTCTCGAAGGAGCCCCCCCGCCATGTCCACGACACCCAGACATAAATACTCTTCTCCCTTTCCTATCTGACCTTCTTTCTCGCCTTCCTCGGCCTTTTTGTACTCCTCATCCAGTCGCTCCTGTCTCACCTTTTACCCTTTAAAAGCCCCCCCCCCCAGCCCCTCCCATTTCTCACTGCTGTTAAATCTCCTCCAGTCACCCTCCATCACGCCCCTGCTGGCTCATTTCAGTCCATTTTAAAAGCTCAATTTTGTGGTATTTTGTAATGTCGATGTCGTCTATGAGTTCCGTTCGAAAGATTTCCTGACTGCCCAAATTCAACAAAGCAGCACTAACAGTCCCTTAGGACAAGAAACGTGGTTTTGAGTTCAGCATAAATTGTTTGAATGGCACATTTTTCATTTATGGTGACACGAAAAAAGGCTGCCAAAATTTTTATCGAGCATTCCAGACCAACCTTGCAATGACTTTATCCACTATATAGAAATAATCATCGTAAAAATAATCTAGGCATGTTTTAATAGCATTTATGGCCCTTAAATTTCAAATTCCAACACACAAATAAACATTAATTGGTTGACAAAAATACGGTATAATATTGTTTATTCCAAACTATAAAAAATAACTTAATATACACCAATGATGATGCTCAAATATATATATGCACATCACAAGTGTGTCGAGTTTAAAAACACGTCAAATTGTAAAGCTAGGTGGATGACTTCTTTCAAATTTACACCGGTGGCACCACCTTGTGGACAATAGTATAATTACACCCAGAGACAACATTTTAGTTATTGTTTAAAAAACGGAGAAATGGCTTGAACCCGGGAACCCCACAGTGGAAATTAATTTACAATACTTACAATTCAGAACTTGATGCAACAATTTTGAAGAAACATTACCAGCGGGTTTGAAACAAGTCTTTTTTTTTTTTTATCATGAATTTTTAAGAGTAGAATTTTTAGCCACTTCTCAAGTGGTATCACTGCAGTAGTATCGACACACTTTTATAAATCTACACAACTGGCTCATTCCAACTTTCAACACTTGGTTATACGAAGACAATAACATGGCTGCCAGAGTCATTTTTCAAACTTTATGACTGGCATTCGTTGACATTTTCCACTTTAATCCAAGATGCAAAAGTGTATGCAGCCAACTGGATGTTTACCGCAAGCGAGACTTTGGGACCGGAGGAGAGAACTAACAACCTAGCAGGCACATTTGGAGTAAAAGGTCACCTGCCACATAAATTGGCTCATTTTGCCACTCTTTGCGATTCGGTAAATACAGCCGCAGACTCGGGTTATCATTTGCCTTTACGGCAGCAACAGGAAGCAATTTTAGAAGCTGATTCGGAGATAGCGGCGGCAGATGCACAAGCTTTTTCCTAACGCCCCATCACACCTTTAAGGCTTGCAAGATTGCACGTCTGGATCTCAGCGGGAAGCTGCAATTGCCGACCGGCTACCGTGATTACCTCGGCAATATTTTCTGGGAATTGTCAGACGGGGCCTAAAGTCTTTCTTTGCTACATTAGCTTTGACATGTGGCGTTGACCCCTGCTGTGCCGAGACCGACTGAAGCAAAGTCAAAGTGAGTGCATCTGGGACAGGCGGGATTTTGTTTGTTCACAGCACTGAAAGACCAAAGTAAATAGCTAACGGGTGGTTTTCTTGCAAATGGAAGGCAAAATTCAGAAGTTGAATACCAACAATGTCACAAAAAAATCTGTTTCGTGCAACAAAAGCGCAGACTGGGGTTTTTGTACTGTCCCCTACTGTTCACACAACAAAAAGAAACCTTTAAAAAAAAAAAAAAAGCAAATTTCAGTCTATTTTAAAAGCTCACTTTTGTGGTATTTTGTAATACCACAAAATTGTCCCAAAAATATTTTTGTTCATAATTTGTTTTAGTTCATTTTATAAACTAAATTAGATATTTATAAATAAAAAGATCACATGCATGTGCATTTAAAAACATTTGATATTTATTTCATAAATGGCACAACATTCATAGATACCGAGGAGCACGTGTTCACAATTAGCCTACATTCCGGCATTCCTTTCTCTCGCAAGGGGGTGATAAAAAAAAAAAAAGGCAAACAAGGATGATCAAATCCACTAAAGCAGCTTTCATGACAAAAATCAGCGAAACGTTTATTTTCACCTAGCAGCAATGTCACGCCGCATGTCCGTGATGTTGTCTAATGAACACCACAAGTGAGAGTCCAAACTTTACTTTTTGGCTTTTTTTCCTCCCCCTAGATCTCGACTCAGTACGTAAAAAAAAGAAAATAAACCGTAGGCAACTTTGACAGAAAGATTAGTAGACAAGCAGACAGCAAAAGTTCATAAGTCTATTTTTACCCCCATCAAAACTGAAGTGATACTTCGACTCTTCTTCCATTAACGCCGATGATGTTCAAGTCATTTTACGATCGCCCTTTTCAGTCCACGACATGATCTGTTTCAAGTCAGGCCAGTGCCACGCAAGAGCTTTGTAATCCAACAGCACGACTGCTACAGTTTTGTTTCTTTACTTTTGGTTGGGCAGGGGACGCCTGAAGAGCAAGATGTGTGGCTCTGTGAGGTGGGAAAAGAAAAAGTGGATTATTGAATTAGTTACGTGTAAAAGATTGTAATCTATCGTCAACTAAATTGCCATTAAATTACTTTGATTTATTTATATTTGAAAAAAATAAGGATACTATTAAAATTGGGGCGGGGGGATTAAAATATTATTGTTAATTTACTGTCATGTTGAAGGCCATTATTGTTTTCAAATAACTTTGTTGTTCTTTTAGTGAACTTGGTATTCTCCAATGCTGCATTTGGAAAGCAACTTGCCTGACCCTGAATATCAAACTGAGCTTTTTTTTTTTTTTTATGTGTGCAGAAATTGTAGTACATTTTTCCAACAATAAAAACTCAGGTGTTCCAGAAACACCTTTTTGTTGAATACACAAGTGACAACCCACAATGTTCCACAGTTATTAAAAAAAAAAATTAATGTACATTTTTAATCAAAATGGTGGCAATATCTGCACAATGAGACCACAACCATGACAGGACTACAGTATTTTATTTTAAACACTTAGATGCACTCATGTGCTTAGAACCATTTGTTTCCATACTATAAATGTGACATTGTCATTCCAAAAACTTACCTGGCACTATGAAATGGACATTTTCATTCCAAAAGCTAAAATTTACCTGGCTGGTACTATGAATGTGACACTTTCATTCCAAAATTTATAATTTAGCTGGCTGGTACTATGTGATCATTTTCGATCAAAATAAAATAATCAAACTTACCTGGTTGGTGGATCATGTAGTGCACCCATCCTTGGCTCTGCTGCACGCCAAGGTTCCTCCATTCGGATTCTGACATCAAATGAGTCTTTGGCACACGCTTTGCAATGTCCTTGGGCAGCATGACGTGTCTACATAATTCCACAAAACAGAGAGAAAAAAAAATCACAAAGCCTGCAGGGTTTCTAGCAATTGGATTTTGCCAACATAATTGCATAAATATATGTTGACGTACTTTAGCCATGCACATACCTGTATTCATATTTCTCATCGTCATATTTATCAGAGTAGTATATCTGTTTGTGCGACATGTTGACAGCCTGGTGGAGAGGGAATAAAATAGCGTCAAGGACAGTTTCAGGAAGCATTTTTTTTACTTATCAATTTAATAAGTTGTTAAATGTAACCGTTTAGCGGCAAGTCGTCGGAAATTTACGTTTGTTCATTTAGCTAGGTCGGCTAAGCTAGCCTCGAAAACATGAATGACTATTTTAAGTCATGAAAGTGGCAAACAAACACGCAAGGTGGTGTAAAAAGCACACATTTTACCTTAAACGATTCCACAGAGGTATATTTTGGAATTATTGGAGTTTTCTGTTGTGTTTTGGGGAGGTCGACGGCGTTGAGGGTGGCGCTCCCTTGAGTTCACCATACAATAGCAACGAGAGCCCGCTTCACTGTTCAAATGGAGTTGGCATCTTCTCATTGGCTAACATGACCTGGAAGCCTATTGGTCCAATTGTCGCGTCGCGGAATGATGACGTTTCTCAACGGCGCCTCCCCTGTCAAAAGCCATAACTTGCTCATTTTCCAACGAATATATTTATTTTTTGGGTCTATTACAAAACGTGTGCTGTCTATGCAGAACAATTTTATAACATACTTTTTAGTTTGTGGGTTATCATCCACGTGGAATGTGCTTATTTGCTCTCAAATTGTGTTGTAGGTGCAAAAAACATCATTTTATTGTACATTTAAAACATGACGTGCTGTCAAAAGAGCATTGAAGATGACAAATTTCACATTTTCACATACCTATTAATTAGCAGCCCTTAACTGTGCCACAAAATTTAAGTTCGACATGGTACACTGACTTTTTTTTCGCCAAATCATAATTTATTACTGAGCTCAATGATGAACAGCAAGGTAGCTATTTTTACTTTAGTTTTATGAAGTAGTTGTTTCTTCAGAATCCCAGAAGTCATTTAGAATAAAGCACTTGCCTCAAAGAATCCAACTTGTTCATTTAGCCAAAACATTTTATTGAGAAACAAGAAACTGAGGGCGGCGGTTACATCTCATGCCATGGTGGCGTCTTTCTCCCGCGCTCCGTCCCTTCGTCACCTCTTCAGTTCCAGAAACATTTTAGTGCTGCTTCCTCCTGAACGAGCACCCTGAGGAACACAAGACAAGAGACCAAAAAAAAGTCAGTGCTCATCCGTCAGCTAACTGTACTTTGACTACAAACACTGAGAGCTTAGAGGCTTGTTCTCAGTCTTCGAAAGGGGGGAACCAATGGTCTAGCTCAACCCTTCTGCAAACTGAGGTTTATCTGGCACATCATTGTGACTAGAAGACCACCAAACAGGAAGTCCAGTCACCTAGTAGTGCAGGGAAAACAACAAAGGAGTAAACTAATCTTGACTTTCCTTAACCTACATTTTACTCTTCACAATAAAGAATGGTACTACTCAGTGGTACCTCGACAGGCATTAGAAAACTAGAGGTGCAACACAAGCAAACAAAATAATATTCTTGATCCTCTGTGGAAAAAAAAACTATTATTGCAGCTTACTCAGCAGTTGACAGTCTTCAAACTAACATTTCTAGCCTGTGGGCTCCTTATGTGTTCTTGGGGGCTACTTTGACATTAAGCTTGTCTCAAGTAAAGCCACAAATGTATTTTCCAGCTGGGTGATACTGACCCTCTGTTAGACGTGCTTTTCCGCCTGTGGGCTGACACAAGACCGTCGAGCAGCCGACGCACAGTACGACAGTCTGAGCGTGGCTGAACACTGTTGTAATCTTGTAGCATCCTGCACAAACAAAATCAAATTCTAAAACTGGATTTTGCCCTAAAGTCATTTGGCAACGTTGCAGCACCTTACCTGGACATTTGACATCCATAAAGTAAGAGTTGGGACTTTGAACAAGGCGCTTCTTCTTGTGCCTCCTCCTTGTCTCCTCTGGAGATGGGTGCAACAAGTCTTTCGCGAGCTAGTAGGGCGACAATAAATAATTGGCAATCGTGGTGTTAAAGGCGGGACATGATATAGTAGCGATACCACAGGTTTATAATTTATCCAAACCGGTTGTTCCGAATTTGTCTTACAAGTTTGCCAACATGACAGGTTAGGTAACCTGCCCGTTATTTTTTTAGGGGCATTGCAAACCTAATAAATTATTTTAAAAAGCGTACTCGCCCCAAAACGGGCTATTTATTTAACATGAAGAAGCACAGAGGGAGTCGTCGAAGAACAAGGCTCGGCGCGACTGTCACCATGTTTGCCGTGTGCGCGCCGCCATCTTGAGCCTCAATGCACTCGAAAAAAAATGCAGTTTGATTTCGGACAAAGTGCGTCTACAAGTCAGCAAGGATGGCTGAGGAACGCAGGAGCGAAATCGGAAAGCTCTCAGCTAAACGTAGGGTCGCAAACGGACGTCAAAACGCTATTAAACGAGGAGAAATATCGTTAGATAAGGTGGTGCGGATACTCACTGGCATGTTGGCGAGGATATAGCCGCTGCCGAAAAGGAGGAACAACCGGAAGCGAGGCCTTGATATTCCCCCTTGCGTTCGGCCCCAAGCCGGAAGTGACAAACCGGCTCGACCACCGCGGCCATCTTGGTGAGGTCGAAACTTCTGGTGCCTCTCTGTCGACATCTCCTGGTCAGTATGAAAAATGCTGCCAGTGATAACTTCCGGGAATCCCAAAACAGACAAGTTTTACCATATATATCTCGTGCTATATTCTAATTTTGTTGCAGGAATAAAACCTGAAAAGCAAACCTATCGGACTTAACTTGTTCCAGACAACAAGAAAATTAAATCTTTGGGCGATTACGTCACCACGCAGGTACCGCGTACGCCTACCACACCTGTCATGCTAACTTTTTATCACTTCCGCCTATGACGAACGATTAAAAACACAAAACAAGTTTTCACTTTTCTCTACTTAATTCGACTCACTTCAGCGTGTGTGGGTGGACTAACGAGGTGAGTGGACAGTTTACGTATATTTCTGTTCTTAGTGTGCGAAAGTTGGCCTAACAAGTTCCAAAGTTAAAAATTCCTCCGCAATTGTTTTTTAGCTCACACTTGCGTCGATAATGTTTGATTTGGTTCAGTTGCCCCCCAACAGTGACATTCAAAATGTTCCTGTCAAAACACAAACTGGTGTTTGAAAGTTATTAACGCTGGTAGAGTTTACTGTCAGTATATATATATATATTTTTAGATTACTCTGGTCAAGAGTCACCACGAATAGGTACGTACACAACAAATACTTCCTGCTAATCATTAAACGAAACTGTTTATTCGAGAGGTCTCTTTTTTTTCTCCTATTACAATGTAAAATACAGGTAAGTTTTGATTTTAAAATATTTAATAACAAAACCTAAAATAAAAAAAGGGTTAGGCGTGACAATAACATCCCCAAGTCACAAGCGTGATTATATAAAGTCTGCACACCCCTATTCAAATATCAGGTTTTCTGATCCAAAGATGAGTCATTTAAAAAATATTTTCTATTTTAGAATGTTCTCATCATGCAGCCATGACCTCGTAAGCGACAAAGCAGAAAATCCTTGCATTTGAATAAAGGTGTGAGGACTTTTTATATCCCCTTTTACATTGTTTCAAAGATGTTGAAGTGTTTTTTAATCATTTTGAAATGTTAACTCCTCACAGGGGAAATTAAATGATGCTACTGTGAACGTGGAGGACGTGTTTTTGACGGCCTTACAACTTCGCATTCATAGACAGTTTTGCAGTTTTACCTCGACTCTTTGAAGAGGACTAATCATGTCTGGCCCATTGTCCGACGAGGAGCTGCATAAGCTTCTGCCAGTCGGCCCGATTGCACCAAGCCAGCTGACGGGAGGTAACAGGATTGCAGAAGAAGATTTGAAGGAAGAAGATGAAGAAAAAGTAAAAATAGAGGAAGAGGTGGTTCCAGGAGCCAGCGACGTCACCTTGCCATGGCCTGGCGACAGGGACAAGAAGAGCGAGGACAGGGACAAGAAGAGCGAGGACACGGATGGCGTCTCCTCGGGGGTTTGCATGTCCGACACCGAGGACAAAGACGAGGGTCTGAGCAAAGCCAAGTGGCGCGAGAGCATGCCCGAGGGCGACAAGTGGCGAGATGATCTGGTTCCGTCGCCGAGAGACAGCAAAGGAGATGGATCGCTGGCCGATGATGAACACGAGGAAGAAGAAACGTCCAATTGCGTCTCGGAGAAAGGTACCACTGGTTTCACTCCTCAGGTGAAAATACTGCGACGCCAGTCCAGTGTGGTCGTCCCCCAAGAGAGCAAACTGGACGTGGACATAGATGATCATAAGGAGAACCCGAGGGAGTCACAAACGGCGCCAATTTATGACGACTGGGATGAACAGCCAAACAGTGAGTAGACCTCAAAATTAGTATCGCAGCGTTGCCTCCATTGCTGACCCGTGTTGTGTTCAGCCTTGTGCAGCGAGAAGCTGAAGCTGGCCTTGTGGACGGCATCAGCGGCGCTGGTGTTTCCTTTCTTGGTGTGGGGCGGATACGCACTCCTGCCCTTTGACTCCCCACTGATGGGCAGCGCCCCCCACAGGGTGGTGTACACACTGCGATGCGCCGTCTTCGCCTCAGTTCCCATATTGCTTGGTAACTTTGCCTCTTAGGGGTCAACCTGGGGGAGGATCAAGTTCACATTGTGGGTTGAACTCACTGTGTTGTGCGTTTGTAGGCGTGCTGGTGCATGGCGTGGCCAGAGTTCGCTATGGCGAGCTGACCCCTTGCTCCCAGAACAAAGCGCCAAACAGGAAAGTGTCAGTGCACAGACATTACGTCAGCGATTCGGTGGGACTCTTCCTCTTCTACTTCCTCCAGCTGGCTACCTTGGCGTCCTACGTTAGCCACGACCTTGTCAAAATAGTGCCGCTGCTCACCATCATCTTTGTCTTTGGAAGGTACTACAACACCACCACAGTTTTGTATGAAAACTTGATTGCATAATGGCTATTTTTTTTCCCCCGCCTCAGGTTGATCTACTGGCTGTGCTTGTCGCTGGGCAGCAGCGCCCGAGGCCTTGGTTTTGGTCTGTCCTTTTTCCCGATGTTGGTCATGCTGGCCGCCAACCTCTACTTTGTCTTCTCCTCGACGGGGACCGATGCTGTTTTTGACGTGGAGCCGCCTATCACGGCGTCTCCGCCCCAGCAGCGTTGGTGGGGCTGAGCACGAACGAAAGTAATCGCCCCAAACTTTCATTAGATTGAATTTCGATTTCCTACAAATTACTCAAACACTGTACATGTTAACAGCAACTGTAAATAAATCTTTTTATGAGGTTGAAGTATTGCAGATATATTTTTCTGTTGCTCACTTATTTATAAGCAGCTGATTCGTTTTGAAAGTTTGAAATGTTTAAACGAGGCCAATCAACACGTGCAGAGAGCTGAAAATGTTCAATAAAACTTCCTAAACAGACGAAGCACAAGGGTGAACTTCACTCCGTTTGTCATTTAATATATAAAATACAGTAAAACATACGCAAAAAGGAGAAGGTTTCAAGGGACTTGGATACTTTGGTACAACAAACACTTTTCTGTAAAAGCGGTATAGAATTTCAATAACATCAGTGCATACTTTTGTATATGAAAATATACACAAACTGTATATCGTTCAAGAAAAACAAAACGGCAAAACATCATCTTTACATCAAAACCCATAGCAGACTAGCTCAACACAATATATTAGCTATAAATTTCATCTTTAGTATTTTATTTGCTACATCATTCTGACTGCGTGTGACATTACGGTTACCTGCGTCCCATGCGTCTAACCATGTTTGAATTTTCACCAATTTTTTTTTCTTTATAAATATATTCTATATCTGGATGAAAACTGCAGCATTTAACTGGTACGTTCCTTTTATTGCATTTGCTAATACCGCATTGTCCGATCGTGCAAGTTGCTTTGAATCAAAAGGAAACCAGTTTGGATGTCGGTGAAAACGATGACGGACAGTTCGATGTTTCAAAAATTACAAGCTTCACAAACTAAAAGGCTTCGGAGATGTTTGGCGATGCACTGAAGCGGTACAGAGAAACCTGAACATAACATCATACACAAGTAACAGGGGCCCAAGTGTGTTTCGCCCTCCCTCGTTGAGATTTGTCAATTGACCACAAGGGGGCAGGATTGAGCCAATCGGAGTGGTGTCACTTTGCAGTCAGCTATTGCGAACTGAGCTTGTTTTGGCGTCTCCAATTAAAAGTAAGGTACATTTGATACAGTCTTGATTGGAAAAATACTTGCTTATTAGTTTTCTTTCGTCATGTCATTGCTATCCAATAAATATTTTTTTAAATCTGAACATAAAATGAAGAGGGAGGAAAAAAAACTTTGGATGTTTTTACTTGTCAAGGAAACTCATGCTTGTTGAAATTTTGAGGTTTGTTTTAATTCTGTAAAAAATGTGCAGGGATAAAAATATATATCGTAAAATTTTGATACATGCTTTTTATTGGACAAACTCGACTAAATGGTGGATTTTTTTGTCAATTAAATAATCTTGTCAATGTATTCTATTTTTTATTATCATGCAATTAAAAAAATCTCAACAATATTTTGGCAACAATATCACTATCAATTTCCAATGAAAAACATGTATCTTAAATTGTGCAAAAAAAATGAAAACAAAAAATATTTTTGTAAGAGATAAAACCTTCCCAATGTAAACGATGCATCTGTGAATTGAACGATTTTTGAGATGCATAAAAAGTGGCGCAAAATGATATTTGTAACGTGCTGTCACTATCCACTAAAAGGAAAACATTTTTTTCCATGATTGGCAAAAACTGCTTCGTCTGAGACATAGGTACATTTTTGGCAATACATGCTGAATTATTTTTTTTGTTAACTCTGAAAACAAGTCCTGCTCATCATGCCGACTTTGATTGTCCAATCAAAACATAACACCGTGGCGATCCTGGGGTTCAAATTCACATTTGTCAAGCCCCTTTTTTTTTCTTGCGTGATATCGATTTTGAAAGAAAGTGAGTTTTAAAATGTTGTAATGCAATAACAGTCAGTTCCAGAGCTTACTTAGCATTTTAAAGCTCTGCTAGAAACATCTGCTTTTTGTTGGATTTTTTTTTCTTTTTTAATCAAGAGTTACAACACAGCTAAGCGCTGCCAGTTCATGTGTGGGCTTAACAGTCAAGTGACCGCAGACGAGTAGGCGTGATTTTTTTGGGGATATAATTTGGGGAATTGGTGAATAAGGTCTGACGGAGTAGACATCATCTCTTCTATTTTGACTAAATAACTTGTGCACACACACATTCACGCACCGAGATAATGGCGACGAAACAAATTGCTATTTAAAAATGACATCAAACAATCTTTTTTGACTTTACTGGTTGCCGTAGAAATAGGGCTAAATGTGCGTTTAGATATGAAGCTAGGCTAACGTGAAGGGCAGTGATTGTGTGCGAGTGTGTGTGTTGCGTTTCCAATGTGCGTGTTGGATGCGTAGCAAAAATGACGACAACACGACCGAGCAGGCGCTAAGTGGGGGGTACGCTACCCAAACATATCAACGTCACGCTTGTTTATAATAATAATAATAGCGGACAGATCCACTGAGTTGACATTATTTTTTTTTTTGTGCATTTTTTTTTTTTTTTTTTTAGGGCTAACTGGCAAAGTCTATGCAAATATATGTACATACACGCGCTTGAGGGCAAAAAGCTAACGGAAGCGTTAGAAATATAGAAATTGTCCGTTCACTTTGGGGGAACCACGGGAAAAGAAGATGGGAGGGCTAGCTCGTGCGAAAAATTTGGACATCAAAGTTTTGTAGAGGGTTTGTCTACAAAGTGACGGATCTTCAGAACCACTGACGGAGAAAGAACACAACAGCGTGTCTTGCACAACACCCAAGTCGTAAAGAGCCGCAAGGGCGTCGTCGGGTTTTGTGCGCGCCGCGTTTCGTTTTGGCATTCCGAGGACTACGTCGGCCTGAAGCGCTTCCAAAAAAGAAGAAAAAAGTGCAGCGTGGGAGGGACTTGCTGAAGAAAGGGAAATGTCGCAAAGGGAGTCCCGCAGGGAGTGATGTCCGCTGAATGTGGACTGAATAAAATGGAGGTGAGGAACATCTCTCAAAGTTGAAGGGACCCGACTGGACTCGTCAGTTGAAGAGGTTTTTTAACCCAAAAGGCTTCTTCACTTTGAAATTTTAGGTGTGGACTTGACCTAAATAGCTCACCATGTTATATGATGAGCTATTTTATTTTTGATGTCATATTTATCCAAATGATGAAGCTTGAGTTGTCATCCCTTGATGGAATAAGCACCAATTAGATGACTTGAAAAATGACAATTTCTACTTGCTCGCTCTCGGATTCCTACTTGTTGATTTAAGTGTCCACTACAAAGATGTTTTGCTAGCCAGACCAACGATTCCGAAGTGAAGAAGCTTTTCAGATGGAAGGCCAAGTGTCTTGAAGAGTCCACTTGCCTCTGTTCAACTTCCGTACACGGACGCGATGGTGTCGAGGCTCAAAGCGCGCGCTGAGGCATTTGAATGCAACGTCCTCACATGTGGCGTGTACGACGTGACGTGACGTGATGTGTTTCAGTGTCGTCCAAACCTCCCTGCGTGCTCTCCCTCGCCGCTTATGTGACCCAGGTGTCCAGTCTCATTCGCTTGATGTTGCCACCTTCTGGCTCCGGCGAGGGGCTGAAGTCAGAGCGGCCCGGCCCGACACTCCCCGTGGCGGCCATGTCGGCGTTGTTGTTGGCGCCGCCGCCACCGCCGCCCGTGTCCTCGCGGTCGCTGCCTTCGAAGGAGCTGGCGTTGCTGCTCACGCTGTCTGCGGGCGAGCGTCCCGTAGGCGGCTCCAAGCACAGCAGTGAGCCCGGGTACTGAGGTGGTGCCGTCAGGGTGGCGCCAGCGGACGGAGGCGGCGGGACTGGCGGCGGCGGCGGGGCCGGCGGAGGGCAAGGGGTGCTGCGGTCCCGACCCGGCGACACCGGCTCCGACTTGATGCTGACGCCGCTGCTGGTGTTGACCGTCAACATGGCGCCTTGAGGTATGTGCGCCACGGGCCTGAGCGCAAGAACACCACCACCAAATTAAACAAGCCCAGCCAAATGGGATGACATCATATTTTAAAGGCACGGCGCAAAAAAAAACACCAAGAAGCCATTTTCAACAAGCCTGTGATGCATTCAGGGGCCCTGTGGCTTGACACACAAACGAGAAAGTTCCAGAAGTGAAAACGCAACAGTTTGGATTCTTAGCCAGAGCACCACAACAAAACAAAGACGCTAATGCTAGCATGCTAAGCTAAGAGACAATCGTTTCCATGCGTTTAGTGCTTACGGTGGAATCTGTATCAAAAACCCGGTTGGTTCCGTGAGTAACAGTCAGTTCTGACTTGCTGTCTTCTAAACCAGGTACCCTCGTGTACCTCTAAACTTTGGATACTCACAGGAAATGGAATCCCACTTGAAATGGCAAATCTGATTCATGATTGTTGAACTCAAAATGTTATGGTTAGTCTGTAATAACGTTTTGTTTTGGGAGCGTCCGGTGACAAATGAGTGATGTGTGATATTGGCAATTCACTTCCAGAACAATCAACACGACAACCCTGGAAGGCAGCGTGACATGACGTGGAGACGGGTCGTGACTGCGCACACAGACACGCATGCTAACGGCGGGTGCGGGGATTTTCAGCCAAAAAAAGCGTACATGAAGACAAACAGGGCGGGGCGGGGGGGAGGAAAAGGAAGTGGGATACAGTACCGGCCCAACCACTCATCTCTACCCAAGAGCAGGTTGGACGGAGAGCCCAGACTGTGGGGAAGAAAACAAAAGGTTGGAGCTTCCCCCCTAAAAATACTGACATAATTGAGCGTTATCATAAAAAAAAAAAAAACACAATTATGTCGTCTGAAACAACACAACTCTGCTCACTGAGGGGAGGGGACTCAACACTAGAAAACTCCCAATGACCACAATGACACATCGAGTTCCTTCCTGCTTCGCTAAGTCGGTCGTTGAAGCAAAAAATGTGCAGCGGCAAAAAGACAAAAAGACTTAACAACCTGACAGGGACAAACGCAACACCCACAAGTGACAACAAATTGTGTGACAGATTCTCTATCGAGTCCATCGCTGCTACTTTAGCAAAAAAGAGGTTTAGCTGTCTTCCTTACAGCCACAAGGTGGCGACACTGGACGCACACATTCTCGCAGACACACAGACAGGTTTAACGGTGGCCGTTCACCTCAGATTGGCAGCCAGACTGGACACCTGGCTAGACAGCTCGCTGCTTTGTTTGTCCACGCCCCACATGCTGCATGGCGACAAGAGCACAGAGTACACTTCAAGGACCCGCCGTTCAAACTAACGTCTCCGAGCCCAACCGCGTAAGAACCCAGGGTGGGTTGATTTGTCTCTTTGCGTCGCCAACAATAACCCCAAAATGTTTCTATGATGTAGAGAGTGAAATGGTGAAATGCTGGAGAAGAAAGATGAAATGTGTTGGATGAAGAGCATGCGAGTGGATCAGAAGGAATAACTAAGAGGACTTACACCAAGTTGCTGAGCGACGCCAGATTGATTTGCTGCTGTTGCGTTTGCTGCTGCGGCGGCGGCGGTTGCTGTGAGACGACGGGCTGCTGCTGCTGCCACGTCGCCACGCTGGTTGGCAGCAAGCCGCCGGGAGACGCCAGGGCGTGAAGCGCCGTGATGTCGGCGCTTGTCAGCTGGTACTCTGAAAAGAAAAATGGGGATTTTAAGTTGAAGATAATGTATCAGCAGTAATTGGGATTTTCTATTGACCTGTGTTGTATGCCGTGGGCATGGCGGAGAAGGGGAGGCCCTGCGCCAGGAGGCTGGGCGTGGCCACCGACACCACGGGCGTGGTGAGGGTCTGGGCCACCTGGGCGCCGACCGCCAGCCGCTGGGCGTTCTGTCAGAGGGGGAGAAACAAAAAGTTGTTGCACATTTGTAAAGGCTCGTAGTGAGACCTAACACGATTACATTAAAGGCAATTGGATAGTGGTAATAATTCTCATCTCATTATTCCTCAGAGAGACAAAGTCAACCACTGAGGTCCTATTAAATTAATTGCTAACCAAAACAGCAGCACCTACTCATATCGATTGAAATCTAGAATTACTGCGTTTGAAGATTTGTCCCCGGGGATGCCTTTAATGTAACGGCAGGAAACGTTGATGCGCTGTGGCTGAAGAAGGTGAAGATGGGTGCATACTTGTCAGTGAACGAGGACCATGCCATGCGGCGCTTCCCTCTTTTGGTGTAAAGAGTACAGTAAAGCCTCACCCATTTGAAGATGATCATTTCTCGGTCGATTGTTTAACTCAACTTTTTTAAAATTCATCTTGCCCCCTAGTGAGTGAGGGTTGACTGTACTCATTTCCTATCCTGGATGATGACGTTTATGATGCTAGGACCAGAGAACAACACGGTCATGAGGCCTGAACCGCATGCAGTCACACACTGAGGAGGATCATCCCGAGAAATGCCACGGAAGCAAAAAAAAAAAACAAGCAAACAAAACGACAACAAAACCAATGTGTTTTCTTTTTCCATCCCGACCATGCTAAGAGGCGGACATTCACCTCATTTACCAACTCCAGCTCATCCTCTGTCTGCAAAGGGTGGCAACAGAGAGGGGTACATGTTTGTAAGAAGTCACAGAGCTCAAAAGCAGGAGAGGGTCTGGCCGCATTGACGAACACGCGACAGCCCGACGGGAAATACAGCGGCTGGTCTATGTGTGTGTGTGAACCATAAAATATGCTCAGCGGCAACACCTGCAAGAATGCGGCCGGTCTACCGCCGTTGCAAAATGACAAACGGCAACAAAACAAAAGATGAGCGGCTCACCATCTGCATGAGGCTCTTCCCGCCCTGCGAGGTGATGACGCGGAGGTCCGGTTTGCGCCCGCTGACCATCTGGGGGCTGGCGGGCGGCGGCGGGGGCGACTTGGCCGGGGCCACCTTTCCCAGGCTGTTGCCGTTGGACACGGCCAGGAGGCCCGGCGAGGCCCTGGCGCTGGTGTAGCCGTTAGCTGCGCATAAAAAGCCGGGTGAATACGACAAGTCATGAACAAAACCCCAAATGAAGCACTTACGGACTGGACTCGGACAACCTCCGTTTGAATTATTCAGGTCACCTCCCAGGAGCGCACCTGTTGGATTCAAAGGAGAGATTCCCAATGAGCACACAAAAAAAAAAAAAAGTTGGGAAAAATAACTCGCTGACCTTGGTGGAAGCGCTCACCTGCGCTGGCCGGTCTCTGCGGCAACCCGGGGGAGACTGTGTTCCTCGGAGGAGCCGGTTGCTGTGGCGACAGGAGGTGGGTGTCGGCGAGCGACGACGCCGTCACGTAGGAGGTAGTTACCAGCGCGTTGCCAGGGTTGCTGAACTGCAGCGGGCTGGGATTGGACGCCTGCACGGTGACGGGCATGGTGAAGGTCTGCGGCGGAGCCGTCGACTGCTGCTACGGTTCAATTGACGCGCGTGGGTGAGTGAGTGACGTGCGCGGCGCTTTGGAACCAGAAGACCGCATTGATTTCACACTCACGCCGTAACGCTTGAAGAGAACATCCAGGTCTTCTGTGGTCTTCCGAAATTTGTCGTCATTTAAGGGACTCTGATCGATGGAGTCTTCGCCGTCAGGTTCGGGACTGTCGCAACCATTGAAGCCTTTCTTTCGCAAAGTCTACAAATGAAAAAAAAAAAAAGTCAGCAAAATTCGATGCTGTAAAAAGGTGTAGTTTGACGTCACCTCGATGATGTCGGCGTTGGTGCGGCTCTCGTGCGGCTCGTTGTACTCGGTGTACTTGAGCAGAACTTTGTCCATGTCGGTGCTGGCGTACTGGAAGAGCTTGTTGGCGTGATTGAAGATGATCAGGGCGATCTCGCAGTCGCACAGCACGCTCAGCTCGTACGCCTTCTTCATCAAACCGAATTTGCGTTTGGTGAATGTCACCTAGGAGAACCAACTTATCGTCATGATTGTGCTCAACATTTTCACTAAATTGAAAAACAGTCTTGACCTTTTAAATGTGTCATTGAAACTGCTGTTATTTCTTTGCGTGCAAAGTCTCGGGACCGGGCCCGGCGTATTTCGTTTCAACTTCACCACGACAGCTGCTCGCACAAGTGCACGGGTGTCAAACATGCCGAGCATTCAGCTGCCAGTAACTGGCATGAAACTAGAAACCGCCGCAGCCCTCAATCTAACTCGGCCATGCTTTAAAAGTTCACTCAGCGTTTAGTTACAACCTCAAAAACAGTCCCTCACTTACCTGCTTGTTTCTTTCATCGGTGATCCGCTGGATCTGAATCTTTTTCCTACCCATGATGCTTAGAGGCGGTCAACTCAAATAAAGAAGATTTCTCTCTCGTGCGGTCCTGAGAGCTTTTTTTTTTTTTTTTTACTGCGCTGAATAAAAAAATAAATCAGATGCGTGAGGGCGGCGGAGGACAACAGCAGCGGCGATGCTGGCACATTTCTCTGGCCAGGTTGAAGGTGAAGCGATGGGCGGAGGAAAACCGCTTAGGTGAAATAGCTGATAATGGAGGAGTGTGTCGCTCCTCACCTGCAGGGGACACAAATTTAAAAAAATCATTATTAAGTTGTTTTTTCGCTTTCAAACACGACAAACGTGTTAATTTTCTTTCGTGGCGAGGCGAGATGATGCGCTGGATCCTGATTGATTATCAGAACATAGCTGTTCTTATCTGACATTATTCCCGAGGCGGTTTGGAGTAGATGTATCAATGTGAGGGCACACAATGACATCTTTCTTCTTGCAATATGGTATAAAAAATCATCTTGGATTGGAATGACTCAGGCCCTGTGAGGCTTCTGAGCACCCTCATTAATGAGTGCAATTGACACGTTCATGCAATGCACCCCAACTTCCCCTCAAGGCACTAACGGCTCACTCAATTAGAAGCGGCCCGGCGTACTGATTGGACTCGGCGAGAACAAGGTCAGTTCGGTTCTTTAATGAAATTTGTCCAAACTGAAATTCATCTCGTTGGATACCCGGAAGGAAAAAAAAAAAGAGACAAACGGAGCACAATGGCCAACTTGTTATTTCAAAAGGGATGAGTGGGGGCAGTCATTTGGTTTATTACAGCGAGATCAAATTGGTTAAATCAGCCAAGTGATGCTCAAGTGAGCCTGATGAAGGTGGTGGTGGGGGGGGGACGCAATCACGCCGAGGGTCTTCATCTTTCTGTTGTGGAGTACGCTCATTAGTGCCACTGACCTTTAAGTGGACTACACACTAGCCGATGAAACGTGGCAGAGCAAAACACACACACACAATTATTTCCACTTGTTTATTTGTTGCAATTTGCATAACCTTCACATCAACATAATGGCCAGTAGGGATTTTGGTAATGGTTGTTAAACCTGCAACTAGCTACCTGGACTCTCTCCCAAACTTTGTTATCTGCAATTGTCTCACTAAACATGATAAACAATGGATGGCTGCATAAACTGAACGACATTAAAACAGAATCTCATCAAGTCAAACTCAATCTAGGTAAATATTAAGATTCTCCGCCTCCAGAGAAGCCTCAAGGACAGAAACGCAACGAGATGTGCTTTGATCAAAAATGTGATCTCACAGGTTTAAAATAAAAATGTTTTTTTCCAATTCTATAATGTGGATATGTTCATGACGGTCCACATAGGATTTTTATGGGGACGACGTCGTGGTGTCCTTTGACAGATCGGAGACAGACAGGCCCACTGACGCACGAGACGGACCACTAGTGTCATTTGGGGACATTTTAGCGAATCTAAACCGTGGGAAAATAAAACGCAAGAAAAAAATGACGTTGAAGCGAGAGTGCACAGGAATCGAGGCCATTAGACAATCCCTCCGGAACGAGCTGCGGCCGACAGCCATTACCTTCCGTTGCAACTCGATAGACACGCACTACTTTAATTCACATCACGGAAACTTAAGTTTGATTAAACAAGCGCATTAAGATAAGCGATATGCGTCGCTATGCATTCGAGATTTAAATAAGCAAAGCAAGCGGCGGCGCTCGGGTGCAAAGGAGGGGGGAAGACGCAGGAAGGAAATGTATCACTCCACTTACCCTGAAATATTGCCGATTAAAAGCCCACACAAGA
Source organism: Syngnathus floridae (assembly GCF_059516105.1). Lineage (NCBI taxonomy): Eukaryota > Metazoa > Chordata > Actinopteri > Syngnathiformes > Syngnathidae > Syngnathus > Syngnathus floridae. Next base: position 5,384,993 of record NC_142433.1, read on the forward strand.
CACGGCTGCCGGGACGGAATACTTCTCACTCAAGAACCATCGATTAAATTACGCTTGCGTGACGTCTCGTTGTGAAAGAATCCGCGACATTTTATTCCATTTCATGTTTTAAGTAACTATACTCTCCACCAAGGCGACACAGTGCAACCAGCGTATGATAGACGTCATTGACGTCAGATTTTGATGGACGTCCAGGAGAGCCAATGGGAGGCCGAGGCAAGCTGCGTTTCAGCCAATCAGCGCTCATCACGCAAGCGCGGCCCGGTCCCACAGGAGAGGACATGACGGAGGTGACGGCCATGTTGTGCCGTGGTGTTTGTATCCCTCCGCCACAGTATTTACATTTTGCATGATTTTTGCATGTGGGCAAAAATATTTGTGGAGACTAGAGGCGCTATGCTGGAGTCCGTTAGTTTATTTATTTCTGCACATCTCCCTATGCCACTAATTCAGTGTCGAAAAATGACTAAACGACGTTTTTGTTGCCGACATTGTCCTGACAGACGTGACGGCATCATATCACTGCACACTGTATGACGTACACGCACTAAGTGGTTTCTATGGACATGATCCAGAAGACTCTGTTTATCGTTCTTAGTTTTTCGTGCTTTTATTTCACTTCATGAATGTGGGAAATATCCAGCCAGTCCGTGGGTTATATCAGGTGCTAGACTAGTGATTCTCAAACTGGGGTTTTTGGACCACTGGAGTTTAAGCAAGGCGAAACTTGGGGTTCTGTGAAATAATTTGCAAAAAATGTCTTATAAGGTTTTTTTAAAAGTGCTTTCCAACAAATTGATGCTGGAGTGCCATTAAAGCAATAAACCAATTATTCCTCCCTACCTTCGCAATTTAAAAGCCCTGAAGGGATTTTAATGTATCACAAATCTGACATGCATGCATGAGTATTTTTTTAAAAGGTGTGTTATTACAATCTCCACTATTGGAGGATGAATGATGGTAATCTTTTCTGTAATAAAAAACATTGTAAGATGAAGCACTTGTAATGAGCGGCTTTACACACTTTGGCCCGACGAGGGCGCGATTGTGTCAAAGATCTCCACCATTCTAAAAGTTGTAATTCATAATAAATGCACACGATGGCAGCATTGTGCCCGAAGAAATGAACGCTCACCGCTTTCTTGTTTCATAAAGCGGATTATTTAAAATGACTCGTATCAATTTGAGCCATTGATTTAATCCAAAAATAAATGGGCATTTAAATTTAATACATATTACTGTGAATGGGCATTACAAAAGATCTGCAAAAGCCATACATTTATGCCCATGGCAATAAAAAAGACAGCTTTCACATTTTGAGAAAACAAAATAAAAGTATCTTGCCAAGTAAAATTAAATTTGGATTTGATTTTAAGTTTAATTACATTTTTTAATTATCAAATATATTTTTAAATATGAATTTGTCATTAAATTATGTACATTGGTGGAAAAATCCTGTTGAGGTGTGTTTTCCAATGATATCAGATGTAAAATAAATTTAAAGTTATTGTTTTACAACCAGAGAAATTCAACACTGCAGCTTCTAATTGTTTTCATGCATTACTGGTGCTTCCATTAAAGCGATTATTTAAAAGGTGTGATTAAAACATAGATGAGCTTTTCATTTAGTCCACTGTTGTGTTGCAGTGGAGATTTATGGCTATATATTGCATTTCAATGTGGACAACACTCGAGAGGTGCAACCTTCAAAAAATTAAGAACACAAATTAGAAATTCAACCTGACCTTCTTGCAGCTCACCATATTTCCATTCCATTTGGCCAATGATTTACCTGAGGAAAAATAAGTAGAGAAAATTGAGATGGAACAAACAAAAATAACATTGTTAACTCCAAAACATATGCATGACTATGAAAAGGACACAAGGAGTGTTGTTTTTATTTTTATTACAAAAATAATTAGTACACACTGCTGAGGCTGTCTGCATACTGTTGCTAACCAAAACAGCAGCACGTACCAAGGCACGTCAACAGTCTCCATATTGTAAGACATAGTGACACAAGTTGTGGGAAAGTCCATCGGCAAATAAACGCATGACTAAAATGTAGACTTGCAGTTAAACGGTTGAGAAAGTTGCTTTAGAACAAAAGGGGAAAAAAAGAAAAAGAATGATGAGTTGGATGGCGTCTAAATGGCGCTGATTTGCATGTCTGGTGCTCCACGCTGTGCATATTTTAGTGTGGAGCAATGTGGCCACTCATTGAGGTGGTCTAGACAGACATGACATGGCCGGGTCAACTTCTTGCATGCAAATGTTGAGACAACATGACTGCGCACACACACGCGCACACACAATGGTTTTTGGGTGGATTGCCTTTCATTGACGGACTCCAACATTTGGGATTATCATGTTAATTAAGGGAGCCTTGTCGAGACTGTGGCAGACATCAGCATCTTTGCAAAACGAGAAATTACTTTTTGATGTGTTTCAGAGATTCTCTTATTAAAAGTGTCGGTATGAAATCTTGTATATCAATTCAACAAATTCGAATATCAGTTCTGTGTATTGTGTCCATGTAGCCGTTATAGTGACCTGGTAGATATAATCTAAGAATGTTTTTTTTAAAATGAGAGACCACATTTATTTAAATGTTGATAAATTGTATTATTATTAAAGTATTTTTTTGATTTTGAGTTATTCGTCATATTCTGCTGAGCTATTTTTTTCCTTTTCTTAAAAAAAAAAACTCGACTGTAGTTTGGGTGTATTTTTTTCTGTACTCAAAATCAATAGTGCTGAAAAAAGCATAAAACAATTTTTTCCTTTTCATTTTGATAGAATTTTTTCTTTTTTCAAATCAAATATAGAAAACACAATTGACAGATATTGAAAGTGTGCAAAAAAAAGTCCTTGATAATTCATAAAGTCATAATTTTCCCTCCTAACCCCCACTTTTGGGGACCCCTACCCCCAAATTGAATCCCTTAATATGCTGCAATGACAAAGATATAAAAATAAAGACCTTTTTTCCATTTTCTCACATGTCACTCAAAAGTGAACGTTTGTATCTTGCGCAGAGGCATCTCAGTGGAGGATGAGGAGGGTGTGGACCACTGACTCACAAAGAGGGGGCGTAGCCTCGGGGGTGCATATATGATTTAGGACAAATGAGTTGCTCGTGCACTCCGAGCCACTCGACGCTGCGCGCTGGTGCTGATGGTGGCGATGTAGTTCTCTGCGGCGTGGACCGTGCCATCTCCCCCTCCTTGAATGGAGGAGGGAGGAGGGGGGTAAGAGGATGTGATTTTAAGAAAGGGAGAAAATCAATGGACGAGACCGTTGGGACGTCACTACATGCGCCGCTCGTGGATGCTCTCATCTGGGACGCCGGCCGAGGGACCACCGGTAAGAAAACGTCCTCTCGTGGATTTTTCAAACGCCGTCGGAAAGGCGTCTTTATGCTATAGGGAGGCGAGCGAGGATTTACACGCAGGCCCACGTTAGCTTGTCCTGCATAAATCCAAATGTTTTTGTCAGGGGGGAGAAAAAAGTGAGGATGAAAAATAGCTGGGAGTTTTTGTTACTTTGTGGAGTTTTTTTCGTGTCACAGGTGCATCTCAAACACGATCTAGAAGACAAGTTCATGATCGAGATTGTATTTACTCTTGGAAGGTGACGCCTCATTGCGTATATTTTAGAGATTAGCGTTCAATAGCTCTACAACTGCCGTGTTTGGTGCACGAGCATCCTCAGTTTCCAAAAAGTGTGCAACCATGGTGCCAAAAAATGCACTTGAACTCAGCACATCCATTTACAGCACACTTTCTAGGCCCCCTAAGGATATAGTCTGAAAGTTTGCATTGAAAAAAAAAGGAATTGCAATTAAATTCTTTAACTCAGTTGACACAAATCTCAGTGTAAATTGAAAAAACAAAAAAAACAATTAAAAAGTATTGTATGAAATACAATCAATTAAAAGTAAAATAAAAGTATTGTATAAAATAAAATAACAATAATAATAAAAATAAAAAATGCTGCAAAATATAATAAATTTCAATTCTACTAATTGTGCATTAAGATCTTTTTAAAGTAAAAAGCAAGCCCCCTCTCAACCATATATTGCACTTGAACTCAACAGTTGCGTTCAGGGTACACACAAAAGTCCCTCCCCAGCGTAATTACATTTAACTGATTACAAAACTGAAAATGAACACAAAAAAAAATCAGTATTTAAATTTAGCAATTGCAGTCACGGCTCACATTAGGCTTCCTACATGTACATATAATTGCAAATAACAAACTACAGTCTTTTTAAGAAAAATAATAGATAACAGTCTTTTTAAGACAAAAAATATGCACACACACACACACATCTTTGCAAGACTACGACGACGTGCATTATTACATAAGGCCCCTCGCTTCATTCCATATTGATCGTTTTGGACCATTGTAATGATACTAATCAAGATTTTTTTTTGGAAAGAAGTTTAATTTTGCCCTCAAGCCATAAATGAGACGATAAAATGATGTTTTCTTGTTTACGACCTCTAGGATCCTCAACTACAAAAGCATCACGGTTGAAGTTGGATTGAGTAGGCGCCTCTTCTTCACAGGGGTAAGTTCTATATTATGATTATTAATACACAGTATTATTACTTTTTTTTGTCCCCGCCCTCAGTTGACAGCATTTATGGCGCCTTTTTATGTTCCTGACTACATTTTGTCATTTTACTGCCACGACACACATCGCAGTGTGGGCCACCTGGGAGGACTACGAGTGTATCGATAATATATTGTCATTATATAGGCTATAAATATGTATTTTGATGCTACCGAGCCTTGCTTGCATGAACGGGAACATATTACATATTCTATACACATATGAGGCCAATATGATTTAAAGATTACACAGGAAAAGTAGCTTTTTCGAGTCATTCATATTTGAAAGTTTCACACAAACAATAAAGCTCAAATGTCTTATTCGAGAAAAATATAATTGACATATCATGGATCTAAAAAAATGTAATTACATAGACAGTTGTTATCTACTTAATCTGTGTGTGGGTGCGAGTGTGTGTGTGTGTGTGTGTGAGAGGTTATACAGGCTAGTAGTATTTTTTTTGCATGTTGCACTTCAATTAATTTTTAGTGGCCTTAGTGTGTGTGTGTGTGTGTGTGTGTGTGTGTGTGTGTGTGTGTGTGTGTGTACTAATTAGTGATCACACTTCTGTGCCCACGCGGTAATGACGTCACTTTTGCTCAATCTCTCCTCCTCCTTTCTGCTTTAAAAAATTATGGAAAAAACCCAATAATTGTATGAAAAAAATGAACATAAACGATATTTAAAAGGAATTGTTAAAATTATTGTCAAACAGGTTTTTGAAGAATAATTGAATGAATTTCATTTTGACACATGATCCTTAACACAACAAGCTAGGCAGCATAAAGTTAAATATATTGATGCTTTTCATGTTGTATAATTTTTATAATTAAAATTTTTTTGCTTGGTTCTCGCAGGTGCACAGGAGGCTTCGTAGCACGCGTGTGTGTGTTCAGGCCCGAGGGGTTGTCTGTTATCTTTGGTTATCTAGCTGTATGAGTGACGTACATTCTTCATAAAGCTAGATAACCGAAAGTAACAAGAATCCCATTACATGCCTGCACCGATGACGAAAAATCAACAAAAGCACACGCAACACGATATGATGTCAGTGGGAAAAAAAAAAAAAGGTAGGATGGTGTGTGACAAAAAGGTGTGCGACATGCTAATCACTGTTGGAATGCTCATTATATTTATTTATTTGTTTATTTATTTATTTATTTATTTATTTATTTATTTATTCATTCTTTTTGTGTGTGTGTGTGTCTATATACTGTACACGCGATTGTTTGAATGACGCACAACTTTTGCATGGTACTGAATTAATAATTTTGGTGCAATTTTTCACATTTTAAGAAAAGCTACGAAATCATTTCCCAGAGGGCCTTGATAAATTTAGGGAAAATTAAAATATTTTTCTATTGTTTGCCAAATAGCTAAATTGCCCAAGTCCTTTTTTTTAAGATTTTCATAAAAAAGAAAAGAACACAACAAATTTTACCTTTTAAAAATCTGTCGGGCCTTATCAGGTGTTTATACACTAGTAATTAATTAACACGTAATAAATTGTTACACAAGAGCTGTAAATTGTGGCAATATTGTTCGAAATTGCCAAACGGTGATCTGACTCTTGTACCGCAAGTCATTTACAAAAGTTTCACACATTTGTAGCAGATTTATTAACCCTTTAATACACTAGCAATTATTTTAAACGCAAAATTATTACATGAACAAAAGCCGTAAAATTGCAGCATTATAATACATTTATGAACGCATTCTATTTTTAGATTCATCTCCCAAAATTCCACTCGTGACATCTTCCGAAAACAAACCTTGCTCCTCCCTGACATACACTGCAAATCTTTTGTACTACTTTCCTATTAGACGGTGATGCTTTGAGTGAAAAGCACATGCTAACGGGAACCTTGTGTCATCTTGCGGCCATTTTGTTGAACCTCTGTGTTAAAGTGACCGTTCGCCTTCACGTGGCAAAAGTGTAGACACTTTTTACGCTATACGTCCTTCTTTCGCTTCGCTTTCACCTATTTTCTTTCTTCTGTTTGTTTTTTTTTATACCCCAGCTTGCCTTCTCAGATGGTCGGGCCTGATTTGTATGCATTTGCATAATGAATGTCATTTGCATGCTCGGGGGCAGACCATACCATGAGAATGGCTGTGTTGTGCATGTGTGTGTGTGTGTGTGTGTGCGCTCATGCATAGTTAGTTAATGTGCGGGCCATATATTAAGCTCATGTACACGTTTTTTTTTTTTTGTTTTTTTAAATACACAAAATGACCACGTGTGTTTTTTGTAGCCTTACGACGTGTGAAGGAAAATAACTTGTCGGTGGTGGCATCATGCCCGCCTCAGCAATGCGACTCGCTCTTCAATCCCATAATCCTCCTCGCTCTTCCTCCACCCCGCCCTCTCCCACGCATGCAAGTCGCAGCCCTGCCACCATCTTAGGAGAAAGACTGGCACAAAATGGCAGCTTGTGAGAACGTGCATTGACGGCCACCCCCACTTCGCCTTTACATTAGCCTACGTGCTTTTCCGCGCCATTGCCCAGCTTCGTTGTTAATTACCGCCACTGTGTTAATTGTAGCTCAGCCCGCCCCGAGGGGACGAGAACGGAGGAAGCTGAGCGGCGATGCCTTTTGGGTGTTTGCCATTTTTGAGGGCAGCTGTGGCTTGGGCGTCACGGCACGGTGCCATCCGACATTTTGTGTTACTTCGGCGTGCCGCTTGGGATTTTTGGGTGTTAGAAGTAGGAGTGAACTGCAAGGTGCCGTAATTGGCAAAAAAAATATTAATTAATAATCAATAAATTGCAACTCTTAGTATGGCCCTCTGAACGAGTAGGTGGGAAAAAGATTCCCCGCTCGTACGTGTTGCCATGGAGATGTTTCAGCGTTACACTTTGACTTTCACCCCTAACTGCAAGAATGTCGCGATTGTCTATTTGTTTGGGCGTTTTCAAACGGGTATAAAAGCGGGAGGTTCATCTCAACGCGGCGCAATGATTCAAGATGACTTGTGTGTGTGTGTGGGAAAAAGTGTCGTAAGTAAATGTGAAAAGAAGAGGATGAGGATGAAGGGGGGGCAGATAGACGAGGCCAGGCAGACCGCGACAGTGAGATCTCAATAGTGAGGGGCCTTCTTTGTGCTTGTGTGTGAGGTTTATTTGGGGCGGGGGGGGGGTGTTTGTTGGGTAGGGGGGGGTCCTTCCCCGGGCCCTCAGACAAGCGACACATTGTCCTGCCCAATGCGCGGCGGCACTTGTGGCGTAACGCCATTATTTAGGCCAGTGGAGGGAGCGGGAGTCTAGCGAGCAGCTTAACCAAAACGCCAATTAGAGCTGGATGGCCCTGATTAATGGACGAGGGAGATTGGTAAACAATGGCGGCCATTGTCCGAGCGGGGCCCCCCGCCGATCAACCCCGCGCCCCGTCTCTAACGCATACAGACCCCTACCCTGCTGAGTCCGTTCTCACAGTCCTTATACAGACCAGCCAGTTTCACACAGAGATCCAGCCAAAGAATCGCATCTCCGCCTAGCTTGTCACGCTGCAATCAGCTAGCTGGCGTTAAACCCGAATGAAATCCAATATGGCGATGAGTAAATAACCCGAGGGGTTCCTCCTCTTTTATTAATCCCCCAACCACGCAATGCTTTATTTAGCGCTGGATTTCAATACAGCCTACACATTGTTTTGTGTTATTTTTTTTAAGCATATGAGCTGCATAATTAGCCCGCCACGTACGCCAATCAGGACCGTTCCGATGCAGGGTTGCTATGGCGACCCAATCAGGGCTTGTAACCCCCCCCCTTGGAATAAGAGCGTGGGAGAAAACGTGTTGGGTAGTTGAGACAATGACGGAGGGATGAGGAGGAGGAGGAGGAGGCTGGCGGCCATATTAGTGTGCCATCTGCGGGTAGTAAACTACAGTTTACAATGTGTGGGGAGCAAACAAAAAACCCGGTTAAGGCTTCGTATTTATTTAGCTTCTCGTTAAATGTGCAAATTAGAATAATTCACTTGTATTGATTAGGTCTGTATACTGTATTTAATGTACGCTTTCTGTCTTGCAGGGTTCTTTTTTCTGGACCGTGAAAGCTGAAAAAGTGGAAAAAAACAACAGATGAATGGACATTTTTCTGATGGACAATGTTAAATGCCTTGATAATATGTTACATATCATTCTATGAAACAATAATATGTGTAGTAACCGTTAAATGATTGTGTTAGCATAATTGTATTTCTTATTCAGTTGGGGTAAATTAGACGGATTTATATTAATATTTCGGGTTATGTTTTGGCTGAAAATGTTTCACTTGTGCAATGATGGTAATTTCGTGATTGGACAATCTGATACTATAGAACATATTTGTCTTTTTTTTTGCACATATTTGCTGAGTTTGCACGTTAGCGTCTTAATACGGGTTCAGCAAGTTATGAATGTATTTAAGCATATGTGCAGTTATAAAGATTGTAGTTTGAGTCATTTTGATTGTCATGGCATTTGAAATGTTTCGTGTTATGAGTTTGTAATAATCGGAGAGATTCGCCAATGACCTCTGACCTTTCAATGCACACATCCAGAGCTCTATTTGCACAAGACTTTGTACTATGCAATTTTTGTTCCTGTTGTTTACACGCTCAATAAAAACATGTTTACAGTGAGGCAATAAATGTCTGCATCTATTTTGTTAATCGCTTTTCTACATACTGTGGCGCATCTCTATAAACTGAAATATTGTTGAAAAGCTTTTTTAAATCTAACCTGTTCACCAGAGTCACATCTGGAGGCACAGCTGTTCTCGGAGAGTCTTTAGATTTAGCAAGAAAAAGATGCAAAGGTCATTATGTGACTAATTTAAAGGCGTCAACCATTAGCTGTTTTTGCTACTTCACATAAAGAATTATTTTTATTGATATGAACTCTACCCAGCAACAAGTGGAAGTGCAAAAAGAATGTCTTTTCCCGCTTAAATTAAATTATTACTGCAACTGAGCACTATTTCAAATTGTGTAAACTCGAGGATCCTTGACTCTGACTTATTAATGAGACCCTGAGTCCTGATGAATGAATGAGGAGGCGGGGTGGGGGGGGGCATATGAGCGGTCGGCCCGCCGGCCCAGACGGCGGAAAAGTTACGGGAACCGTCTGATTATAATGGAATCAATAACAAGACAAAAAGCTCACGTCTGGGAGGGAGAATCGTGGGAAGTGCCGCCAAGAGCCTGATTAGCATGCTGCCTAGCGAGTCCTTGTTGGAGGGCGGGTGGGACCCGGGCGGGACCCTATGGTGAAGAATGGCTATAGGTGGGGGGGGGGGGGGGGGGGGGGGGGGGAGGCCAGACTGGGGATGTGGAAAGTCAAGGAAGACAGCTTCACAAAGACTGACATGGTGCTCGGGAGGGGGCATGTGTGTGAGTTGGGGGGGTCTGGAGGGGTTCGTGGGGGCCGTGAAATCCGGCGGCGTGAGGGGAAACGAGTTCAAGTTCAAGAGCAAAATGCCGGCAGATGAAGACAAAATGCATCCAGGGAAAAAAATGTAGTGTGGCAAAAATGAATTTTGGTGAAATGTAAAAATAAAATGTTACATTTGAATTGTATTTTTATTTTTTTACTTTGAATGAAAGCAAACAGATAGATTTTACTTACGTGGCGCTTTGGCAAGCAGCGGAATGCGTCAGGTGTCTTGGGATGGGCTCAACGAGGAAATGACTTCCACACAGGTCAGAGGTCAATAAACTTGATCTTAAAAGGCCATCTGAGAGGGTCATGCAGAGCCACCTCCCACTGCAACCACACACACACATACACACACACGGGGTCAATTATGTGTTGTGAGTTGGTGAATTAGGGAGGAAGTGACCATTGTCCATCCGCCCCTAGGGGTCACATCTTTTCATGTCATGCTCATTTACTGCCGCCCAAATATGTATATCAGAGTACTAGTAAAAAATTATGAACAGAAAGAAGAAGTCAATTAACTAAAACAAAATGACTCTCCCAATGCAATCTCCAAATCGTACTTTTGGTTGAGGATGTTCCTTGGCTGATTCCTTGAATGTGACAAAGAGCCTGTGAATGAGAGGAGCATGCATTTTGACCTATCGAGCAAAGCGTTCCCAGACCACCGATGGCGAGATGGCAATACCACGCTCTTTGTAAGCGAATCGTTCGGGTCAGACGGCGCAGACAGCCAAAGAAAAGGCAGGCGAGATGAGGCCCTTCAAAATATCTGCATCATACCATCCATGTGTGTACGTGTGTATAAGATAATATTGTTTTAATTTTTTTTTCCAATATTGAAACATATTCCAATAGGACACTCACGTATATAATGCTACATAAGATTCTGTAATGCTATGCTTGCCATAAATATTAGCCAGGGCTCAATTAATTTCAAGAGAAACTAGAGTTTGCAACAAAATTATAAAGAGAAACGGTGAACATCAATTTTAGTCCCCATAATGCGTTTAAAATAGGCCCAGTATGTAAGTGAGGGGCGGAGAATGGTGCATAATTAATGGTGAAAACAAGTCAGGAGCACACTTGTAATGACCACTTATTCCCACTCACTCTGTCGCCTGGGAGCAGACGCGACAGCTCAACATGGACGCCGGTCTACTGCTGCTGCTGGTGGTGAGAACCGACTGGGAGTCCTCCATCCATCCCAGCTGTAGGTTCTCCTTTTTTTTTTGTCTGCAACACACAGAGGAGAGGGTCAGAGTTCAAATAAGTTCACAGGATGGAGGGTCTTTCACATGGTAATGCCTCAAGGGGAGCACCAGACAAACACAGCAATGATTGTCGCCAAAGTGTTTGTTTAAATGCGACTCTCTCACGTTTGATGGACACGTCGGTTTAGCAGGTGGACGTTAGTGACTTTAGATGATTCGGCCAAATGTCAAGTGTGGATATGAATGAAAGGACATTGGGCAAGAATGAATTGTTTCTGAAGGACACCGGGCCTCCTCAGAGGAGGTCTCATTTAAATCTGATGTTGCATTAAAAAAAGAAATCCTCTTAAAAATTACATTATAATTACCACTGATTACAAAATCATTAAAAAAATTATTTTGCTATAGTAGTTCTAGAACAGTCCGGAAAGACATCAGGCGAAGGTTCTTGAAATCTGTTGATAGATGAGTAGTAAATTAGACATTAGCGGTGGACTGCACACAGCCCGGCTAGCTCAGTCGGTAGAGCATGAGACTCTTAATCTCAGGGTCGTGGGTTCGAGCCCCACGTTGGGCGCTAATCTTTTTGCTCCCTTCGCAATTTATTCCAACCATGTTCACAAAGGACGAAAACAGTGTAAATCACGTTATAATGGTCGAACTACGAAAATGTTTTCCAATTTTGCAGTACATCGATCGGCCTTTGGATTATATTCTAACCGATTACATAAAGGGTAGTGATTTACTTGGAATGCATCGCCCGGCTAGCTCAGTCGGTAGAGCATGAGACTCTTAATCTCAGGGTCGTGGGTTCGAGCCCCACGTTGGGCGCAAGCTTTTTATATCGCTCAAATTTAAATTTTAAATTCATATTAACTAATGACATATTCCTACCTGCAACGGCAGTCAATCCTTTTTCATCAAACGTGATTTCTTTCATACAAAAAAGGACGCCTCGGGGAATGACGACATAAAAGGCTGTATAATACAAAATCAGATCACAGAGACCTCTAAGGGACGCTTGTGGTATTGCAAGTCTTAACATTGACGACTGCAGGAGAACATTTAAATCGCCGTATTTCTGCAAATAGAGCAAATTATACCAAAGCAAAAGTGCAGTTGAAAACTAAATCTAAAAAAATTCTTAAAGACAAATTGAGGCAGACTGAGCACGACTGTGTGTTGCTGTTGTTTTGTTTGGCAACAGATTTGGGAGGTGATTAGATCCAATTTAAAAAAACAAACTAAAAAAAAAAATCAGCCAAATTGTCTCTTTCTATGGTTAAATAGAACAAGTGACATTTTACTATTTGCTGTTAATTTTTCTACATACATATTTAGGGTTAATCAATCTCGTCGAACAAACGGGTTCCCCTCCCCGGCATACTGTGCGCTCAGCATGGGTTCAAATTAAAACCTGTTTGTGTGTTCACACCGCCGCCTGTCAATCCGTCCTCCCCCCACGACGACATAGTGCAAATTGGTGCAGCGTGAACACAACCACTCCCCCTGTGCCGTAGGTCTAATTAGCCAGGATTAGAGGAGCCATTACCGCGGCAGGCCCACGTCAAATATAAAATCTTGGATGAATTCAAAACTCTCTATACTGTATTAACATTACAGAAACACTGATTTTGTAATTAGCAATGCTAACAGGCTATTTGGCATTAACCTGACTCGCTCTATTCCAGTTAACACCAGCTATGGGTCATTTTCGGGTGTTAAGGACCTTCCATTCACATGCCTTCAATTTGGGAGCTACACGTGCTTGGGTCAAAAGAGGAAGTCCACAAGGAGTCCTTAAAGGCTGGCCTCTGTTCACACTCCAGAGTGACCTCTTCACCTCAAGGTCTCGGGTCACAATACGGTCCCATCTGGAAGAGTGAGTTATTTGGGACCATTGACAAATGGGGGGGCAGAATAGCCAATTATGTTATTGAAGGGCCGAGAGGAACACCTTGCCACACATATTGGGTGCCAAGATGTGGGGGTTTTGCCACTATGGGGGGCTGAGGGGGGCTTCAAGTTAGTTGCTTTCCTCAGAGGCACACATGAGTAAAGAGCAGATCTAGATATTTAACGTATTTTACATTATTCTGCTGGAATTAATGCTTACAAAATAACTACTTCAAAACATGTTTAGTACCAAAGGAAATAAATCAAATACCAGAAAGGAGAAGAGTGAGAGAAATAAAATGCGTTTTCTATGTATAAAAATATAAATTGGAAATGCTGTTTTCAAACCATATTGCCCAGCCCTGCAAGAAGCTATAAAATACCATTACATTATTATTACTGTATTTTTTTTATTTATAACCTCGACACTAAAGAGAGCATTTAGCTGAATAAGAAACGCTAAACGCAAAATAACAAGACAAAGGTACAACATTTCGCTCAGAACACATTCTGTATATTTTGAAGCAATGTCGCCACCTTGTGGTAATAAGAGAAAACTGCGACTCCACTGTCAATACAGTTTTGTACACACACGTTTGAACGTGCGTCACTTCTAAGTGCAATTAATTATTTTACTGAAATAAAACCCAACGAAAAACACAAAAATACAATGCGGGCATCTTAAGGAGGACAATTGGGCCCAAATGCAAACACACGTTCACGTGAAACACTCGGATTATTCAATAACTTTATCAAAAAGACAAATAAAAAATAGGAACACAAAAATGAACACTTACCTTTTACAATGACACGTACGTTGTGGTCACGGGAGTAAAATAAAACACGATTTAAAAACGAATATTATATTCGTCCGTAGTTAAGATGCGTCCATTTTAAAAGACTTCCTGGTGTGTGACGAAGGCACCTTTATGAGATCAGTCACGTGACCCAATTATGACTTTAACTGACTTTAATATACATATCGTTACGTGATTTTTTTTTAAAAATATTAAAAAAATGTAAATGTACATCCTCTTGAATAAAACAGAGCATTATCTTTAAACGTTTGATTTCTTTTTATTGAAGTATTACACCGAATAAATAAAAATAAACCTCTCAAGGGTACATCCTCAAAAGAATATCCTAACAAGGATGCAACCTTGAAAAGACTTAATTGCATCACTATGGTTATTATCTATTGTTCCTTAAGAAATAAAAACTACAAGAGATAAGCACTGTAATAAGTGAATCATTTATTCTTTGCTCTGTTCTACAAAACTTTATTACAACATAAAGCTGATGAACAAAACTGCGTCTCCCAAAAAACGTGCACAGGATAGTTTTGAAAAAGCAGGAATGTTACTTGACACTTTTAATATGAAAACATGAGCGCATATTGTATGTAATATTGACGTATTAGCACCATTCTGCAGTGTGTCTAACTAAAGACGGTTTGCCACGTGTGTAAAAAAATCGGTAAAAGCAAATTTTTCACCTTGTCAAAAGAGAACAGCAGAATGTAGTGTATATGGCAAGAAAAGTGTGCAAATGTTTTCAAAACTTGATATCCCAATAAAGTGGTGGCGCTGTGGTGGTTTCAAAAACCTCTTGAAATGCGGCCAGATTGCTATCAGTCGATGACGTCATTTCAGCGTCAGGGTTTACAGCGCCATTTTCTGAAAGGAGATGTTTATATTTATTTATTTTTCTTTAATCAACAGCTATTAAAAGTCTTTGCTCTCACCCGGGATGCACTGAAATTGAGGCTTCTCCCAGCTCCCCCCGGATTGACAGCGGATCAGCGGATTGAATCTTTGTTGGAACCCTCGAGAACAATAATAACGTACCACGGCATCTGTCTCGTAACGCTGACGAGGTTTCCCGAAAATGGAGGCGTTACGGACCTTAGGCGGCGGTCCGCATGATGCTATGGAAGGAGAATAAAAATATTAATTCCATAAATCCAATCTCGAGTGTGCTAAATACGCACATGTGCTTTTCTTGCAAGTGTAGGCCAGATGGTAGTTGCAAGGAACGTCGCTCCAGCGGCCATCGTCGTGCCACACCATCACCACGCAGTCCTCGCCGGACATGAAGTAGCTATCCGGCTGACCTCGGTACCAATTCTCGTACAACTGCGGGAAAAAAAATCACAAGATTGCTGATTATCCGAGAGAAGTACAAATTGGACACCAAACGTTGGAGACTCACCAACGGGTTGCCGTCGGACCACCTAAAATCATTCTCGATGGTTTTATCGTTCAAGCCGGTCCACTGGTATTCTTTGTAGTTTGCTGGTGGTGACAAAAAAACGTGAAGGATACACAAGGATGTGAAAATACAACGTGGCGCTCGTACTGTTGATGTAGTTCTGCTCCTCGGGTGTCATGATGGAAGCCAGGTGGGCCCCTTGCATGCGGCAGTGCTGCTCGGCCACTTCCCAGCTCTGACGTTGGCTGAAGTGTCGGTAGCAGAAGCCGTGGAATTTGTCCCAGCCTGGCTCGCAGCGTTCCAGTTCTGGAAAAAATATTGGATCAAGTGGAATGCTTGATAGGGTGAGGTAAATATTAGCGAGCTCACCCAGGTCACAGAGGTCACCACTGTAGGTGGGCAAGCAAAGACACTGAATATGACCTTCTCGATCCGTGCAGGTTCCTCCGTTGAGGCATGGGTCATTAAAGCAAGCATCTGGAACACAAAGAGGGAAATTATTTTCCATTTTTTTTATAAGCTCCCGAAATCCACCTTGGATGAGATCACCGTTGACACCATGCAATGTTTTACCAGTCGATATGATTTTTTTATTGTTGACTCGAGGGCACAAAATCATGTCGCTGCTTGGAGAAGAAAAAAAAAAGACATTCAATATAGAAATTGGAATTAAACAGTAAAATATTACATTCATTTTTTCGATACAATCAAAATATTTGATGTGCACGATTCAATACATTTACAACATTGTGCTTCTAAACATACTAAAAAAAAAGCATGACATCATTATGTAAAAGTGCTCAAATCCAATTGTGACTTAATAATAATAAAAAAAAAAAACATTCAACAAAGCGAGGATCTCTTTTTGGTTACTTGCTGATTGTGATCATACATTTAAACATGTCAGCGTATTTTATGACAATACTTCACAGAAGTTAAAGAACGAGAAGGAAAACATCACATTGAACACGACAGGACAGGACAGTTCGTTTCCCAGTTGAGGGACAAAAAAGACACAGAAGGACAAGGCAGGGCAGAAGCTCGGAGTTTTTAGTGCGTGGCCAGGAGGAGGAAGACAGTTAGGCCGAAGAGAGTGATGTTAGTGTTACCTGCGATTTTAACTTTACCGCCCGCCGCCGCCCTCTCGTTGGGCAAAATGCGGCCGCTGGGAACCTGGGTGGGATCCGGTTGGTGGGTCGTGGTCGATCTCCAGGGTTCAGATGTTCGGCGGAGAACGTCGGGAGAAGTCGTTGTGGGCGGACTCCAGGTGTGCTTTGACCGCCATGTGGTTGTCCTCACGGTGGAAGAGACGGAAGTGCTGATTTCCAAGTCCTTCATGGATTCTTGAGGTCTGGTGGTGGTGGTCAGGAGAGCCCAGTTGGCCGCTCCGGAATTGTACGGGAATACGGTGATCTCCTCTTCGAAAGGCTCGCCGGTGGAAGTGCTGCCGTCAAGCGTTGTGGTAGTTTGGTGAGTTTCCGTATCGAAGAGTGTGTTTTGGTGGAATGGAGTAGAATTTTCTCCAATGATGGAGATGACATGGTTTTCAAACTCCCTCGTTGGTGTGATGGTCTCACTGTCATAATTTGGGGTGATTGTAACATCGGTGGATTCTTCGGGTTTCAGCGTAGAGTTAAATTCAAACATCTGTGTTGATGTTGGGGTTTTTTGGGTTCCTGTTTCTTTGGTGTCTTCAGTTGTTGGACTAACATGAGTTTCATCTTTTGGGCTTAGTGTATGTTCTTGAAATATTGGTGCGAGTGCAGATCCTTCTTCAGAGCTTTGTGATGTTTCGGATTCTTCGAACATCTGTGTTTTGGTTTCATTTGTGATTATTAGCGCATATTTAATTTCATGTTTTGGGGTTGGCGTGGCTTGAGCTTCGAATGTGGGTGGACGTGTAGATTCGTCTTTTGGGTTAGTGGTAGCTTCAATTATTGTTGTGACTGATGAAGCCTCCTCTTCTTCTGTGACTTCTTCCATTGTGGGTGGTATGCTAGCTTCTCCTATTTCCATAATCGTATCGTTCATTTCCTGCTCAGATGTTGTGATGTTTCCACTTTGTGAATAATTCCACGCAAAACTTTTGGAAGCATTGATTTTATCTGCCATGGTATCTTCATCGATCTTCTGCGTGGTGCTGGTGGTTTTGTTGAAAGCAGTCTGCCCTGGAACTAAATGGACTTCGAGTCCGCTTGCTTCCTCGTAGCTCACCGTGGAGCTGTCAAAGGTATTAGCTGATGGTTGATCCGTTGAGGTCACAGAGTCTGTAGACACCTCGGAGGACATCTCAGGAGCTTCGGTGGTGGACGGGCTTACCCTAAAAGTGGACATGGTTGGAAGCAGCTGTGCTTCTTCGCTATCTTCAATTTCCAAACTGGTGCTTCCCTCCTGGACGGAAACAGACGCCCACATGTGTGAAGCTGTCGAGACATTATCGTGAATGGCTGTCAAAGACTGTGAAGGAGCATCGGTGGGGGAGGCAGAAGATGTCTGGAGCGTGGTGGATTCGGACTTGGGGATGAAGGGCAAAATGGTGACTTCCTGATGACTTTCTGGAAAAATATATTTTCATTTTAAATGGTAACTCATCAGCGTTGGTAGAACTTGAAGCTATTGGATTCTTACCTTGAGAAGAATCTCCAGAGCCGCTCAGAGGGATCAATAATGAGGAACGACCTGCAGGAGTTTCCGTTGTTGCAGGTTCCCCTTTCTCCAGAATTACAGGAGCTTCTAGAAAATCCTCTTCAGTTTCATCTTCATACATCTCAGTTCTGCTCAAATCTTCAAATTTGACTTTCTCTAAACGCTGTGTGCTATCAGACAAGTTCTGGCCATGGGTGGCGTTCAACTCATGGAGATTTGTTGTGCTTTCTATTTCCATTAGCTGCTGAGTAAAGTTCTGAAATGAATCTTTGATGTCGTAAAAAGTGGACTGGATTGAAATGTTTTGAGGAGAATCGTAAATTTCCGTGCTTTGGATATTGTTATTTAGATTTGAGTCATATTTGTTTTCGGTAGAAGATGTTGTGTCAAAAGAGCTTAGGAGATCTTGAGCATCTGTGGTGGTCAAAGGAGGCTCAGATGTGGCGGACAGAAATGTCAACTGATTTGCAACAGTCTTTTCTTTAGTGGGTGGACCCGAGAAAAGGGGTACGGTTTCTAAAACGCTCAGAACCTCCCTTTCGATTTGTTCCGAACTTTGCCCAAGTGGCAATTCTTTGTCTTCATCCATTAAAATGACAATGTCTTCTTCAAGGGTGCTGGGCTCAGGTGTGCTTGTGACGTCCATGGTTGTGGAGTCGGTCGGTGAAGGTCCAGTTCCTGGAGATCAGATGGAGCAAGAAGACATTTTATTTCAGGTTTTAAGCAGAGACTCAAACTTAATCCATTCCAAAATTGTTGTTTAAATTAAATTAAATTAAATTAAAATTGTTTTAATTTCTGTCGCTTGGTTTCCAAATTTTTTAATTGTCCCGCCCACCAAAATATTCAAGTTTCGAGGGTCCACATTGCAGATCTTAGAGCCTCTTTTAGTCCACAAACCTCTGAAACAATACACGTCGTACAGATCGGATGGCTCCGGGAAGGCCGTTTGGTTGCTGTCGAGATACACGGTCTTGACACCCGCTGTGGGGCCTCCACAGCGCTCTCTGGGGGTCCTAATGGGGTAGCGCACGCTTCCATCAGAAAGCCAGCCGGGACTGCAGTTGTCCAGACCTTCGCTCCACGCCACGTAAAGTTGCGCAACTGAAGCCAGCTGAGCTCTCGCGGCCCTGCAGTACGATTGAGCCCCTTCATAGGACAACTCCTGTGGGTCGGGGTCGTGGAACACCTCTCCTATATATAAATAAAATATTAAAAAATTTGCAGCGTTGGATAGGTTTAAGGGGTGTACGTCCTACCATCCATTTGTTCCGCGTAGCAATATACGTCAAAATTATCCTGTGGCTCCATCTCCCCGTAGTTTCTCACGCCTGGTTTTCCGACCATGTCTCCAGCGCAAGCTTCGCGAGGTGTTTGGATCGGGTACCTGGGGAAGCGGTGCAAAAAGTGTTCTCCCAAGATTCCGACTCATGGATTGATGAGTTAAACGTACCTGACAGTTTGGTCTTCTAGCCAACCTGCATCACACTGCTCATAGCCATCATAATAAGCCGCCAGAAGCTGGATCGGATTCGCAATTTGGGCCCTGATGGTCTCGCAAGCCCTCTTGGCTTGGCTGAAGTTGAGAGCATATCGACCCATGGAGTCCCGATAGTGGAATACGACTCCTAGAAAGAAAGAACTTGCAAAAGTACTGGGAAAAATCAACTTCTCAATATTGATTTTCATTACCTTTGACCTTGAGTTGGACGATATCGCTGCTGTCATCCAAGCCTTGCTGCACCTCGCAACGATAGTGCCCCGAGTCACTGGAGCGTGTTTCCAGCAGTCGCAGTGACAAATCTTCCCGCCGGGTGCGGTAGTTGAGCAAATCGGCGCGGCCTTTGTACGCCTCGTTGATTTTCACCCTGTTGCCACGCGCCACCAAGATTTGCTTCTCAGAGCCGCCGGACAGCAGAGTCCACTTGACCCTCGGGGGCGTGAGAGGTGACGAGGACGCCGAGCAGGGGATGATGACGACTCGGCCCAGTGAGGCGTAAAGGACACCCGGGTGGGAGATGTTCACCCGAAGAGGCGTCTGGACGTCGTCTGGAAAGCCGAAATAAGACGTGAGGATTTTTTTCTTTAATATTAATGCTGAGGGACAAGAATTACTCACCGTTTCCAGACGGGAACTGAGTGGGAAAGGCCAAGGAGAGATGACAAAGTGCGCCGAGAAGGGCGAGGATTCTGCCGAGACAATGACAGCCATCACTCAGGGTTGGACGAAGATAATAAAGAAAGATTATTTCCTCCTTACCAGTTTCAACTTTCCAATTTCACACATGTCTAAACATAAAGAGCTGTTGCTTCAAGGAGCACCCACTAATCTCAATTCAGATTGAGTCATACTGAGTCATTTTAAAATGGCCGCTAAGCTAACCGCAAACCACAAACATACATAGATGTCAAAATTCAAGCAAGGAAAAAAAGATATAGAATAGCTTGCAACCTATCAGGTTGATTTTTTTTCTAGTGCTCTTTACAATCAAATTCAGCCTGTGTGTCAAACTTAAAAGTTTAAGTGCAGAATGGCAAAAAAAAAAAAGTTACAGCCAATAAGCTTTCCCCTCTGGGATCTGTGAATAGCTGAGAACATCCTCCCATGGAAAATGAGCGGACTGGCCGTTGAAAATTGGACCATCACCGAAAACCAAAAGCCCGAAATAAACATTATGCTTGGAAGTTGCGTATCAGGAAAACTACTGATTTATTGCACAGCCACTGCTTTCTCGAATTCTGCCTGACAAAAAAAAAAAAATCACACAAGTCTGCATCAAAATCATCCCAGCCTGCCTAGGTGCTGCTGTTTTGTTTAGCAACAGCTATTTGAGGAAATAAAGCATTGTGGCTTAGACTGCAATGTGCGGGGAGGAAAAAAAAAATGGTTTCCCAAGCCCAGGCTCCAAATGATCCCCGTCCGATGGCACCCTGCCACCATTCTGTCACCAGTCTGGCCCTGTTATTAACCCTCCCAACAACCGGGGGCCCGTATGCTCGCTGTGCCCTCATACGACCTCCCCAGGCAAGCCGACGTCGCTCATTCATCACGGAAGATCTACTCTCGCACGTAATTACACTTTATAAAGTCCAGTCTATACTTTTCCGTCGTAATAGAATCCGGGGAATGAGCCCGGGATTCCTTCAATGCAAGGAATAATTGCTGATTGGTTATTTTACTGAGAATTAGGTGGATTTGTTTACAATGGTGCAAGTACTGCATGGCAATCAGATCAGTGGACAACAAGCAGCAATAAAGTTGACTTTTTCAATTGCTTTGGCCCTCAAAGAAGCTCATTGAGGGCCAAATAGTTGTCCTAGTGTGCCTTTCCCGGCCAGCTGGGTGGGCCGCAAGCGCACATCACTATTAGTATGCTCCACAAGAAAAGCGAGAAAGAAAGCCATGGCAGCTGCATAACACTGCTGCTGTACTGAAGAAAAAAAAAAAAAGCAGCTGAAAATGCCTCTGGGTGGATATGAAAGGAGGGACACTGGCACATTTGCTTGTTTTTTTTTTCCTCCCCTTTTACTTCTTTTGAAATTACAGACAGTGCTGTCTCTTGCTTGTGGGGCCTTCATTGCATCACTTTCACTTTGGGGCTTGTCACCAAAACAAAATGGTACGCAAGTCCTTTTAAAAGAGTGGACCAGCCACATGATAAAGAATTGAATGACAAGGATGAAACGTGGCGCCATTTTGCAGGACAACAAATGGCGTTCAAATGAACAGCCCTGAGCTCTGTCGCTTTCACTTTCACTTGACTGGCTTAACGGCTGACCTCAGGCCAGTGGAACATCAACTGTCCTCCCTTTGCTCCATCTTCTTACCTGCCCATTAAGCTGCCTAATGGATGGATCCCTAACACTGGCCCGAAATCTGAATAACAAAGCCTAGACCGAAGAAGTTACATGACTGAACAGTATTTCATAAATTAATTACACACACACATATATATATATATATATATATATATATATATATATATATATATATATATATATATATATATATATATATATATATATATATATATATATATATATAATATGACATAATATAATATATTATAGTGTAATATAATATAGATAATATAATATATTCATCCATCCATTTTCCATACATAATATTAAATATATTATATAAATAATATGATATATTCATCCATCCGTTTTCCATATATAATGTAATATATTATAATATAATATATTCGTCCATCCATTTTCCATATATAATATAAAATATATTATACAAATAATATATTCATCCATCCGTTTTCCATATATAATGTAATATAATATAATATATTCATCCATCCATTTTCCATATATATAATATAAAATATAATATAAATATATAATATAAATAAATATAATATAAATAATATATTCATCCATCCATTTTCCATATATAATATAATATAATATAATATAATATAATATAATATAATATAATATAATATAATATATCTACACTCATTTTGGTCAACCCCAATTAAGACAATAACATTTTTAATTGTCAGCCGAGCCACAATTTGCAAAGTTTTGCCTGAAAAGTAAATGTGACTCATTTTCCTCCATTGAAATGAATGGAAAGTGATGCACTGCAAACCACAGACTGGGACCAAAAAAAAAAACGACAGGAGGGGAAAAAAAAAACTTCTGTAACATTTAGAAGACAATGAAAAGTAACCAGCTGCGTGCACTTACTTAAAAATAGAACCATGGGCGAGGAAATATGTGCAAAACAATATCTTAGCGGATATCTTAAGATCTTGCACCATCAACAATAATTATAAGAACCTTACCTGAGGGTTTGTAGCTGCATGATGTCGCCGGTGTTAATAAGCGCCCGCGTCTCTCTGCTGCAGTGCGTTTTGAAAAAAGTGCATGTAGAGGATTGTGTGTGTGTGTGGAGGGAGGGGGGGGTTTAGTTGCACCGCTCTGCAGGTTTTCGGAAGGGAGCTGCGACCCGCTCGATGCGCTCGGGGGAAGAGAAAGAGAGACGCAGTTGAAAGTCAAACTGCCCACTTCTTCTTCTTCTTGCGCATGCTTGTCAAGCAGGGAGGGAGGGAGCGGGGTGGTATCAAAAGCATCATGTCCTGATAGTTGGGTTTTAACCTCCTGAGGGAACCTACAAACACATAAAAGGTCCGAATTTGAAAGATTTTGCCGGTTGAAAAGTGAGTCAAAAAATGTCTTGCATAATTAGAGAGTATTGCACGTGGCTAGTTGGTGGTGATGGGGGTGCTGCTGTTTTGGTTAGCAACAGAGCTCTTTTGTAGTCTCCTTGTGGTCCAGTGAACGGCGCTTTGTACTGCGCACCTGAGGAATCTAACACCCGGACACCAGCACGGTGCGGTCTGAGAGGCCAACGTCAAGGCTGACCCGGCGGAAAAGAAGAAGCGCCGCCGTTTGTGCGTGCTCGTTCGTTGCCAATTCCATTTTGCCGCTGTTAAAAGTGATCTACGCTGGTTGTTAAAGACAGAGGGAAGGTCGTCCTGTTTTAAACTAAACTACGCTTCTGGCTACAAATTCACCCGTTCATCATTCATGTAACCACGTCATCCATCTTAACCTATGAGTCACGTATCGCATAAAATGCTCTTTGGCTTGGAATCTCACCACACCGTCAAGGTCATGCACACAGAGGAATCCAAGTCAATTAGAACAAACGCAAACGACCTCTCCGAGTAGCACGCGGGTTAACGTGACATTTTCCAGCGTTGCCTTCAAACAAGTCTGTGATTAAAATACTGCCCAGTTTAGATCATTAGGTCACCGACATGACTCCAACGCAGCAATTTGGGTTCCTCAAAGCATCATCAGATGTTGGGGAGGAAAAAAAATAAATCTCTGCACATGTTTAGCTCTAAACATGCCGAGTTGCATATTTTTATCACAAAATGTTGCAATTGCATGCCAACCGGGGGAGAGAAGAACTAAATCTCCGCTATTCACCTTATCCCAGACGAACACTTTGAGTCATTTTTCCTCCTGTAAGAAGCAAAAGAACCTCAAAAGCTACTTTCCGCTGACTGGCCAGTTTTATTCCCTCTTGGATGTGAACAAGACAAAATGAATGGGGATTTAGGGAGGGGGGGCTGGCGGGAGAAAAAAAAATGCTGCCCTCACCACCACGTTGGCCACGTTACGGGCAATGCCGACTAATCTAGACTATGACGCATTCAATGACTTAGACGGCTGGACACGTAGTCAAAAAATAACTTTTTTATAGGTCATCACGGAAAGTAATTAATTTCTTTTTCATGAACAATTTAACATTCATCACTGTCATTGATTGTAAAGTTGAATTACTTACCTAATTAAAGTTTAAGACATCTTTCATGAACTGTAAAGGCAACATTTCAAGTATAAATTTTAACATTACAAACACATTGAACTAATAATTAAATTACTCACCCTTTTGATAGTAAAGTGATGTTAACCAGGCTATTGGTGAACCTAAAATGGTAAGAGAAACATAAGTCACTAATTTGCAGTAAAGATTTTAACATTTTGGTCATGTGAGTGTAAATAAAAGTTAAATCAATGTATGATAAAAGTAAGATAAAGCTTAAATACTCACCCTATGATGATGCAGGACACAAAACTTGGGTATGTTTTTCCTCAACTGTGTTGTGCATCATCACTACAGAGAACAACTATTTAAAAGCCATTTTGAACAATTTTGATGAAGTGGAAACATTTTTTTTTTGCTGACACTAAAATAAATGGTCTTTGTTTGACTTTTTTTTTTCTCAGGTTGCATGTAAGGAAAAAGGGGCGTGTCAACAGGATACGGCGTTAACAGTCACTTTTATTGCATGTGGGCTTTTGATGAAATCATAGCCAATGGTTAGCATAGCAACCGTGCTGTAATTGGCACTTAAAAGCATGCGAGTTGCTTTAAAATGGAGCATAATGATTTTTATGACCCACTCTGTGCAGGTTTACCCCCCCCTAAAGATAATAAACCACCAAAGTGCAGCATTCCCTGCAGGGATTCATGATTGTGGCCACATGAGGAACGTCAATCCCATTTTTTTTTCCTGTCGCTTTCTCTCACGGTGAAAATTCCTGACCCGTTACTTTTCTAAATTATACGTCTGCCTTTGGTTTTCAAAAGTGGAAGTTGTGCCGTGCAGTCAAGAAAAAAAAATACATACCAAAAATAAATCAAAGTATTCCCGAATAAATGTGAAGACTAAAGTCAGGTTTCTCTGTTTGGGGAAAAAGATGCTTGTGACATTTATTCCTGATATAACATACAGTCTTTAAAACAAACCATCCTGTGATGGATTTGGTGGAAACGAGAGTCCTGGCTCAGTACCAGTAGGTGGGCCCGTGCCTCCTGTCCTCCTGAATGCCCATCTTCTCCATCACCTCCTCCTCCAGGGTCTTCAGAGAGGGCGTGTAGGTCTTCTCCAGCGTGTCCTCTACGCTGGTGTCCTTGGGACCATCTGAAGCAAACACCAAAATTGAGAAAATACCAAAATAATGAAATCAATGATTTCTTCACCTTTCCACTGCTCAGCGACAATCCCATCCCGTCGCTCCACTACCGGCTTGGGGATGATACGACCGGTCCGGAGCGACACTCGCACTCGCTCGCCCTCCTCTGTGAACCTCCACTCCACCTCAGTCGGCTTCCTGGAAAAGGGAGTGTGGGGGAGGACGGTAGAAGCTTTTGATTTAGTTCCAAAGTACGTCAGTTTCAAAGAGTGAACTATTTAATGCGAGAGTGAGAGACACATTACAGTCAACTGAATTACTATGAGACATCTGTGGGAATAAAACTTTAAAATAAAGCGTAGTGACAAACTTCCCAGTGCACATTCAAGCATTGTCGTGAGTGCCAACGTATGTGGCGGTACCTGTCGGAGGGGTCAACGAGTTCAACGTCCCGGAGCAGGATGGGAGCTTCACTAGCGATGTAGTTGCCCCGGTAATCGCCTGTTTTCCCGATGTATCTGTAATGCTTTGATACAATCAACAAATTGATCAATGTTTTGAAATATTTGTTAATTGCAGCTTGCAGCATTATATAGATATAAAAAAACAAATCCAAGCTTACTGTGTTTAGACCTTCCAATATGACCCAGTTTCTGCGTCTGATGACTTGGATGACTTTCCCCTGTTTGCCTTTGTCCTTCCCGGAGAGAATCTCTACCTGAAGGAGGTCATCAGATGAAATATTTCATGACAAATATAAAATAATTTTTTAGCGGCATATGTAAAGCTGATCGTTATGGTGTGTTTTAGAGACAATTAAAATGGGAGCCATAGATAACATTAAACAAGCCATTTTAATACGATTACAACTCTGTAGTCGTAGTTTGTGCTCACCGTGTCCCCTCGGAGGACCCACCAGTCGTGGTCGGCGATAGGCTCGACGAACACCTTGTTCCGCCTCTTGCCCGGTGGATTGCGACGCTTTGCAGCCACGGTCCACGGCCTGTTCGTACCGTACCGGTAGTCCTTGGGAACCACCGCCCGGGCGGCCATGGATAGCAACGCCGTCAGCCTCATGATGCCGATCGGCAGCTCAGGAGAGGAACTGAGGAATGGATGGAAAGAGTTAGCCGAGATTCCAAAAGGAGAGATGCTACGCTAACGTGAAGGTAAATGGCCAATGAACGTCATGTGTAAGAGTATCTATTTGCATTCATGTAGGCTCAAAAATGTGAGAACCAACATTAAACCAAACAAGTTTACGACTCTTACCTTCTTCTCAATGTCACGCTGCGTGGAGTGACATAAGGCAGCAGCGCCACCTTTTGGACTGGAAGGTCATGTCTACTACGCATGCGCAGTGCCGAAACAGCGTATGTCGAAGCAATAATTTTGGCGTCATTGCAAATGAGCCAATCTACGATGTGCCGACTGTAGTTCGAACATTTTATGGATCTTAAAAGAAAATTGAAACATGTTACAGTTCACATTTAATTATACAAGACGGAACTAAAACAAATCTTTATAGTAAACATGTTTATTAAATGGACCAGCGGCTACAATATTAAACTAAGTGCAGCATATTAAAATAATGGAGAAAATGAAAGCAACAATTACACTCAGAACAAATCAATTTGCCATGTACTTTAAGTAGCAGAATGAAAAACAACGTGATGTGTGTCAAGGTCTCATAATGACAACATTATATACACATTTTTATCTATTTTTAGTTGTTCTGACTCCCGCTGGGCACGTTACGGGGGCAAGTTGTGAACCAACGACAATGTCATATACTGATCAAAAAAAATAAAACACTCCTTGTTTAAAACATCACAACGTTGTTCAACATAAGACTTGTACATAAGTACAGTGGTGGTGGTATAAAATGCAAGACTCAAATTCCAGTTAAGCAATTTTGAAGATCAATATATTTTTTTTTCCAGATGCCTCACTACAAAAACAAACACTTGCAAGCACATACCGTATTTCTGCAAATTGGTGGCCAAGTTGAGGAATTCAATTAACTGCATTTGTGGCTATTACAACTTATACCCAGTGAAAAGATATTTTAAAGCTACATAAAAAGAACGAGGCAAGTTTTAGCGCTGCCGTTTTGGTTGATTAGAGTATGAACTGAGATATAACTACAGTCAACCGGGTCACTAGTTAAGGAAATACGGATACATGTGAAAGATGCGAAAAAACGTCACAGTGGTTAAACGCAATGCAGTCCAATGTTCACAATTACAGCAACACTTTATTTTGTCCTAATCATATTTAATGTCAAGATGAACTTGAAGAGTGTCAATGTTTGAAATAGTTTGACTGGGCTACACGCTAACATGGCAGAGCATGCGGGAATGTCTTTCTGCTTCCGAATATGACGGCGGTAAACGATCTTCAGAAGTAGTAACATAATTAACGCTTAAATTGTTGCTCTGAGACAGGGTCTAAATATATATATAAATTTAATTTATATATCATATATTCAATACACAATCAGATGTTAAATTATTCACACGTGGGCACCCTCAATGAGCACAACATCACCAAAGAGCAACCAAATACCACACAAGAGCATGTTGAATGGCAGGGTTTCCCCAAAAAACAAAATGGATGCCAACCGCCGTGACGTATTCATGTTTTATTCGAAGTGAGAATTGACGTTTTGTTGTAAATGCACATCTCCTGTGTTTATATACATTTGGATGTGGACGTGATGTTTGCCTACGGGTACTTTGGGGAAACCCCAGGGACGTAAACGGGATTACAAACTGAAATATCCGCATTTGAATGTAAGCGGCGGATGCAAAACAACCAGCAGCGAAACATTTAAATTTAAAGCTGAAAGCATGAGTGATTTTTTTCCTTTTACCATATACAATATCACAATATCCATAATCAGAGACCTTAAATGAGAGTATTTTCATATCTTGAGTTACCCTTTTTGCTTGACGTCGTTTCTTTGACACCTGGCGTTCACGCTGCGTAATTACTTAATTGCACTTGGAAATAAAAAATATGTACACACCAAAATCCCCATTTATAAACGAGCCCCAAACAGCTCCATTGGTTTTGATATCCGATTGTTATTGTAACTATTGGGATATATGATATCCCAATTTGACAAATAAACATTTGTTTGTCTATTCATACAAACCCCTTTTTTGTTTTTTTTGTTGTTGAAAATATTAATTGAACTTGTGAAATCTGACTTCTTGCACGTCATGGCGTCCACGCTTCTATTCCAGATGAGAAGCATCTTACCGGGGTTCTTTTTTTGTGGGCTGACGTTAAGCACTCTCTGTCACAACCTGCAGTGGTGGGAAAAGAAAAAAAGGTTAAATTGAAAATCTGCTCCTTTGTCCTCTAAAATGTTTCCTACTCTTCCATTAGAGCGGGGATTTGGCGCCACCTTGTGGCATGTTAGGGCATTTCAGAAATGGCGACTTTTTGCAAATCAAGTAGGATAAATTTAAAAATTAACGCAAATGTGTGAACTTGTGAATGCACAAGTGCGAAGATGAGGAATGCGAACATAAAGGAACTTCCTAATCCAACCAAGAAAGTTGTGGTGATTTCCAAGCCTCTCGAGTGTAGCGGTGGTATTCCCTCAACTTGCCTTATCTGCCGTTTGCTTTCCCGGCGCCGCGGCGTTGTCCTCGGACGCTTTGGGCGCAGCCACGTCATTGACCTTGCCCTCCATCTTCGCGTTGTCTCCGTCGGAGGCACCCTCGGCGTCCTTCGGCCGCTTGGGCGACACCTGCCAAGAGGCCGGACAGACTGGATAATAATACCAAAGTTTACCATGAATTTGGAACTAGTTAGCAGAAAAGCTAACAGCTCATTTTCAGTTCGGATACCCCGTGGCCAGTCTTACGATTGGTGGCTGACATTGCTGTGCTCAGTAATTGCCGATTATTTTACCGATGTTAGAAACAGGTATGTGCGAGACGTTCACCTCAGCCGACTCGTCCACCTTGCGCTTGTTTCCCCCTCTGTCGTTCTTCTCGTCAATGACCAGGGCGCCCTCGTCCTCGTCACTACTCCCCTCCGCGTCGGCTTTCTCCGAGCCGGCGGCTTCTTCGGACGCGTCGTCCTTCTTTGATGACTGCGAGAGTATTTGCGCAAGGTTTGTAAAATATTACGCTTCGGCCGAGTGCAGAAGAGCGGCGTCTCACCTTGTGGCCTTCATGCGTGACGGTGGGGTTGTTCTCAATCTCCCAGAGGCCCTCGGCGAAGCCTTTCCTCTTGTTGGCCTTTCCGAACCTCTCTTTGCATTCATCGTATGGGAACAAGTCCTTCGCCCCGAGGGATGCCCTGAAAGACCAAACGCTTACGTAAAACCTCTCAACACCGGTTGTTGTTTCTCCATTGCGTGTCTCTCATAAAAATCATCTGGTGTAGTCATAAAATTCTTTATATTTTCCTGAAATAGTCAGCAAGAACAAAAAGTTACTGCTGTTACTTACGTCTCGTGTGTCCCAAAAAAGAACACCTGGTACTTGTTGGAGGGAGACTTCACTGCTCGCTCTGGGAACTCATCAATCTGCAAACAGAGGAGCAGATGTTCTCCTTAAATGTTGCAAAATGGAACAAGTAGTTAATTGGAAAAAATGTCATGCCCTGTTAGGAATGTGCTACATGTTGATTAAATTTATTAACAACTTGTGGGCATACATTTCAGTGCTCCTGGAATTTTTAATCATGATTTTTATCTGATAACCCAAATGCTTACACGAGTACTTTAATGATGATCATAATTGTGCTGTTAAAGATAGCAAAGTATTTTTACGCAAAGTGTTTGAGCACCACTGATCTACAGAAATGCCACCAGCGTTTGACTTTGATCCCATTGAATTGGAGCCACGACCCACAGGTTGGAGAACCCCAATGTTTGCATGGCAGCAACACAAAGATTCAACGTGTTTGTAAAGTACTTGGTGTTTAACTCATTTGACGTTTTATCCCAACGCCTTGTTATATTACGCAGACATTAGTTAAGTGGCACTTGAAATGGCTAAAAGCAGAAAACGTAGCGATAATTGTCATTTCAAATGGCTCGTAGACATACGCTTGTGTACGCTAGCAAAGGAGCTAGTTAACCAATAAGCGCGGTAGGCTAACACGCAAGCTAGCAGGCCTCTCATCCAAACAAGCGCCGTTTCAATGAAAAAATAAAAAGCCTGGCATATTCCGCAATGGTGCCTGTGGAATGGCGCTTACCCTGGCGGGCCAGTGCGGGTAGCCCTTCATTTTGGCGAAGACCAGGTCTCCTGGTTTGTACTCCCGCTGCCTGTCGGTCCTCGGCATGTTTTTTTCCCGCAAAAATCGGCGTCGAGACGTCGTCGTCAGAGCGGCGAAAAGGGCACTCGGAACAGGATTATACACTACACCTGAACCCGGCGTCGGTTTTTTTGTAAAGAAATCAACGGCAAGAACGAAGCAGTTTTTTTTTCGGCGCGAAATGAGCGACTACGCGACCTTTGACGTTTTTTACCCCTATATCGTAATCGCTATGTTGTTGTTGTTTTTTTTAATAGCGTCGCCCAATCCGTCGGCGTTGGTTCTCAATGGCCAGAGTTTGAAATTGAATCCCGCTTTTCCCTCCAACGGACGCGCCTCCACCGAGCAGATAGCGACGAGGTTGCTTTTCACACGCCGTCCGTTAGGGGGCGCTAGCTTGCTAAATGGGCGAGATGAAGAAACGATTGACGTCATTATCCTGCGACTTTAAGTGGGAAGACTAAAAACAACACATTTCGCTTTGTTGACTCCGAATTCAAAGGAAAAAAACATGACCGTGTGTAACTTTTTTCTACAAGGCCGTTGTCGTTACGGTGATAAATGTTGGAATGAGCACCCGAGAGGAGGTGGTGGAGGATATAACAACTATAATCGCTCGTCGGGTCCGCAGCAGTCCCGAGGAGGTGGAGGTACAGTCCTGAACTCAAGGCAAACTATTTAAAGATGAGGCTCTTATGATAAATATTTATAAAGTTAAGAGTCCAATTAGTGTGTTTATGTAAAGGCATCAGATTAGCGCAATGTTGATTTTTTTGGGCGTGTGTATGTTTCAGGGTTTGGCAACAAGGTTTGGGTGAATCCCTCTCAGCAGAAAGGAGGCTTCAACCAGCAACAGCACTCCAGCCTGAGGGATCACAGGGGCGATACAGGACAGGACGTGAAGAGCTCCGATTTTAGTTTCTCTTCCCAAAACAGATTTTCGGCACTCGGCAACAATAACAACTTTGAGAGAGAACGAAGGGGAGGAGGGGGAAGGGAAGCGACGGTAACTGGTGAAGAAGACGATGAACAGAAACTGTGAGTCTGCATTTTGTGAAGTGTTTTTTTGTTATTTGATATTTTGGCCAAATACAGCAATTCCATATGTGTTCTTTTCCTGATCATTTAGGGAGATCATTCAGAATGACATGAAGGCTTGGGAGAGCTCGGGCCAGTGGGGCTTCTCCTGTTATGGTAGCTTCAAGACACAATTATCTGGTTGGTATCAAATACATCATCTTTTTTTGAAGAAAAAATATAATTTATAACTAATCTGGCTTTCTCCCTTTTGTAGGTTTTGCTGATCTATCTCCAGAAGAGCTTCGGCTGGAATATTACTCGAATAAAGCGTCAGGAGACATGCAGGGTTATGTAAGTGTAGTAGTTTTGTATTTAAAGTAACTTGTTCTGTGTATTTATACGCTGTGGTTCTCCCGATCCGTTTCTTATAGGTGAGTGGTGTCAATCTGTTGCTCAATCAATGGAGAAACAGAATCCAGGAGCTCCTGCGAATGAATCCAGCCACTCGTGCAGCTTTGGTGAGACACTTAACCCTTGACCCTTGATCTAGGTACTACTCTAAAGACAGAGGAAGTGAAGTTTTGATTTTTAATTTTTTTTTATTGCAGCTTGCAGAACTAAAAAATCCATCACATCAGGCATCTTCAAGTGGCTTTGGCTCAACCGCTTCCGGATTTGGGTCATCTTCATTTGGTTTTGGCAGCACAGGTAATTGCCTTTGATTTATAAAATGTGAAAAACCCCACCCGTTGTGCTAATGTTATTATTTATTTAGGATTTGGAGCAGCACCAGTCCAGGCAAGCAGCACTTTCAGTTTTGCTGCTCCGGCAGGTGGATTTGGCTCCTCACCAGCGCCAACATCTAAGCCAACTTTTGGCAGCGCCATCTCAGCCCCAACTGGTTTTGGTGCCCCCTCTTCGTCATCTGCTTTTGGTTCAAGCGCTCCTTCGGCCGCATCGTTCTCCTTCGCTTCTCCTTCCAGCAACCAGCCGGCGGCTTCATCTTCAGCATTTGGCTCGGCTGCAGGCTTCAGCTTCTCCTCCACTGCCACCAATAACAACAAAAGCTCATTTGGAAGCGGTTTTGGGTCCGAGGCACCTGCGGGAAGTTTATTCGGACAGTCGAGTTCCTCCACAAGCGCCTCTGGAGGTGCCTCGGACATGTTGTTCTCCCCCAAGAGCGAACTGAGCCCCGAAGAGCTGGATCAGTTTAAAGCGCAGAGGTTTACTCTTGGACATATTCCCTTGAAGCCTCCTCCGGCTGAAATGCTGCGGGTTTAATTTAAAGCTTCAAAGTATTTTATGATCACACCCAAATAAAAAAAAACATTCATCTGTTTTCCCTGCATTTCGAAAATGATTCATTTTGCATTATGCAAATTATTTGCACGTTGGCCCGCCCCTTGTTGATTGAAACAGGTGCGCGGATTAGGAGTAAAAGTTTCTTGAAAAACTTTGTCAGCTATACCTGCAGGCCACAGTTTGTTTTTTTATAATTTATGACAACAGTTGGTTTTGATTTATAATAACTATTCAGATTACATTGCATATGCATATTGCAAGTGTGACCAAAGTCCTCAAAAAAGTAAGTCAAACAAAACTCTTACGTCTGTTGGGAAATTATCTGTTACTACCTAAGAAAACGTCAATTTCTCATATTTTGTATTCGACAAAAATAATTTCTACGGTGTTTTTTCTGCGTGCTCGTGATATAAAGTTGAACTTCCACATCAGGCCACACGATGTCGCTGTTTCCCCCACCTCGACCACCGTCTCGCTTTCATCCCACTCCTTTCTCATCCTCAGCAGCGCCCCCTCGGCTCTGCTCAACCCCACCTTGGATTGCAGCTCCAGAAGCAGCAGAGTGCAGACCGGAGACGCCGTGCAAAGCTTTTTCCCCCAAAATTTTTTCACCAAGACGTCAAAATAACACCCGAACGATGACATTAAATCACGCGGGACGCAAGCACAACATCATTTGACAACCTGCGACCTACATCGCTCCTCTTCTTCTCCGCTCCTTGTGGTAAGTACTCATGCAGTTTCAGCACCACAATTGTGCACAATGCAATGAACTGTCACTGGGATACAACGCACGTGATCAGCCGAGCATCTTTTATTATGGCTCACAATGTAAAATATAAAAAAGTGCATGACTGGATCTGGAAATTAATTATCTTGCATTTTAAAGTATTTACCTAATTGGCCCCTTTTGACATCTGACAGTAATTTAATGACGTCTCCCTAAAGTCACCGAAATATTGCAAAAATTAAGTATGTTTTTTAAATATTTTTTTGTATAGGGGCTCCAAAGTTTAATATCACAAGTGTCGACTCAAAATGGATTTTAAATTCACTAAGTTTTGTGAAATCAAGAAAACATGTGGGGAATCTTGACATTTTACATTTTTGACATGTATTTTTTTTGTATGTTTTTAATTCTTGATATGTTTATTTAGTGCGTGTGTTATTCATAATATATTTTGAGTGCGTGTGTTTGGGTAGGAGTAAGGGTGTCAGGCAAAGGGAGGGCGAGCACATAAGCATATAATTCTATAAGCACATTACCAGCACGCACTTTTCAGATGGCTCGTCCTCTTCGCCAAGCATTAGACGGGCTGGGCCACACTCATGCTGAGGTGCGAGATTATATCAGATGGCACACACACACACAGGAGCCCATGCATACAGAGATTGCACCTCAACCTCCCATCTGTGGGTGGTTAGTGTGTGAGGTCAACATTTGTTGTTAAATTGATTAAAAAAAAAGAATAGAAAAGCCTTTTTGAAATTTATGACACTTGTCAAACTCCACGAATGCCGTGACTACTTAAACCGGCTCAGAGGAAAGCAGGCACTTTTTGGGGGGAAAAAAAGGGAGAAAGCGGGATAATTATCCATGTGCTTAACTCTTGAAATCCAATGCCTGGCTCCCACTTGATCCTCTGTGTAATCCACCGAGACAGTCAAACTGGGAAGAGACTCAAGCTCCGGAAAGCCTGTCTTGCGTAGAACAAACATTGCCTTTCACTATAATCACACAAACAAATATTTTGCAACTCAACACCCTGAAAAGTAAATCCCAGGATTTGTTTTTAATAACTCCAAGCACAATCTTGAATAATATTTATTGTGCATGTTGCAAAATGTTGATGATAATTATTGTAAGATCATTCTTGGCAAGGACTGCCAGATTTTGTGTAGAAAAAGTGATGACTCCAGTTTCTATCGCGAAACGTTTGAAACAAAGCCTCCTTGCTGATAATCATCAAATCCCTTGGCTGTATCATTTTGAAGGCTCATTTGCTGGGCCGCTATTTTACACGCTAATCCCCGCTCAGCTGAGCTAGCGATATAGCGTTCTCTTCCCCGCAGTGAATCAATACCCCCCCGGTAGCCTTTTGAAGTGAAACCTCCTACGTGTCCCTTCATATGTGGACAAAAATATTGGGACGCCTACACGGAATAAAAATGGCTGACAATATGGACTTGGATCCCATATGACTCGGGTAGGGTGAAGGGCCCGGAAAGCTAGACATACAACAAATGGAATGGAAGGAAACTGGGTTAAGAATGACGTGACTGATGAGGTCGAGCGCTTTCCTGACTCATGGCCGCGTTCCCCAGTGACTAATGTGGTCAGTGACACATTTCGTCTCCTTCCCCTTAGCCTACCTCCCAAGATGGAAGTCGGCCTGGGGGCACTGTGGCGCACCCCACTCTCATCCATAATCCCATTTTAGAGCAATAGTTCCTCATTTGTTATCCGACGTATCCATCGGTTTTATTTTTATATGAAGGGATCCCTCAGGGATGCGTTCTAGGCCCACTTACAATGAATGAAAATCCATGAAAATGTATTCCAGTGATTCCAAATGTCAGAATTGTGCCGACGTGGCGTCTTTTTCAGATGTCCCCCCCCCAAAAAAAGCACAACGCATATCCATCCGAGTCTTAACTTCTAAGGACGTATTAAGGGCAAACTCACTCTACACTATATGTATTATTGAAGACATCCTGCAACAGGAATAAGTGCTGTAGCATAAATAATATGTGCATTCGTCCGTACAACCGTTCACCAGTCTGTAAAAAAAAAATGTGTGCACACAGTCGGAGTGCATCGTTTGCTTCAATTTTGCTACCTCGATAAGTCAGGATGCATTTGGGTCTAGTTTTTATGAGACGCACAAGTATGAGATCCAGTGATAAGGTTGAGGAGAAGTTGGACACTGGCGCACGGAGGTTTTGGGAAGATGTCACTAGTGACAAGGGGAATTTTTCAAAAGGTCATTCTGACGTAATAAAGTATGATCAGATAGAAAAATGGCGTGTGAAGAAAAAGGCTGGGTGACATAAGAAAAATTCCTGGGATGCTTTGATGGCTCTTGTACAGTTTAGGCTATGAAGTAAATTTATGGAGTAGATATGAATCCACATGCGAGCCCGGCGGCAGTTACTGTTTAATGTTGGAGCCAAAATATGATTGCGGGGAAACACGGGAGACAAATAGTAGCTGACAAGGTTGCCCGCCAACAGCAGGCCATCCCTGACATTTGTGTTCGTGTGACTGGAGATTTTTCTTACCACCCACTGACCTTTGTCTATGTTCTGCACGTACTGTGAGTTATTGTGGAAGCTTTAGGAGAAGGCAGTTGTACCTGCTTTCCAAGTCTTTGTCATTTAAATATGGATTTGTTATGAGTTAGAGTTAACTCAATAAATTATTTTTATTTTATTTATTATTTTATTTCCTATTATTATTTTTATTATTTTTATTTTTATTTTATTTCTCTTTATTTTTTATTCTGTGGTACATATTTTATTTATTTTAATTATTTTAATTTATTTATATATTTTTATTTACTTTAATTATTTTACAATATATTTTTATTTACTTTAATTGTTTTAATTTATTTATGATATATTTCAATTTATTTTTATTTTATTTATAAAAATTATTCTAATTTTTAAATGTATTTTTCACTCACTACCTTATTCTCATCATATCTTCTCTTCTGTCGTTTTCTCAGCACCCCCACTCCAACGTTCCTGCCCAGCTCCTTCACCGGTCCTCTCAACCAGCAGGACCATGATGCTGAGCAGCTCGGTGGAGGTGCCCAGCCCGGGCGGGTTGAGCAGCCTCAGCGGTCTGAGCGAAGCGGCTCGGAACGTTGTGCGCTCCTCTAGCATCTCGGGGGCCATGTACAACCTGGAGAAGAGTCCCGGAGCCGGGGGCCCCGAGTCGACGTCGTTGGCCGGCAACAAGAAACGCCGCTCCAGTCTGGGGGCCAAGATGGTGGCTATTGTAGGCTTGTCACAGTGGAGCAAGAGCACGCAGCAGCTCAACCAGCATGGTCAGTCCATCCGTTTTTTCTTTCAGTGTTCTTCTCGAGGAGGCAATATCACGTTAGCAGGGGTGAACGATAATGATGGGGACGTTATGTTCTCCCGTGGGAATAATTATACAGTAGATTTCAAACGAGAGCAAACTCCTGTTAGGAAGTCAGATAACTCGTCATATTTGATAAAGGCCCATTTTATTTTTAAATTTCATAAAAATCTGGGCTCATCTTCCATTAATATCTTGGCTAGTTCATGTGCATCAGCACCCATGTGACCTTTTCAGAACATTGCGTCCATGTCTACAATTTGCTTTCTGCTTCCTTGCCTGCAATGTGGCTGGACATTGACTGTGTTTATTTTTGGGAGATCATTCAGCCTTAAAACTCAATCTGAGTCTTGTCGCTATCTGCTCGGTAAATCCAGCAGAGTGTGACATTTCATAGCCTGGTCCAGACGGATTTTGTTCAAATGCCAAAGCACTTTATTTAGCAGAAAACGATTTTCTGTTGCTTTAAAAAGCTTAGGATTGCATAATGATTTTTTTTTTTAATACCAAGTTTCTCATCAGATAAACACATCTTTTATAGATATGAACAAACAAGCCAAAATGATCCCGGCCCCTCTTTTTTAAATCCACATTTTCTCATCCGTGAGGGTAAACGGAAGCATGATGAAAGGTGCGTGCATGTCCAACACGCTTTTTGTGATGCCAGCGCTAACAGAGTCACCATATGTCCCACGAGCTGCGTAAACAGGAACACACAGCGTTATTCACGTGGCCGCACGCATTCATCTGAATCCCAAATCAGACACATGGAGTCTTCCCCGCCGCATGTGGGAATTCACAAATTCATCCCTTTGTTGAATTTTGTGGCTTCTCAACCCTGAGTCTAATATTATAAATAAATAAATATATATATATATATATATATATATATATATTTTTTTTTTAAATTATATATACAGTAATCCCTCGTTTTTTGCTGATAATTGGTTCCAAAAACCAACAGCGATAAGTGAAGTCCGCGAAATACGGGCACCAACAAGAAAGTACTGGGCAGGCTAACGAATTAGCGGAAAGATGCTAATTCACGAGCGTGCAAACACGCGAAAACGGACTTCTAAAGGAATGTAAACGAACATTTGGAGCAATACTACATTGTTGAAAAGGTTAGACACATGTTTCCTCAATTTAGAAGTTTTATTTTGACTTTTAAATGTTTTTTTAATTTTGAAAATGTCGTGACGTCGCGATAAACGAAACGTGAAGTAGCGAGGGATCACTGTTTATATATAATATACATTTAAAAAAAAAAAATTATGCACACGTATATATATTTTTTATTTTATTTATTTATTTATTTATTTATTTATTTATTTATTTATTTATTTATTTATTTACTTATTTTAAAATATAATATCCGGCAATTGCTGGTGGGTCTTCATGCAGACAAAACAAATAGCAAAGTAAGCATGAAGGAGGTTCATTGTGGCTGAGGATGTGAAGAAGAGGGAAAAGTGTGGTGGTGGTGGTGGGGGGTGTTCTAAATTTAGATGTTCTCAGCTGCCAGGAGAACATATCTCGCCTGGAACTAAATGAAGGGATCATGCACCCACCGTGCGTCCACCTTGGTTCGTATTATGGCTCCTCTTGTTATGGTGGCGTCACCTCAGCTTCACCTCCATGATGCTCAAACGTGGCTAAAAGCACAAAATGTAATCACGTTGGGAAATTAGACAACAGCATCAATTTGACCAGGCCTTGTAAATTACCACTTTTAGCAAAATCTGTATTGTTCCAATCAAAAAAATCATCATAAATATAAAATAATAATAAAATATAATAAATAATAATAAAATATAATAAATAATAATAAAATACAATAAATAAATAATAAAATATAATATAAAGTAAATATCTATTAATCCAATCAGTCAGTGAAAGTCATTTGCAATGCTGCATTTATTCTCTAAATTCAGATTTGCCTGTGCATAGTTAAAACCTATTTGGGAAAAAAATGGCTGAAAACCTCAGGAGATAGCAACGGAACACTGCATATTACATAAGAGTGATCATTTATTCTGTTCAAGCACTCTCCCCTTTAAACATTGTGCTTCATTTCAACCCTTTCAAATTAAATAACAGGATTTAAAGCGGAGGCTTAACACAATGAATCGAGATGAATACTCTTCAAGCGTGCTGAGAAGGTAAACGTTGAAGCGTTATTGTGTCTGCGGGCCATGTTCTGGTCATGGTCCATTTTGTGAATTGGATCCAGTCAGTTCACAAACATCAGCGGAATGAGCTCTTGAAGTGTTTTTTGTAGAAAGCATACATTTAAAAAATAATGGCGGACATTTTGAAAAAACACAAATCCGCGTGTGAAATGACGCAAACACGCCTTGGCTGCTCCCTTTCTGCCCTTCCGTGCTTGATAGATTTTCTAATTCGAGGATTTGTGCCTTTTTTTTTGCTCCGTTTGTGCTCTATTTATTCCCTGCTATTATTGGCAGCGAGGAAAAAGGCGCTCACAAAGTATTTCCATAGGTTTCAAAAGATGACTCAGTCTTATCTCCTCTAGCCGTGACTCGCACGAAGGGCGACCCCTCTTGAGACTAAGGAGCACTAGATTAACGGAAACCAGGCAAAAATAAAGATGTTGATCGCAAACCAATCACTGCTTGGCAGTCCGTCTCATAGTTCGCTCAATTATTTTTAAATCGTGTTTTTCAATCTCTGATAATGGACAAGCCGAGACTAATTTTGGATTTCCTTTAATAAGATGAATTGTGCAGCAAGAAGATGGAAGCACCAAATAGGGTAAAACCAAATGATAATGAATTAAATCCCCGATGAGTATGCCCTAAAAGTCAATAATACTGTATCTTGACCTCTAATTAGTTTTGTTTTCATTTGGTAACTGTGTGTGTGTGTGTCTACTTCTAGCTCTTTGTGAGTCATCAACATTTTTGGCAGCAGCACTTGAGTTTTCACCATGCTGCCTGTTTTTGAGGGAAAATCTCTCCCCAAAGAAAATCGCTCTAATTAAGATGACTCAAGCCTTCTTGAAATTTGCCTGGAAATATTTCACAATGAGCTCTCTGTTGGGTCACACCTCGTCTCCGGGTGAAAGCCATTCGAATGGAACAATCTCTGGCCTTTTTTTTTTTTTTTTTTTTTTCCTCCTCGGCTTGTCTTGAATGCAAGGTGGCTGCGCTATTATCCAAGCTCCCCCCTCTTTTGAGTCACTAGCTCTCTCAATAAATGCCGACTGAGACCTTTCTTAGTACTCTTAAAAGCTTTCTGCTCCCCACTGGTGCGATTCAGAGGCTACAAAACACATTTGAAGCAGTCGTTGCTTACGATATATATATGCCTCCTGCTTTGTCCTAGTCCCAACTTTCAACTTTTCTTGTTCCTTTATACAAACAAAAAATAGCTTATGACTCACAGATAGAAATGGATTTGATTATATTTTCTTTTTCAAACAAACTGTCTAAATAAATCTAACGAAAGTCTGATAGCTTCATGCTAACTTTCTAAATGCTAACCATGTAAATAAGTCTAACGAAAGTCTGATAGCTTCATGCTAACTTTGTAAATGCTAAACATGTAAATAAGTCTGACGAAAGTATGATAGCTTCATGCTAACGTTGTAAATACTAACCATGTAAATAAGTCTAACGAAAGTCTGATAGCTTCATGCTAACTTTGTAAATGCTAAACATGTAAATAAGTCTGACGAAAGTCTGCTAGCTTAATGCTAACTTTGTAAATGCTAACTATGTAAATAAGTCTAACGAAAGTCTGATAGCTTCATGCTACCTTTGTAAATGCTAAACATGTACATAAGTCTAATGAAAGTCTGATAGCTTCATGCTAACTTTGTAGATGCTAAACAAGTAAATAAGTCTAATGAAAGTGAATAATAATAATAATTGAAACGGATAAATTCATCATCATCATCAAAGTCTGATAGCTTCATGCTAACTTTATAAATGCTAACCATTCAAATGAGAAACCAAAGTGTGCTAGCTTCATGCTAACTTTGTAAATGCTAAACATGTAAATAAGTCTGGTGAAAGTCTGCTAGCTTAATGCTAACTTTTTAAATTCTAAACATGTAAATAAGACTAACGAGAGTCTGCTAGCTTAATGCTAACTTTCAGACATCACAGTCGGGCAATTGGAAAATTGCATAGCTAGTAACTATAAAACTATTTTGCTGCTACTTTATTATACTCTCTGAACTGCTGTCACATTTGCGGGCAAACAACAACACTTGAGTCTTTCATAATAAAACAAACAACCTGAAGCGACCTAGTCCTTATCGAAATTACGACCGTTACATCATTTGCCCAAATCACAGCTTGGTCAGAAAAAGATTCGAGCACACTATAATGCAGCTAATATGCTGCCATTATGTTCAATCAAAGGTGGTCAAGGAGCTGTGCAATGCAACTTTCAAATAAACAACATCAACAATACAGGAAATTGCTCCGGAGAACGGTAATTATGTTTGTGTGTTTGGGGTCTCAGGGGTTGTGTGTGTGTGTGTGTGTGTGTGTAGAAAAAAAAAATGATGTGAGCATTTGGTGCAATGAACCAACACACACCTCTTCTCTCAGCCAATGTAAACACACAGGCGGGCTTATTTCTAAATCTGTTTCATGGCGTCGGCAGGCGGCTACTGCGCCACAGGACGTTCTCGGCAGGTTCCTCTCCCAAAGCCCAAATGACATTTTACTCTTAAGCCCCAATGCAACAAATCTGCAACATGGTGAAAAAGTCACGTTAATCTTCCTATTAACCTTTTTTATGTGATTTTTATTCCCTTTTTCGTCACGAAATCACAATCCCAATGCCGATTTCGTATGAAGCTAAATCAACGTGATTAATACATCGACTAAATTAGTTTCCTCTCATCCACTCCGCATAAAGTCGAGTATTCCGGGAGAAATGACTTGAGAATTAGATTGGCCTTTTTCCTCGTTGTAATGAAGTGACATTATACAGCAGCCGCTGCAGCATATTAACTCATCGGCAGACATCCTGCTCTACATGAAGAGTTGCCATTAGTACAAATCATTTCCCATGCAAAAGGCTAATAGCATCTTATTGGTCACTATTCGACGGAAGACAGAGATCTGTTTTCAAAAGACTAAATATCAAACGTCTTCAAGCTCCGACCCTGAAAAGCTCTCGAAAATAAGAAAAAAATAAATATAGCCAGACCCAATTTGTATCTTATGTAACTGACACGGATTCAACTACAAATAATCTCTATTTTTACCTTCTACCTTTTTGAAGCTTTTTTTTTTTTGCCGCTGCCAAATTTAGCAGAGAGGCTCAGCAGTGAAGACGCCACAACAAAATCTTTGATCGCAGACACCCGTGCTTGGTTACTGTTGCTACGCGCGGCGGCTCGCTGCCGTCACGGGCGCATCCAATAGGCATGTCGGTGCAGGGAGGCTAAAAACAGCATTCTATATTACAGCTCATAATGAGAAAGGCTTCATCAGTGTTCTCTCCAAATGTCA
Source organism: Syngnathus floridae (assembly GCF_059516105.1). Classification (NCBI taxonomy): domain Eukaryota; kingdom Metazoa; phylum Chordata; class Actinopteri; order Syngnathiformes; family Syngnathidae; genus Syngnathus; species Syngnathus floridae. Next base: position 5,427,645 of record NC_142433.1, read on the forward strand.
AAGCGGCTTTAATGATCCTCACACACATCAAATATATGCGTACTTTTGTCTGCAATTGAATTAATTTGCTTCCAACCATGTGACTCCAACTTTATTATCTAATATCTGGATTGTTTTCTCTTCATACCTTTTATGTGCACAAATATCGAATTAGAAGCGGCGTGTTTTCTGCAATCTTGCACGCCTCCTGGGGATGAATTATTCCTCATATCAGCAGACAATTAAACAGCCTCTACTCCACTCGCTTATGTAATGTTTTTTTTAGCAGTCGGATTTATGTCAGGCTCGCGCTCATTACGTGTTTGTTTTGGCTTCGGAATAAAAAGTGCGGAGCGGAAAGGAAAACAGTGGATTGAATGAGCATTTATTGGTCTGATAAACTACTCGATGCTCTGGCGGAGCTAGTATTTTTTCCTGGGGGGGGCCGGGGGCAGTCCCGTGTGTCTTCCAATCAGGTCCCTCAGCTTACCTGTGTGTTCTCCAGGTGTTCCTCGATGTTTCTATCTGGGGCCGCCATAAGCTTTTAATTTGAAATGTTTTCTACGAAATACGAGGGAGATCTAAAGTTAGACAGAGGAGATTTTAAAGGCCAGGAAAAGGCACTCGGAGAGGGGAAAAGGCTGGTCGGGGCTCTTGGTGCAATGCAGACCGTGTTGCCATGGCAATGGAAAAGGGGGAGCGTGCAGAAGAAGAGGAGGAGGAGGGGATTAAAGAGGAAGGAAGCGATCACTGCATCTTAACAGGGGCTGTTTTGATATGAAGGGAGGGCCACGCTAATAAATGAGTTGGAGGAGTCGCTACTTGATGCATCAAAGAAGGCTACGGTATCATTAGGCGCTTAATTAGGGGGATGTTTTACATTTGACTTTTTTTTTTTTTTTTTAATAATAGGGATGAGCTTGTCTCCATGGCGCCGGCTGTCTCAGGTGGCATCATCTGCTTCCCGATCAGAGTTGCCACAGCAGCGCTCGAAGTTTGCTAGCAGCCACTTGGCGTCACTGTCGGCTACCTCGTCGTCCTCCCCAAGTCTCACGGAAATCATTCCGGTCCCATCACGCGGCTTTGTTTGCCCTTGGTGACTGTTCTGAGGCTGCGGTTGTCATGGCGATAGGGGCGAGCATGGTGAGGGATGCTTAATAAGCTTGGAGTTGTTCAAGCCTAATGAAGTCCGATGGCTGGACCTGAGAGTTTGTTTTCACTAGCAACGAGGAGCAAATCCAGAGTCGATCAAACAAACATTAGAAGATGTTGATTGCAAACATACAAAACATCAAAATAAAAAGAATCAAACATCATTAAAATGTTCAAATAAACCACATCATCTCTTCTAATGAAAGTCCACAAGCACAAATGCTAATGTGCTAAAAGAAATTAGCATGGATGTTACGGTAATAATAAAGTGTGCAAGTGACCTTTGACCTTTGTTTTTACAATTCTCATTAGATGGTGGGACCAAGAAGCTTCGTAGCACCATCCGACGGAGCACGGAGACCGGCATCGCCGTGGAGATGAGGAACCGGGTGACGCGGCAAGGTAGCAAGGACTCCACTGACGGCAGCACCAACTCAAACAGCTCGGACGGAACGTAAGCCATCCGCCTCGTGCGACCGCTTCACGTGAATTTCCAGCGTGTCAACTCAATGAGCTCTCCTTCTTCCAGGTTTGTCTTCCCCACCACACGCCTCGGGCCCGAAAGCCAGTTCAGCGACTTCCTGGACGGCTTAGGACCCGCTCAGATCGTTGGGCGGCAAACATTAGCAACGCCTCCTATGGGTAAGCCAGCAGCCAAGTGTAAGGAGAAAAAAAAATCAAGCAAAAGAACCGAGGGGAGCGCCCCGGTGATAATCCTTTGTACCGACTAATGCAAAAGTATGTAAAGTTATCAGGCATGAAATGTGATTCGTTAAAGAAAAAGCTCTGAAAGACTCCAGAAGGACACATATTGGATATAGATTGTTCTATGGCTCCCTCTAGCGGAGACAAGTGTCAATTGAACACTTGATGGCGATTTGTTGGTTAAAAAGAATTTAAAAAATGTGTCTCTTTCTCTGCAGGAGACGTCCATGTTGGAATGGTGGACAGAGGAGGTCAACTGGAGGTGGAGGTCAACCAGGCCAGGGGCTTGATCCCCAAACCGGGCTCCAAGAACATCCCGGGTACACCGACCGCCCTCACTCGATATATGCGGCAAAATCAAGTCGAATGACTTAATTATTTTTTTTTTTTTGCTGCACTTTCTTTAGCAACCTACGTGAAGGTGTACGTTCTGGAGAACGGTGTGTGCCTGGCCAAGAAGAAAACCAAAGTCGTGAAGAAGAATCTTGACCCCAGCTACCAGCAGCCTCTGTTGTTTGACGAGAGTCCTCAGGGAAAAGTCCTCCAGGTATCCGACTCACTAATTATATTGCCGCCGACATCTCCATTTTGTGCACATGAAATAATATTTTTTTTGGGTGAGTAGGTGATTGTGTGGGGGGATTACGGGCGTATGGACCACAAGTGCTTCATGGGAATGGCCCAGATCCTGTTGGAGGATTTGGACCTCTCTGCGACAGTGGGCGGCTGGTACAAGTTATTCCCTACCTCCTCTATGGCGGACCCCAGCATCGGACCACTCACTCGCCGCCTCTCGCAGTCCTCCCTGGAGAGCGCCACCAGCCCTTCTTGCACCTAAAGCTGAGTCACTCATATTTGTACATAGACTCTACCTTGAAGCGCAGGAGCTGACGTACTCCTCTGAACGCGTGCTCAACGAGCAATTTTCTAAGTAGGGCACAAAAAACAAAAAAAAAACTCATCCATTCAACATTTTACCTGAAAACGTAGCATTTTCCCTCCGCCATATTCCAACATTCCCAAAGCGAGTGCCATAACCTACATTTTGAGGTTCCACAATACCATCCCAGGGCCATTCAGATGACACTTTCTATGCCAAACATTAGAAGAAAAAAAAATATTTTTTAAAACCAAAGCAATTGTTATTGTTGTAGTCTTAGATGAAGCAGTCGAACAATATAAAAGTATGGATATGTAGCAGAGCCAATGATTTAGAAGTGACGTTCTGCGGGCACAAAATGGCCGCCGATATTTAAATGAAGGAGTGAGGTTATTGTACAGGGCGGGTTTGAGTTTATACATAGTTATGCATATCTACATCTAGAGTTGAAAATTTGTTTGTACTCGCGTGTGTATCGGGCTGCATGTTTGCTTGCAACATTTAAAAAAAAAAAAAACAAGATGGTGGATAATATATGGTGATAGAAAAGTCTGCCTTCATATTTCTGCCACAAGGCACAAAATGAAGAGTTGAATTGAAGGGTTTTTGGAGCTTCCCTTTTTCCTGCAGCATTTGGAGTTTTGCGAGGCTTTATTTGAAATATAATTGAAAGGCGACACCAACTACATTCTGTTTTACTCACGTGTTGCACTACGCTTCTTTTAAAGATGGCACTTTAATACTTTGACGCTGTTTCTCATGGAATGCGGCGATTGCTTTCAATTTGAATACTAGCATGGAAATGTAACAGCACGTTGCTTTATTGATTCTTTTTATTGGCTTTATTGATTTTTTATTGATTTTTCACCTTTATGGGAACAACAGAAACAGGTCTGGTAGCACTTTCGATCTGACACTTGCATCTTAATAATAAAAAGGAATTCAGCATAAGTTGTAGCGGAAAACTTTAACGTAGTTCAAGCAAGTAATTGGCATTTAAAAAAAAAAAAAAATAGTATATTGTTGGAACAAACTTTACAAAATCTTTTTAAAAGTGACATGAATTTGCATGTTTTTACCGCAGTACATTCCGTTGGTTAGTACTAAATGGAGCTCACATTTGTATTTTTATTTTCCCTCCACAGCACTTGAGAAATCCAACAAAATTACACTTTGGATTTGAATATAATGTAATATTTTCTTGACATGATCTACGTACGGTATTGTAGGGTATTCTATACAGTATATATATCAAAATCTTCGTGTCTTTTTGTGGCATGATAATGTAAAATGAGTACAAATACTGTATTTGCACAAAATCTCTTCAGTGCACCTTTTTGTGATTCCCAAAAAAACTTTGATGATCCACTCTTGTTTAAAAAAAAAAGAAAACCACCTTGTATAACATCCATGTTCACTGCTGAATGTTTACTCCTGGGCAAAAAAAAAAAAAAGCTATGTAAATTCCAGCTTTTTGGAGCTTGTATGAACGTGTTTGTTAACTTTTTGCTGTACAGTGTGGTCGGTCATTCTGAAAGCGGAAATGCGAAGTTATCCTCGAAAAATATTTATTTATTTCCGAACTTCCAAATTTATTGACTCCCGCTCGCAAAAAGCAAAAATGTAATATTGCCTTTTTATTAACGTGAGTGTTATTGCTTCCAAAGCAGCAGGGTCGACGGTGACAGAGTTGAGTCCGGTTCCGGTGACTTTTTGAATGTGATGGTACTGAAACGGGTCGAGCGTTAGTGGGAGTATTTTTATTTTATTTTAATTTTATTTTTTTCATGCTGCACTCGGCAAGTCAAGCTTTTTCCACGACCGCTTGACGATGAGATTTGAATGTCCACATCCGGCATTTTTCAACCAAATTTGACTTATGTGCAAAAAAAAAAAAAAAAAAAAAGTACTGTACGGTTAATGAAACTGTTGCAAATGTGTTTTATTTTTATAATTCAAGAGGAATTTTAGAGAGGAGGCGGTAGGTGGGCGGGGCAAACCCGTGACGATGAGGGCTTGTTCAGTTTCCAATGGCCTTATTCTTGATGATTATTGTATTTTAAAAATCAATGCTTCACTATGACACGTTTGACACAAACGCGTTTTGCTTGAAATATTGTTACAGGAGTTCTACAAACACTATATAGAGAATATTTGTGTGTATAGTTTTCTGAATGTATTTCGTAATCACGGAAAACAGAAGGGTGTTTGAGGGACGCATGCGCAATGGCTTTTTTAAAAATTCATCTATTATAATTGCAATGATAACATTTTACTCACTTCGATGAAATCCTCTTTTGATTTGAGTTTTATGCGTGAAAATTATCGCATGCTTACACTGATTTTTCTCAATGGCGTCGGAGAATTTTGAATAATGCCGCTGAAGTCACTGAGCGGTGATTTTGAAGAGATGCCAAGAATGGGAAGGTGATTTTCATTGTTGTTGAATTTTGGGTGTAAATTCCTGCAAAATCCAATTAGCAAGTTGGACCCTAACCTTAAAGTAGCATTGGCTCTGCCAATTTTCTTTCGGCAATAAATAACGACTGTAACCTAAGTTGCTCATGAAAATACACACTTGGTCTTTTAGCATGGAATGCAAAGATAAAGTAGTGATTTTTTTTTTTAATCCTAGCGCCCTCAGCAGCCTTTTCAAACTACTTTTTATTGTAGCAAAGCGACACAAACATACCATCGTCTTATGTACTGTTCATGTCAATCTGTCAAATTGTGTCTATAAAAGTCACGTGAGCATTTATTTGATAGTCTTGAAATCCAATTACGAGTCACTTTATCAAATTCTAATCATTTAATTCTTTAGTCACCAATTAGATTAAATTTATTAATATTTGCAGCCAAATATCGGAAATAAAAATAAATACTTTAGTGTTGCACTGATGTTAGAAACAAATGTTACCAAAATAATTTCTCCCGAAAATAAAAGTTAAATATAACTGAATTGCACTTAGCTAGGAGCGCCTTTGTCGTTTTGCAACTGCTCTGATTTATCTTACTTCTGCACCTTCCGGCTATCAAGGCTATTGAATAAATGCTAAAATGGCTTTCCATGTTGCGAGACCACAACAGACTATACTTAATCCCTCAGTAACCCCCTTTAACCTACCTGCAACCATTAATTCCCACGCCAGCAAAGCACACATTTCCCTGAATGCAGCACAGCAAGGAAAAAACAATTTGAGGTCACACACACACACGGGGGGCAGATGAATACCTCGGCGTGGCTACAAAAACATTCATCCACATTGCTGGTTTTGGTGGTCTTCTCTAACTGGCCTTAAGCTTTCCACTAGCAAAAGGGCAACGTGTAGCAGAGCCACTTTGTGATGGGAGAATGCATCTCACGATAAATGTAGAGAAAGCGAGGAGCTGTAATTTTCTACCTGTGCTTTGTAAATGTTTTCTATGTGCGGTATTTGATAATGTAAAACTGGTATTTTTGTGGTTTGTAAGCTGCAAAATTGATTACTTAAGGTGCATGTTGTTTTTTTTAAGAAAATGCTAGCAAAATGGGGGATACAAAAAAAAAATGAAACGTTCATTTTGGGTTGAAGCCTGTATTTGCATGCCCTTTGACCAAGCAGTCAATAAAGTACATTTGAATCACTAATCCTGATGGAGTGTGTCCTATATTTGGTTCAGTGGGTACCACAGATGGCGGCAAAGCACTACTTTTCCCTTAGATAACGCAAGGGCTGTCGAAATCAAACCTCTCCCATAACAGCTGCCACAAGATGGCGCCAAAGATTATTTTCTATCAAATTATTATAATAACAAAATAATTACAAAATAAAATGACATAAGTTGGAGCACAAAATGGCAAGTAAGATTATTTTCTATCAAGTTATTATAATGAAAATAATTAAAAAATAAATTAATAACTAGAATAACTAATAGGTGAGAGAATATCTCATACTGGTGACAGAATTTCTAAGAATGACCCGTCCCCAGAATGCTCATAATAGAGCTTTTAATCAAAACAAAATTTATTCATTCCATTTCCGCAGCATTTTATCTTACATTCTCATAAATGTGTAAATGAATATGACTCCAAACAGGCAAAAAAAAAGTGCTAATAGAAAGTAGCTGATAAAAGTCTTGTTTGAAAAACATAATATACAATATTTACCGAGTATAGATACATTCCTCTTTACTTTTCTTTCTTCTTTGCTGTCACATAAAACAAAACAAGAATGAAAAAGACAATTTACAATTATGATTTCATGCATTGATTCAGGAATACATTCCAACCAGAATCGGACATCCCCCCCCAAAAAAAACAGTTATTAATTTGTTCTTCACAAGGTGTTTTGGTCCAATTGTAAAAACATAAGAAAAATAAACAACGATATGATTGCATTTTTCAATTCTGATCTGCCCCCGACACAAACGTACATTCAAGCCATGAAAGCAACATTGTAGAAACATTCTCGGCATGCAGTTTAGTGAAAGTGTCATGATGTCATGAACTCATGATGTCACACTTTTTTTTATTTACAAACATCAAGTCCCCATAAAGCTAGTCTTGATCTTTGGTGTGCCAAAATCCAGTTCAGATTTCTTGCGTACTGCCGACCCAATATTGATTGTAAAATAAGGGACGCTTAGCTGCCTGATTTTTGTGCATGTAGGAACTCATCAACATAAAATATAGAAGCTATAAATTAAATTAATAATAATTCATTTGAATTCATAATTATTTAATTCATAATTAATTTAATTAATAATGAATAAAAATGGCCAATTTTTTTAAATGTGACTTGCAGCTTGAAAGGGAAAAAAAACACAAAAAATAAATGAAAATAAAAATAATTTTGACCCTGTTGCTGCATTGACAAAACATTCCAAAGGCAAGTGTGGACTTTTGTGTAGCTTGGCCGAGGCAGGAAGTAGATTTGGGCCAGCGGAGAGGAAGAGGTAGTTGTACTTTTCTTATTATTGTCTCCTCTTCAGAAATTGGAAATTGGAGTATCGTCCGCACGGTTCTCGTAAGTTCACTCTCAGGGCGGATCCAATTTATTTCCAGACGTGTGCTGTCATGTGCGCTGAAGTCGGGGCTGCTGGGTTTCCCGAGGCTTGACTATGATTGGTGAAAAGATTCATGCCGGACATGTGCTGAGTCATCTGGAAGGTATTAAAACACATTTATAAACTTTCTACTGAATTGTTTTACTAATAAGGACAAAGACGTACGTGTCCGATGTTCCACTGCTGCGGATGAGCCATCATGGCCGCCGCCGCGCTTTGCTGCTGCATCACCATTCCGCTTTGCTGCTGTGTCATGGCGCCGTTCTGCATGTTTAGATGATGTCCGTGATGAGCCAGGCTGCTTTGGGCTGCCATCAAGCTGTTGTGATGCTGCCCCATCTGTGACACGGCCATGGCTCCGCCCATCCCGCCGACCTGCGCTAACGAATGGTAAGAGCCGTACGGATGTGTCGGGTATCCCATTTGGTTTATGTACAAACCTGTCGAAAAAAAATAAAATAAATAAATATCATGACCCTGTTGCGATAGAACCGTGATGAAAATCGCTAACCATGAGGGGGCGCCATACTGCTAACGTGCACGGACGGGGTGGAGCCGTAAAGGGACAGAATGGAATCCTTGGACAGTTTCCTGAAGGTCCCTTCTGCCTTTTTGGGTGTTGGATCCAGGAAGAGGCTGAGATTTTCAGGCACGGAGGCGGTCACTCTGCTCTGAGGCATGAAGGTGGAGGCAGCCTGGAATCGACGTACGTCGTTAGAGGACCAAAACTAAAATCAGATCAGAATCAGAATTCCATACTGTGCTCTTTGTGGAAGAAGGGTTCGGATCTGAGAAGTGACTGAAGAGATCCAACGGATTACAAAGTGGACTCTCATGACTGCCTGGAAGGCCATTAGATGTTGCTGGACTTGGAGTAGGAGCATCTAAGAGATGTGACAGCTCATTGATCAACTTTAACAACATTAAGACGAAGAATACTGAAAAGGTACAATACCTAATCCCAGCAAATCCGTAACACACTGAGAGTCTTTTTTTGGACTGACGTCTTTTTTCTGTCCAAACAACAAAATGATTCAGCACATTTTTTTTATCCATCACGCAGGTCATTCATACTTACAATTTTCATTTTCTCAAACACAACCGGTTCCTTGGGGATGTTCTCGCAGCTTTTTTCTTTCTGCAGTCACAATGTTTTTTTTTTCAGATCTGAAATTTCCAGTCATGCTGAGATCATGCTGACTCACCCTGAGCATCTGGATATCAATGACCTTATCCATGTACTTTTTCTTGTCATACTTGTCCCTGATGAAGTTCTCGGCCGATTGGTCGCTCTCGGGTCGTTGGAAGCATTCGGGTAGGAAGGCCTCGTAGAGACGTCTGGCTTTTGCGTTTCCCATCTCCTGCACACACTGGAGTGAACAAAATATAAGCATGGTATGGAGTGACTATTTGGAATGACCTTAAAGCACAACCTGGACTTGCTCCTGCGTCCACTGGTCCAAGTTGACAGACTTGACTTTGGAGATGTGGACCCCGAGATTGCGATGAATACCCGCGCATCGTATACAGATGAAGATCCCCAAATTCCACGAAGACCATCTCGGACCTGCGACATAGATTGATTTCGACTCAATGTCGGATTTCGCTTAGCGCGCGGATGAGCTGAATCCAATTATTTTTAGTCCAATTAGGAAAAAGTCATGCCTGAGACCTCAATTAAAAAATCCAATTCAGCAGGGAACTCAAGTAGCCTAGATAACACGGGCGTGTGTGTGTGTGTGTGTGTGTGTGTATTTCTCCGGCCACAACATTAGGTACATCCGCAGATATCTCGACAGAAATTTAAAATGCTTCTCACTTTTTGCTGCAGTGTGTTTCTTTCAACACTAGATGGCAGTAAAACCCTCAAACTGTCACTTCCTCAAACTTCTGATGCAAGAGGAACTTTCGTACAGTATTTGTGCAGGGCTCTGATGACACAAACGAATAATTGCATCAAATCTCGGTTCTATTTTTTTAGGGTTGGAAATAATCTTGGGGAAATAATCATCCGCCAAACAAAAACAAATGAAAGGTTAAGACATAAGTCTGTCTGGCTCAAGCATTAGCTAATCATAGAATTACTGAGCAAATCCTGCTTAACTGTGGAAAACACTTGCGAGGGATTATCAAATATGTCTTCTTGACATATATCATGCTAGCTTTAGCCTCTTTATTGATATTCACAAAAATAACATGTCAGATATGTCCCATGCAAGGCCCACCCATGAAGCTAATTATGCACGCGAGGTCCTGATGTTTGTAAAGCTGCATAGCAACCAGATCAGCCCTGAGGTGGGGGAGGCACGAAATGATTTGAACATGTGTGTGTGTGTACAATGAATCACACCTGCAAACTGCACAACGGTTTGCTGACAATCTGTAAGGAGTTATGTTGTTTACCCGAACCACGTACACCTCCGGGTACGGTGAAACAGAAATAGTCGTGAGAGTAGGAGTCGGAAGAGAAATGAAACTGCTTTGACAAATGCATCTGCAACTAGCTTCAATAACATGCCAGGACAAACAAAACAATAAAAGATGAAAAAAAAAAAAACCACAACAATTACACAAGATGGCATCAAAGTCAAGCATTTTATCATATAAATGTTTTTTCCTTCGCTCAATATTAGTTGAAAAACATCATGGAACCAAAAAAAAAAAAAAAGTTTGCTTTAATAGCCATTAAATAGCAGCGGCTATGCTAATCACTATGAAAAAAAACCACTACAATTACACAAGATGGCATCAAACTCAAGCATTTTATCATATAAAATATTTTCCTTGGCTCAATATTAGTCGAAAAACTTCATGGAGCAAAATAAAAGTTTGCTTTAATAGCCATTAAATAGCAGCGGCTATGCTAATCACTATGCACAGAGGTGCAATAATAAGACTCGCAATTCATTTGCAAAACACACTTCTGGCTGACACACACACACACACACACACACACACACACACACACACACACACGTGTACGAAAAGGCTGCAGGTGCATATGGCTCATTAGCCGACATCCCGCAAGGATAAACGCTACTTTCGGCAGTTAATCCCGCAGAGCTGTAGCGCTGCTTACTATCACCGCCCAGACATGTGGCTCTTCAACAATGTCACTCATTTCCTTCCACTTCCAGCCCTCGAGGTGCCCCGAAGCTATCTAGTGACCCAGCAGTGCTAGTTTATGCTAACAAGCAGATGGACCCTAATTGATAATTCATTTCCATACTCCCTCACCATATGCTTTGCAATATGAGGACCAACTGTTGTATTTTGTTGTTAAATCTCTGTTTCTCATTTTGCCTTGACTCTGTGACTCAGGGGATGCACAGAAGAAAATCCCTCCTCGTACCTGACACGTGAGGGGAGGGGCCGAGTGGCATCAACAGGTGACGTCCCCACGGCAACACAAGACAGCCAATCTATTATATTGAAATGAGAATTTTTATTTAGCAAATTATTACAAGGACTATTTCTGAGAGGGTGGGGGAGGTCGTGCCCCTGCTGTTCCCCCCTGTAACTCCGCCAGTGACTCACAATGAAACAAATCTCATGTCTTCTAAAACAAACACTAATTTCTTCACAGCTACATCGGTGTGGCTTTTTGCACGTGCCAACGCTTTGTACACACTCGTGTCACCACTTCCTCTTCGAGCACCCCCAAGGGAGGGAGGGAGGTGAGAAATGCACAGTAATCTTTGCCAGGCTAAATAAGATTACAAGCAAACCCAGATGAGCTGAGTTGAGAGGCGGATGTGAAGTGGACGAAAGCTTTTAGGCCGAGTTTGTGAGTATGTCTGTGATAGAAGCTCACTCACTTAAAAATGCACCAATCACGAAGAAGGAAGAAGAGTGCCAGTCTATTCATGTGATTTATTATGTACTCATAACATGCTCACTTAATGATCAATGAATTGTGGTCTGTGCAGACCTTTTCAGTTGCATTACTGGAGCGTTTTTTTTTTTTTTTTATATATATTTTGAAAGAGAAACAATTTAGATGTGGTTGCAAAAGTGTGCACATCCCCTTCAAAAGGTTTTACCATTTCCTGTATGATTCCGTTTAGCTACATCAGTGTGAGACAAGGTTGAAAGGACTAATGAATAAATTAAAGTACTCAAGAGCCCGCTTACTGATTCTCATGAAATATTTGTGCGGCCATCGATTCTTTTTTTTTCTCTGGTAAATAAGAAACACACACCTGGAACCTGCTTAGTCATTCCACAATTCATAATCTAGTCAGGATGCCAGCAGCGACTTTCATTGGAGGATTTATAGCCGAGATGAAAGTGCTGCTAAGTAGCGAGCGAGGCAAAAAGGGTGCTTGAGTTCCCATCGAATCATGTCTCTTGAGGTTTCATTTTATATTTTGACTCTTGTCTGACTTTCCTGCTTGTGTGCAAAACAGAAACGTTTAGCCACGTGGAAAAACAGGTTGAACAAATAGAAGCCATCAGGTCATTTTAATGGACACACAACACAGTCCAAAAGATCAAAAAAAGGTAAGACAAACTAAAATATTTGAGTCAAAATAGCATTTATACTTTTCTTTAGTTCATTTCACAATCTTAACCTTTTTACTTTTATATTCAGCACCCCCTATTTAAGGCAGTGAATAGTTTTTCCCACCAGATAAGGTAATAAAACATGCATGATAATATTACATCATAACCTTCTTAACCAGTTTTGAAGCTTCCCTCGTGTTTTGTTTCATTCTAAATAAAAGATGTATGCAAACGTTTCTCGGGATAAAATTAACGACTCGCCATGAGATCGCACTGCAGGTTGTGTTCAGCAAGAAAACGGGACCCACCTTTTGATTCGCAATCCGCGCAGAATTTATTCTCCTCCAACGCCAGTAAAGAGTTGAGCACCGACTGGTACCGGTCGACGTCTTTCACAGATTTGCCCGTCATCATTGCGCAATAGTTGACCTCACCCCGGTCCACAGCAGCTACGCCGTCCGCGGATTCTCAAATAACCTCCCTGATTCGATTCCTGGAAGCGGTGAGTGGCACACTGACGCTGGGATGAGGAGGAAGATGAGGATGATGATGTTGAGGATGGTGGTGGTAGGGATCGTCTTAAGTCAAACAGCATGCGGCTGCCTGCAAGGACCCATCCAAATTGATATTTACTGAAACCAATTATTAATGAGAATTTAAAATAAAACACAAATAATAATAAAAACAATGGAGAAAAAAACACCACCACTGACTTTTTCTACAGTCCCAAAATACTCCACCCTCGCCCCCGACTTACACTCACACTAAATATGTAATTGCAGCTAGACAATTATTCCACCTCTGCTCTCCCCAGAGACAGCGAGTATACTGAGATTATGCTTTTCTGCAGAACCATACGTCAACTCCGCTGCCATATTGGATGTGGCAAGGTGTTATTTGAGGGTTTTCCTCTTGTCTCTTCCTCCTGAAGACCAACCCAAATTTGTGTTTTAAATAAACTTTTTTGTCTTGTACGATTTCGGCAATGTCTTCCTTGTAATAGTTTTAAAAAATCACATATACATTTTGAATTGGAGAAATTATGCCCTTAAATTGTCTCCCGAAATACACACAACAGTAACTAAATCTTTTTTTAGCCAATGAAGCTTGTTCTTGTCTATTTTGTTTCATTTGATTACGGTACAATTTTGACATGGCCAAATAACACCCATTTCAGCAATTCCTATAGCGGCACTGCCATCCTGTGGTCAGTTTAAGCACGACACCCTTTGGAAATTTAATTTTGTGGTTGCTATGCTTCCTCCTAAACGCAAGAGAGCAGTCTAAAAATGGGGAGCGTAGAAAAACTACGAGGACGTAAACGGAAATAAACTGAAGTTTTCTTCAAAACAAAACATTTTGTTCCTATTTTTGTAAAACAGTTGACGTGGTGCGCAAAAAATATCCAATATTGACTGTGCTTTTAAAATATATTTTATTATGTTTTTTAGTGCTTTGTCGATGAGCGTACCTCTAAAATTCTTTTTTTTTTTCAAGAATAACCGGAAATTGTTTTTTGTAACTATAGCTTGATTGGTGACAGCTGTGGCTAATACGGAAATAGTTGCAACGCTCCGAAAAAAGGATTAATAGCCTAATTTTTTTAAATCGTATACATATTTACTGCTTTCCAAAATGTCTCGACAGTCCAACCGCACAACAGACAGCAAGAAGATGGTATGTGACTCTTATTGAAGAATGATTCAAATGTTGCAACGTAGCTCGAACAATGCTAACCTAGCATGAAATGCATTCGTTCACTGCTTAACTTGTTTAACCCTCGCCCGTTTTCGTATTTTAATTGTTTCAAATTAGACCGTGAGAACGAATATGTTGCATGACTTTATTTCTTTGCAGAATTCTGAGTTATTCACACTGACCTACGGAGCTTTGGTCACACAACTATGCAAAGACTACGAAAATGATGAGGAGGTTAACAAACAACTGGACAAAATGTGAGTGCTAAAATCTGTCAAACGAGTGTGGTATGTAATTGTGTGTACAAGGTTGTTGTTTTTGTTTGTTTTTAAATATTTTTACAAAATGCACGTTTCAAACCGCATCAGTCTTTTTTAGCATTTCAAATGTACATTTATAAATGTTCAGGGTTTTACTTTTTTTTTTCTTGCACAATTTTCTGTTTTAAAGGAGTTACAGCATCAACTCTTTGAGATATGTTTGTGATTAAGGGCTATCTAAATAAATCTGACTTGACTGCACTTAATGTGCAGCAACTTGCATTAAATTATGGGCGTTCTCGCTTTGTTTCCTGACCTCAGATCAGTTTGTCAACATGGTTCAGTTGGCCAGTACAGGAGAGTCGGGACCTTGTAGAGAATTAAAATCTCCTGCCAAATGGTTGAACCCACCATGTGTTCTGGCTTATTACAGAAAAATATCAGTTTGACGTCCTTTCTCCCCCCTCCTTCTCGCTTTCATAGGGGTTACAACATCGGAGTACGTCTCATCGAGGACTTCCTGGCACGCTCCAGCGTCGGCAGGTGTCAGGATTTCCGAGAAACTGCTGATGTCATCGCTAAGGTGATTGGACTCTTCCGGGCTAATCAGTGCGTGAAGGTCTTCCGAACAGAACCGATAAATCTGATTTAGGGGAAAGGCATCTTGATGAGGATGTAAAGCTTTTTACTTTTACACCCATACACAGTACTTTGCAAAAATAATTGAATTTTTGCCTTCTTATTGACCTTCATTTACGTATAGCGTACAGCTGGCCAGGACATAATCCTGTTTCCATTTCCTGTAAAACATGTTCACGACTCACTTCCTTTCTCCTCCGTCATGTTTTATAAAGGTTAGCCTTCTCTTCGTGACCCCAGAAAAAAAAAAGAGAGAACCGTGTGTGCAACTGCAACACTGCCATCTGTTTTTAATGAATTCACTGATTCGTGCCTTATTTTCTCATAACTAAGCAAGACCGCAAAAGAGGCATGGCATGGATAAAACAAATATTGTTCAGATCATAAAAATTTCTAAATTAGTATTTTTCTGTATGGAAGAGCAGAAAGCACATGTGTGCATGTTTTAATGTTCCTGGCTTGTTCACCCAGGTGGCGTTTAAAACCTACCTGGGGGTCACCCCCAGCGTAACCAACTGGAGCCCGGCCGGAGACGAATTCTCGCTCATTTTGGAGAGCAACCCGCTGGTGGACTTTGTGGAGCTGCCCGATAACCACAACACGCTCATTTACTCCAACCTGTTGTGTGGTGTCCTCAGAGGAGCGCTGGAGATGGTAACTTCATGTCACGGAATAATCATGTCCAATGTCACTATTGGTCTTCAAATTAATTTACCACAAGAAATATCATTGTTGATCTATCTATGCCAGCAAAAAGTCGCTTGAAATCTCAAATGTACATATATTATGTTATTTAAAAAAAAAAAAAAGGCTTAACATAAGAGTGACCTCATTTTTATTTTATGATTTATATTGAAACACTGCCATCTAGAGGATTAAGGTGGAATTTGAGCCACTGAAAATAGTACTTTAGTAAGTCTTGCTACTTTTACTAATAGTTGTGTTGTGTTGCCATTGTCTTGTGTTCATTGTGGTAAGAATGAACTAAAATGTGATGACACTTTCCAACTTCCAGGTCCAGATGGCTGTGGATGTGAAATTTGTCCAGGACACCCTGAGGGGGGACAATGTGACAGAAATCCGTATGAAATTTATCAAGAGGATTGAAGAGAACCTCCCCGCAGGAGACGAGTGACAGACAAGTCGAAATTCTGCATCGTCAGCAATAGTTTTGTTTCCTGGAAAGCGAATTTGCAGACTGGAAGAGACAGTTGAGATTGACTCAAGACAACACTGATGTGTGACCCTGCTATGCTATGGATAAAAAAGTACGCTTACATTTTATCTTCAAGTGCAGGTTAAAGGGGGCTGGCTTTTCCCCCACTTTGAAACACAATGGGAAAAAAAGGTTTTATTTTGCTGTCATAAATCACTTATGACATAGTCACTTATGAAAATTGTATAATATGCCCCCCCTCCTTTTTTTTTTTTAAATGTCCATTTTTTGCCAGTTGTCTTGAATGTTAAATTAACCTACATGTTAATAAATGTCACATATTTGATTTGTATGTTTTTTTTGCATCTTTTTCCTAAACACAAACAGCTCCAGTGCACCATTTTCATGTTGACCGGTCCTCGAAGTCCTGCAGCCAGCCGCCCTTCGAGAGGTAAACAATAACATGTGTGTATGCATATTTGTGTGTCCACTGGGAATAGTCTGCCTCACGGGCAACTGGTTCTGGTCCTGGTCGTCACACCTGTGAATGGCTTGACTGGAACAAGAAGTAATGGACAAACTTCCCATTTACATGCAGTGCACACCTTGTCAATAACTGCAAACAGATGGCTACTCACACTCAAAAAAAGAAAAAAAAAGTGTTCATAAACATCTCACATTAGGAGAAAAATATTTGGCTATTTTTGTCGTTTATTTGTAAAGTAACGCAAACAAATTGAGTTTTTTCTGTCAAAAACGTGTTCTCACAAAATCCGCCAGAGGGCGCTGTTTACATGATTTAGCTGCTTTAGCGATGATTCTTCACCGTCAAAAAACCAGAAATGGTCCACTTTGCATTTCTGCTCCTTGAAAACGATTCTGGCAGCTTCGAGTGCCATATTTGAAGGAGTTTAATAGTGGCCTGCCAGTGCACATAAATTTTAGGATACAATATCAAGTTTTGAATATGGAAAGTCAAAACTATTCATAGCGGGTGGCCGGTGCCAGTGTGTCGACTCACTGGCGCATCTCTCTCCTATCTGTGATAAAGTGAGCATCATCAGCATGATTTGTGATGTTATTTTTGTATTATTTCACCCCCCTCTTTTTTTTTTTACGTTTTTAACCACCCAATGAGCCCCAGACATTTCCTATCCGACATATTTTGTTTTTTGTCAATGTCAAAAGCAGGCCCATTTCGTGTTCTGAAATGGCCCACTTATATCTCCTTGTCCGTTACAAATCTGTTCATATTTTCCATAAAACTGATAAATAGTCCCAAAAAACTAGTAGCGAATGTCATAAGCCTGAGACAATGTGCTCCGGTTTGATTTGAAGCCAGCTGGATTTTTCCATGTGGTCTTTATGGGAAACAAATGGCGGAAAGCACGCTGTGACAGTCGAGCCTGCTGTAGTCTGCTGTTGACCTAAACAAAAAAAAAACTCCAGGACTGCTATTTACTGCTCATTTGCATATTTGATAGACATGTATCGAATGTTACTGGCCAGGTCTTCACAGAACTTGAATGTTTCGTGGATTTCAGTCACTTGGAGTTCCGCAAGGTCTTTTTTTAAAAAGTTTTTGGGATGGGGAACTGCTAAGCTGCCTTGGCCCTGCTTCCAATTTCCTCCAACTCCTTTTGTTCTTGGTCTTCTCTCCTGGATGAAGATTTTTTTTTGCCATGTTCCTTATGATACAAGTCTTGATCCTCTTTATATTCGTGCCCCATTTTCTCCGAATACTTTCCCCAACCTTGCTTTTCATCTTTTTTTTTTGTTACTGAAACCGCAGCCGTTCAAGCTGGAATTTCATGTAACAGCCGCAGAAGTTTCCAGATTGGAAACACTTCACTTGAGGATGAAGTGAGTAGGCGAGAGCGAGGGGGAAAGAAAAAAAAAAAATCCAATGTGTAAGTTTACACCGGGCGACCTTGAGGGCAAACTGCACCTGTCCTCATTATTGCCGGGGCCCGTTCCTCGGAACGCAAGCTAATATTTACACGGCTTTCAGAGGCCGTAACGAGAACATTAATTCCAATTGAAAAGCAGGAATGCAAACGTTCTGCTTTGCCTCCAACTAAAATCCAACCAGGCCGCAGCTGCAGCAGGTTGGATGTCACCAATCATGAGTTGCAAGCTTGAAGTCAATGCGTGCCACCGCTTTGGGTGACAAACATGCTGCTAAATAATTTCATCCAGCCATTATTATACCATGTTTCTACCACTACTGAGAAAAATAAGAAAGTCATATTAATGTTTTTAATATCCATAATAGACTATGAAAATATTGTTTTCAGCCTTTGTATTTTTTCATACCGTCGTTCCTAACATATGTTTTCGTTCAACGGCACAGAAGAACTAACATCTTTTTTATTTTTTTCCTCAACAATCCACTTGACAGCAACCTGCAAGGTCTTATTTTATTCTAAATGTTGTTTTTGGATGATTGTTGTTACGAGTTGACAGCTAAATCCCGATTCAGCGTTGTGATGTTCCTAAAAAAAATGTACATTCCTTGCCATTAATCCACGATTTTTATGTTTGCGTTTATCCTGTCAGATCCACCCACGATTCTTTTGATGACTTGGGTTTCATAACTTTGCATTCAACTCGGTTTGATCCAATTCACATTCGTCATTTTTCCGTTCACTTCTTGCCCTGCCGTTTGCGTGTATCACTTCAGAACAGACCTTTAATCAGGCTGTCATTACCAATTTAGATTTTGGCTTATCATCTGATAGCTTTCCCGAAAAATAAAACCAAAAAAATCCAAAGATATGAACCCGGAGGGAAGATTATTTTGCCAATTTGTTTAGAACTGCTTTTCTTTCTCATTGTGGTTCCTGGATGTGTTTCCAACTTTTAGATCATGTATCCCGTGAAATTTTACCTCCAAAGTCTGCGTTTCTCATCCACCCAAGCATAAGAGTTGAAATCAATTGAAAAATTGTACACACATATTTTCCCATGTCCTTGAACATTACATTTAATTTTTACATCCCCTTAGATGAGCTTTGCACATGCCTTTGGCACACGTGACCGAACACGGCACATATGCTTCACCTGTTAGCCTCCATTCGACTCTCCATTCAGAATGGGAAGTGTTGAAAGCTTACTTCACGGTCCTCGTAAAGAACAAACCTTTTTCCAATTAGCCTCCCGTGTCGTTTCGGTCAGGCTTGCATCGAGTGCCAATGTTGGCCAGACCGACACCCGCTGCTACTCGCTCCAGAAGAGAGAATAAAAGATGAGCCTGTCAAAGGCTGTGTAGCATTTTGTCAGGACTCCCACGGCGTAGGCAGACTGTCAACGTCCGCATCAGTCAAACGGCTTAAGGACACTCATATGGTTCCTATAAGGGGGGTGGGGGGCAGATTTTTTTTTTATGTCTGCACCGGGGCAGACAAAAGGATGCGTCATGTCAGCACCGTCATCTGTTATTTTCATTTTACAGCATGCTGATTGTCGCTAATAGTCCTTTTTTTGTCTCTTCTCTTGTAGTCTTTCCAGCTTCCAACATGTGTGTACTGTCCTCCATTAATCACGTTAGCCAGCAAGGGAGACAATATAATTATTTTTATAACCAGTGACACCATAATTGTATACCCAAAAGGCATTTTTTGTCCCCCCTATAATACTCTACATATATGTATGTTGTGGGAGGCTCTGATTCAAGCTACTGTATTTTTTTTTTTTTTTGCTCAAGCTTTGAACTTTGGCTAGTCCAGTGTGTCTTATCTATGGATTTTTAAAAATTTTATTACGAGTGTATAATTTGTGCATATTCTCTTACCTATAGTAATTAAACAATAAAATACCTGCGATTTATAGTCCAGTGCGGCTTATATATATAAGCAAAAAAATTTCCCTGAATTTTAGCTGGTGCGGCTTATAGTCCAGAAATTACAGTAATTATTTGAATTAGACAAAAACTCAAAATATGAAGGAGTGTCTTGGAAATATCTCAATGTACAGTAATCCCTCGCTACTTCGCGTTTCGTTTATCGCGGCTTCACTAAATCGCGGATTTTTTTCCCAAATTAAAAAAACATTTAAAAGTCAAAACAAAACTTCTAAATTGAGGAAACGTGTCTAACCTTTAGGACAATGTAGTATTGCTCCAAATGTTTACATTCCTTTAGAAGTCCGTTTTCGAGTGTTAGCACGATCGCAAATTAGTAACTTTCCGCTAACCCGTTAGCTTACTCAGTACTTCTTGTTTGTGACCGTACTTTGCGGATTTCACTTATCGCAGGTGGTTTTTGGAAACAATTATCCGCGATAAACGAGGGACTACTGTATATACACGAATGCCAGTCCTATATGTCAGTGCGTTGAAATATCTCGACAAGCATAACATGAATTGCCATGAAATGGCAATGTGTACGTTGGACATTTATGCCCCTCGCATGAATCATCCGGCCAAAAATACCGACTGCTCGTAAATGCCGCTTTTGAAGCTCCCCGGGGAATACTTTGCCATAACTCTGGAGCTAACGTACCTCCACGAGGTGAATATTTTCACAACTCTAGTTTTATGACAGCTACTGGGCTACGCTTAATATATTCCCCGTCAGTTCTTGTATCCAGTGCGTGTGTGTGTTTTGTCAAAGTGGTCATATTGCATGAGAAGAATTTCCCGGCACAGCACTAAACAAAAATGTCACTTGGTATAGAAACTCAAATTATGATCTCGTCTCAATTTATTCACATTTAGTTACATTGTACGTGCCTCGACTTATTTAGTTTAAATAATTGGCAATGGTTAAAAATATACATATGTAATATTTTAAACGTAACAATGTGTGACTCTGCCGACTTAATTGGATTCAACTCGTTTGTGTGCCAAGAGTGCCACAAACGAAGGCCAACAGCTGTTTCCAAACGATTTTCAATTTTGAGCTTGAACATATTAAAGTCATAAATCAAATTTTGGACCAATTAGCTGATCTCGAATAATTTTTCAAGGCTTACCTGATGCTATCTTATTCATTTGGGGATAGCCAACATTTTTTTTTCCATGTTAGGCCTCATTTTTGCTCGAGTGACCTTTCGAAATGTTGAACAGAGAACCTCTCTTAAGGCTAGATTTGATTAAAGCGGGTTGGGTGGGACATGTGGTAATGGTTGTTTTAATGAAAGGCAAAAATTAGGCCGCAGTCGAGTGGTCTTGGTCAGAGGCACTTAGCAATCCCGACGGCGACACCTCCACGAGGGCGGACCCACAAGCGGGCGCTCAAAGGGCGGACTGTCTACCGACACAACCCCCTCATTGACACCCACCTCCGGCGCTGCACGGTCTGGTTCAAGTTTACAATATCTAACGGGGGGGGGGGGCTTAAAAAACATGTCACAACTCGGCTTTTCCAAAAAAAAAAGGCCCTGATTTGCGACAACACACCTGCCTGTAGTCGTTGACTAAGGTGGGAGCAAAGCGCTAACAGAATATTTATATTATGATGACATCATCAGGTAAGGTGATGGAGTGCTGTGTCATGCTTTATTTGCTTTTCCAGCGCTAAGCACATTAGAAGTCATAGCAGCTCCGGGAAAACATGTCAGGATAAGCCACTTTGATGCACGACTGAAAAACATGAAATAATACAGTAACTGGAGAGAGAGAAAACATAATTGTAGCGAGCTGTTGTCAATCACCGCTTAGCTTGGCCACGCGCCGCTAACGTTACACGTCGGGGAATCCTGTACGTTCCAGACCCAAACGCCGAGGTGACGTTGTTCCAAAACGATGTCTCCATAGCAATGACAACAAACGGGCCTATTATAAACCATAAGTCACGATCTTAAAATATCCCAGCTACCGAGACCACCCCACTTGACAAAATATTAAATGAGTCTAATTAATTTTGTATGTTTCGAACAAGCCTGACACTCGCGATAATTAGAAACACATTTATTGCAATCAAGCAGTAAGCGTAAAATAAATTTGTGGGTCATATGATGGATGCTTGAATAGTCCCATTGTGACCCTGAGAACATTTTTAGCTCTTATATCATCACAATAAGAGTGTCGAGCGTTAAAGACGGAGCGTGACCGCCGCTATTTATAGCGACGTCGGGAAAAAAACAGAAGTGGAGACTAAGAGAATGATTGTAGTTGACGATGGTTAAGGAAAGAGTGACAACGGTTTTGGTGAACAGCAACTCTTTCATGAACATGTCTTTATAGATTTTAAAAAATGCACACTAAAATTAGAGCCACTCCTGGAAACTAACATCTCATATTTCCATATTCACTCATACTTGTAAACTGTATGACACTTTAAATAAAAATGAGACATATTAAATAAACAAGCGTTGTAAATGGTAGAAGGGCTGTGGCACGTTCCGAATGACTTAAAAGCTCATTATACTTCCATAAATGGAGCCTGTCAGAGCTAATTTTGGAAATGATGTCACCTTGGACATTGACAGACTCAGTGTACTCATCTACAAATACATTGACTCCATTGAAATGAATTGAAATGCCGTTAATCCGTTCCCATCACCCAAACACCACTTATTTTCTTTGTTGTTTTCAATTATCGATTGCAAATTAAATCTTTTCAGACCAAGTGAAATTGAATGATGACACGTGACCTCCAAAACATTTGAATTCAAGTACTTTTGAGAAGTCCCTGTGGCATGACTGACAATTGGATGTCCACCATTTTGCTCTCTGTTTTCATTCCAGGTCACTGAAAGATGGAGTTGGGAGGATGATCATTTCCTGGCACAGCTCGTGGATGAGGTCACCGTAGGAAAAGGAAGCGGAATGTACTTGCTTGACCTGTCAACTGGATATAGGAAATGTGAATCGTCATCTCGGAGCAAGCCAGCACAGGTCAGTCTGGGTCGTTTTCTTTTTCAGATGCAACTGGGACTTGGACAGTTCAGGTTTGAAGAACATTTTATTTTTGTATCTCTCAATCTGATTAACCCAACCCTTGCTCTGGTACCAAGTTGAGAATTCTGACCCCCTTTGACCTCTTTTGGGTCTGGCTACACTTAATACATCTCATATCACATAATTGTACCCCTTGACCCTAAAATTCAAACTTCCAATCCTCCTTGAGGTCTAAGAGTGTAACTTTTGGACTCGCAGAACATACCGCTGTCGACGAACATGAACCTACCACAAAAATTTCGCAAGGTCAGCAACTCATAAGGACCTTAATTATAAGCTCCAAACAAACTCAACGGCTAAACATTAGCTTGCGGTGACAAATTCCAGTCCGGTTCTGGTTCTGTTGACACGCTTATCATTGGCAGAAAAACAACTGGAGTATTTATGAAGTCAACGGCCGAGATCATTTGACGAGTGTAAGCAAACAAAAGTCGTCCTGCAAACAAACGCCGGTCCCGTAAACCCAAGCGGGCTTGAGGTGAAACCGGAGAAGAACATTACGCTGCGGTAGGCCTTGAGATAGCGACGAGCCGGCACTTCGGAAATGAAAACGGATCTTCCGAGACGCGGGATTTGGAATCGTCTAATAGAGGTGCCTCTATTTGTATGAAAGGGAAAACCGCAGGCAGAAAGTCATCTGTAAGTCATTCTTCAGCCGTTTCTCGGTAATCATCTTTTCAACACGCCGTTGCCATCATCGTCTCGGGCTCATGTTTTCAATTGCATCCCTTTTGGCTAATATTAAGAATTACCTTCAAGCGCTTGTTGACACACAGCGCTCTTCAACACGGGTATGCTAACGCCTAGCAAGCGAGCGAGCCCACCCTTTTTGGTAAAGCTTTATTTCTCCCCGACTATTATTATGCTTGCGTATTTCAATCGGCGAGCGAGGGGCGGAGGAGGAAAGAGAGAGGAATGAAAAACACAAGGTCATTGAGAGAGATTTCTCTCTTTCACACAATGTGTTAGCGTAAGATATTCATTTCCTCTGCGATTCCTCCGCCTCCCTTCCAGCACTTTGTTTTTCTTCTCCATCACTGTCAGCGTTCGCTGGCCGAGGTGGTCCAGGTCGCATCGAGTCCACTGGATCCCGTTTCGATCTTGGAGCCGTCCCTCCCAATCGGCTTCCTCAACGGCGAGCCGCGCAGCTGCGCTAACTCAACCTTTGCGTCGCACTTCTCCGACGCCAAAGGCCATTAAGAGGCGCGTGTTTGACGTCCCGCCTTTATTTTGCAATTCAACTAGACAATTTTATTTCGCTAATTTGTGAGATTTAAAGCTTTGATTCATCGACGTCATCTTAATAGTTTGATAACAAGCAAATAAAATGGCTGTAATTTTTCTCCAGTTCTGTTTCTCCTCACCTTTAAAGTTGATCCGCTTAGCCAGAACTAGTTCTTCATACTGCACGGGTTTGTCTGTGAGTTATGAGACAGTCTCATCATAAATCTGCAAAGCAAAAGCTAACAACAACGCGGTTGTATTTCTAAAGGCTAATTATTACAGCACATGGAAAGCGAATTTCTTCCATGTGGCAAGCAGAACGATTCAAAGTGCCACATGGTTCTTTTGTCGCTCCCCGCGCACAGAGAGTCCATTTTCATTTCAATCCTTAATGGGCTGATTTCATCAGTGCAGACAATCAGGAAAAGGAAGAGGATGTTTTGGAAATCCAGACCGATCCAAATGAGATCTACTTTCCCAAAGCGGATGGAACTTAATATGCCGATCCGAGGCCACACAAGTCAGTCAGGTGTTCGATTTATCGTTGTCCGGCGGGCTGGATTTCGATCAACCTGCTCTATTTTTATTTATTTTTTAAAGTGGGTCAATAGACGACAGAGTTGTGGCGGGACAACTTGGCACATAACATCCTGAGCATCTGACACTTCCTGGCAAGCTAGTCACATGACCTGTCATCAGTTACTTCATTTTTAAAGTTTCTCAAAAACCATTCAAGTTGTATTCCTCACCAAATCTGAAAATATCTAGTGCAGTGGTTTTTCCATGTGTTGCTAATTACCCGACAATACGCAGAAGTAGCCAGCAGACCTCCAGCGCCAAGGAGAAACATTGTTAAGTATATTAGACTGTGAGGTTAAAGGTTTAACAAAATAAAAGCCACTCCACTGTCTTTTCTCGCTGTCCTTAAGCCAACGCTGGCTGCCTTGCAGACTTTCGGGTCATGTTTGCAGCTCTCTCTGGACTTTTACTTACTCGCCAAAAAACTAGTCGTGGCAAGAATAGAAGTACAGAAGTTGCCTCCCATGGTTGATGACGATCAAATTGGGGATATATATTTTTTTTTTCCCCGTAATCATACATCCTCGAGAGGGTGATGTACATCTTCATGAAAGTCAGAGTAGCAAGGTTTTAAGTCCTCCAGGGCTAATTCGGCAGCTTGGGTTACTTCAGCTCATTCTTCCCTCCTTTTTTTCCACATGCATAGGAAAACTAAGTCTGACTAAGAGGTGGGCCGCGGTGGATCGGGTTGGCCTTGGAAAAAAAAAAAAAAAAAAAAAAACATGAGCGTACCGGGCCTTTGACACGTTTCCCCGCTTTCATCCCGGCTTCTCCTTCTTAGATTGATTTGCTATATGTAGCACTTTGATTTTAACTTGACCTTTCTTGATAGGTCGCCACACGAGCGCAATTAGACTTGATCACTTTGGCTTCATAGCTTGTAAAAACAAAAAATAATAATACACAATAGCGTCTCGTTTTATGTACTCAAACATTTTTTGACATGAAACATAAACGAGCCCAGCAATTCATTCAACTGTTCTCATCTGCAGGCCATCTCGGCTGCACAGATGTTCCCTCTCAGGGGGGATATCCAGGATTTGGGGATTGTTTTGAAGCGGCGGGCCAGTGACGCGCTCCAAAGCCTTTGGAGATTTCAGTGGCGGACTTAGACGGAGTCCATTCGCCCTGCTTGTTGAACTCCACAAAAGATGCTTAGCTGGCGCTGACAGCCGTTTTTAAGTGAGGCACAAAATGTGTATGCGTGTCCATTTTTTTTTTTTTATTAAGACTAACCCACTTAACCTCTGACTTTTTGACGACCCGTTTGAGTCTTTGCTATATTTGCAATAAGGCCGCTCCCGTTCCCAGTAGTCAAATACAGATGCTGTGTCGTGGCCTTCTGTGTTTGATTTAATTTTTGAATCGGATAAAAATCCCGAGTTGACGGCTCGTTTTACACTCCGATTCATCTAATCCCAAGTTGACAATTCGCAGCTTCCTTTTCAACATAACAAGGAGGCCGAAAAATTTACATTTTGACTTGTAAAGGGGGTGTTAAGGAACATTTCGGGATTATATATAGTTTTTTGCTTTTTGTTGACTTTCACGCCGATTGGGGCATCTGGTTTCCTTTTTTAGGTTTGTTATCTAACTCGCCCACTGCAGTCAAACGTACACAAGTTGAGGATTTCAATGTGTTTCCATTTTGAAAGCACTCTGGAAAAATAAAGTCCCGGCCAAGTGTTATTTTCTTTCTAAGTACACTTGAGTGGGTGTTAAAACATGCAAACATGTTTTTCTTTATCCGTTGCGAGGACCATCGGAACCGCTTTAGATCGTAAGAACGACAAAAGGCGTCAACGGAGATCATCTCGTGATTTACTTGGGAAATCAAGCACCGTGAAAATAATTGAGTTGAAAGCTCAATTAAGACTATTCGGTCTTGCTTAATGCTTTCTGACTTTGGATTTACATGGCTGAAGTTGTTCTCCATTGTAGTCGAGCTCGACCAATCACACGCGAGGATTAATTGGCTCAGGAACAATTCCATCATATGCAAAGTTAAACCAAATGTCAAACACCGTTGAGGTAAAGATGGTAATTAAGAGCAGATTTTTCGAAAATGTTATTCAAATGAAACGTCTAGACACAACAATGCCTCCGCAGCTGGGACCGGTGGTACCGAACACTAAAACCTTACATTTGATCCAAACAAGATGATTTCCCTTTTATTTCTGCGGTTCCGAAAATTTCCACTGCGTCGTCACCGAGCGTAACTCCGCTGTTTGAAAAGGATGAGGTCGGGATTCGCTGAGGTTTCAAATGGGAAACAGACCAGCGGGGGGGAATCTTCCAGGAGTGATTATGTGGGACGGCGAGGTCGATAAAAACGGGACGTCTCGCCGCCTCTTGGGACTTGAATACTTTCTGCATTTTCATATTCAAATTATTTTTGTATCACACGGTGCCGAGCTGTTCTGGCAACACATCAAGAAACTGTAGGCGGACGCTTATTTTATTAAGAGTGAGAATATGATCCCTGCGATTTTCTATCAATTGTCATAATGACTTATTTGCTTACGCAGCGATTCCTGGCATAGCTTCATTTCTGGCACATGCTAATGTAGCGTCCTGCTTTATGCTGGTGGTCCTTCAGAGTTCTCCTTTTTTATTTACTTTTGGCCAGTAATCGTCTGCGTGCATAGAGGTCAACTATTCCTATTAGTTGAAAATTATTCCTACTTGGTGTGATGACTTCAAGATGCTACCTGTTTATCAGACAGCAAAAATAAATGAAAGAATGATGGAATTTTTTTTTTTTTTTGTGACTTCGGCTCACAGGATACAGCAGGTTGGCTTTTTTCGGTGGCATGGAGTCGTAATGTGAACCGCGTGTGCCATTACTGCTTCTTCCTCCTGATTTCATCGACATTCCTTCCCGCTTTCATTTCGCAGGCCTCTTTTTGGAATATTTCCTTCATCTTGCGTTTGATCATAATATCCGAATGATTCTTCACCTTTGTGAGCTTGAACTTGAATGTGTATAAAGTTTGCGCGGCGCTATGTCGCTTATTCCTCGTGTCGGCTGATGTGCGGCACATCTGCATCCCAGCTGAGCGTTCCCCGAGGCGAAGTCTGCGCTCTTTGCTTTTCAACATCGTGTGTGCGGAGGTGTGCATGCGTTTATGTCCGCCAGCTACGATAAAACAAATGTGAAGAGTGATTGGGGAAAAAAAAAATGAATGGATGGCTTTGACAGGGGTGTCAAACTGTGGCTGGCGGGCCAAATGTGGCCCAATCAAATCACGTGACGGACGTGAGATGGCCACCGGTGCCTTGTGCTTTGATTTCCTCGACTGAGTCCCTCCTTTGAGCGTGTCCATGCATGCTTCATTGATGGCGGAGGTGAAGCTAGCGACCTTTTTTTTAGCATCGTTTTACAGTCTTGTAAAGACGAGACCACCCATGTTCCACTCGGCGTAAAAACTGAGAATGAGAAATACATTTTTCTTATATGTTCACCTCAAGGTTCTGTTTATTGACTCAATTACAGCGAGTACAAGGCGTCTATATGAAGCAAGGCCTTGATTGTACAAGAGAGCTTTATTTACAAATGCGTGTTTAGCGTTTGAGCGACGTTAGCCGTCGACCGAGAAGAAGGATGCTTCTTTAAAGTGGGCAATGGCGCCGAGCGAGGTGTTTATTTGAGTGGAGGCCACGTTTTAAGATCTACTATTTGCACCTTTTGATGCTATTAAAACAACCTCGGGAGAGAGAATAAAAGCACTCAGCCGAGATATAACCGATGGATTGACTAGCGTCGAGCATTTGGCTGTATTTGGCGAAACGACGCTAAAAAATAATAAATAATTAAGGTCACAACCCCAAGTTTAGGGAAAGCTTCACAGGACAAACCACTGATGCACATCTTGGAAGCATTTAAATAGGAAGCTGGGAAGATTTATTTCTCGACATCACTTTCTGCTACGCCCGCGCCTTTGAGTCTTTATCTCCTTGAGCATCTTTTCCAAAAGTAATTTATGAAAGACTATAATTTTAACAAGATGGTTCTGAGAACAGTCAAAAAAAAAAAATCTCATCCCATTACTATGGGATTAAATCATTTAAATGTGTTTTCGCCATCAGTGGTCAAATTTATTGATGTCTACTTGAAACTTGTAATTTACAGTAAATGTTCATTAAACCGAATCCAGTCGAGTTCACACCGTTATATGTCTCCGGCCACCAACAGTATCTTTTCCTCAGTGTTGTTTTGAAAAATAAAAAGTACATTCTACTATCTGGGCTTTAGTGCAGACAGGATATTATGATAGGCATACTTTCCCCAAACAGGAAACATTTAAAGGCGAGTAACAATGTGGTTTGTTGTGGATCTGGTTTGTTTAGACCACAGACGCCCCCCTTCATGACCCCCATCGTGATTGTATGCAAATTCGTGTTTTATTTTGACTCGCTCCTTCAAGTGACGAAAAGGAATTAGTGTCCATCTGATTTTTGTCGAGGCTTATCAGACCAAGTTGTTGTGTCAAGTCCATGTTGTGTTATCACGCAGGAAGTGGAAAGCAGAAATAAATGGCTGCAAGCTTACCAATGCAGTCCAGTTGCGATCAATTTATTGCCCACCGAGAGAAGTGACCTATTTATAGACCTCATCCGTTATCTATTCCAAAATTGGCCTGAATACCTCAAAAACTATTTATATAGTATAGTGTTGCAGGAAGACACTTTTACTGTGAAGGTTCTTCCATACTTGGAATGAATTTAAATCACAAGAAGAAAGGCAATACCAACAGACCCCAAAAAAATCGAAGGAATTCAAATCAAATGTTTACAAACTCTGTTTTTGTAAATACATTTCTGCGGGATGAAACAAAAACGACAGCGCAAGGGAGGAAAAGTATAGATTGCTTCTGCTGCAACCTTTTGAGGAAAAAAAATAAAAATAAGGAGGAGATAGAAAATGAAAGGGTGGGTGACTGAGAAAATTAAAGGAAAATAAATGGGAGGGTTAAGGGGGGTGGAAAAAGTGAAGATGACTGGAGCCGGAGGGAGTGACCGCCAGGCTCGCTTGAGATGGAGTGAGGAACACGCTGATATGTTGAAAACCTCACAATTGACGGTGTTTGATTTCCCAAGTAATTACCATTCCTCAGCCTCGGCACATTCCCAATCTGGGCCTATCTTATATCCACGCCGCATTCCCTAAATGATTAGCTGGACCGCTGTTTTTCCAGAAAAAAACCAAAATGGCGCTTATTCGAGCCAACAGCAGCTCCGCTCAACAGCGTGAAAAGAACTGGCGTCAATGACCGTGTTTTTTTTTTTTTTTTTTTTTTAGTTTGAGAAACATAAGCGGGCATCCAAGTGAGCTATGACTTAAACCCGGAGGTGTGTGCCGCACGTCGTATTTCTCCATCCCAACTTGGCGTGGGAGAGATTCGATACCGCCCCGCATGCGGCCGAGCGCATCAGCGGGACCTCGCTCGCACTCTGGAGGTCCGAAGTCCCGCTGCGATTCCGTCAGTCCGCTCATCAATCACTGTCGGAGGCGTCCCTGAAGTTTGCAGCGCAATAAAATCGCACTCATATTTTCCGATATTTTCGCAAGGGCGGCGTGTGAACGAGCCTTAAAGACATGCGGGAGCTATTCCACATAGCTTCCATGTCCCGGTCCGCTCCTGTCACAAGCCCCTCCCTTCCCCTATTTTCATCAATGTGCTTAATTATGACAATGGATTCCTAAACAAATAGTCCATTGGAAAATAATGGCTGAAAAGCTTTTTTTTTTTTTTTTTTAAATGGAAATAACAAATTACTTTATTAGCATCTGACTCAAAGAGATTGTATGTATTTATTTGACTTGATGGAATAACGGAATGTTAAAGAGGCCCCGTTGAACCCGGGTTCTCGTATGAATGAGCAATGGCGCCTGCATAAAAGACAAGAGCTTGCTTCACTTGGAAATCTCTCGGGCATATCATCAACATTTTTTGTTCTTCCACAGACGGTGGATGTTTATAGAAGTGACATTTGTGTATTTGCCGAAGGATAAGGGGATGAATTGAGGCAAAACAGAGGAGGGGGGAAATAAATGTGTGAAAACAAACAGATGCAAGGATGAATATAAAATACATTTTCTCTCGCTCTCTTCCAAGGCCCATCTTTTATGACTTTTGAATAATGGCTGTTCCAACCTTGGTAAAGCCATTATTTGTTCTTTTTTTTTTTTTTTCCACCTCCTCTGTGGGAGCGAGAATAAATATGACGCATTTCTCTGTTCCAAACCGGTGTCCCAAAATATTTCTTAGCGTTGCGCTTTTTTGGAAACGTTTACGTTTCATCAATACATTTGCCCAGGAGACGGCTGACTTTGCAAAAATTTCCCTCCGATGCTAATAAACATCTCACGTTTGTGCGTTCCATTTGAACATTCATGAGGAATGTTCTAGTTTTTCTTTTTTTTTATTTATGTTCCAATGTGACCTGAACTGACGACTCTTTGGGTTATAAATCAAGTTGAAAATGTGTTGGACCAGACGTCATGGAAACGTCTACGAGTTGTGAAAGCAACAGGCGGCGTATTCGACATTGTTAAGCGTATGGCCAGACCACAGGGGGATACTGGGAGAATAATACACTTCCCTGGGCCAGCATTCATCTGTTTTCATTTTTTCCCGATAAATATTGGCCTTTTCTAAACTGGCCTTTTCCTTCCCTTGTGACTTGTAGCAAGAAACTCAAATGGGAGACAGTATTTGAACTTCCAGGTTGATTCGAGGTCAAAGGTCATGTCTGATCCACCTCCCGACAATGCATCTCGAGGAAGAAAATATTCTTGACCACAAATTCTGATTGAACCACTCTGCTTAGAAAATATTTTTGGCCGTTTTAATCAAAATTAGCTTCTTGATGCTCTATGGAAAAAAAAAAAAAAAAAAGAGCAAAGTATCAAATTCTGCTGACGTCGGGTGTCCGCATGGACGAAGCGAAACAAGGCAAATATTCAACGGTTAGGGTTTATAGGCCACAAACCTCAAATAAAGAGAATAAAAATATCCACATCGCTCCGGAATGACCTAATTCCTTATATGGCGTTTCCTGAGCGGGAAGTTAGCGGAGGCATTTTTGTTCCACCAATGAGCTACTTTGATACGGAGTCATGTCTCTGCGATTTATTTTTTGGATTTAATTGACGCAAGTATTTACATCGACTTGATGTCTTCATTCGACGTAGCGCTGCGGTGGGGCGCTCCTTGCTGTGTGGACTAAGTGTGTTGCCGCATACTGCTGTGCTAATTTCCTCATGCGTGAGGTCTCACCAGATGAAGTGCTACATGTGGCCGCGGTTACAAGTAGATTGTTTTAAAAAAAAACAAAAAAAAAATCTTCACACCCCCAGTCTCGCCTTGCCTTGTCACCACCGCGAGCGAGAAACAAATGGAGTCTAATGGCATTCTTGGCATAGTTGCTCGCATAGAGACGCCCGTTTCCTTCTTTCGTAGATCTGGGTGGTGTGGCCCAGGCAGTCTGGAATTTTTGGGCCGGGAGATCCGATCAGCTTTGATTTATCAGGATGTACTTTCTGGAAAGGTGTTTGCAAGCTCAGAAGTGCGTCGAAAGTATCAGTTGGAAAGCGGAGATTTGTGATTTTTACATTTGAAGCTCAAGTTACTTTTATGGATGAGTAGAGTTGGAAATGGATGGAAATATTCAGTATTTTTTTTTCTGTAGTTCATGTCTAGTTTTTTATCTGTTGCTAAAAACAGTCATCGGTGTTGATGGCGACGATTAGTCCTTAGGCGTCATGAGGTTTTTTTAACCTTTTGAGAATTGATGTGTTATTTAAAAAAAAAATACATTTTGGAAAAAAGTGGCTGGAGAAAACGATGCTGAATGCGCTTGAACAGATTCCCCATTGAAGGCTAAGTTGGGCGGGGCTGCTGAGTCAAGGCGGCCATGTTCACCTGCGCTGGTTTGCTTCCACACACACACACACACACACACACACACACCATCTTTACTTCTAATCTCAACAAGGTGTTCACCCGCCCCTGAAAACATAAACTGATCTGGTAAAGTTTATCAAAATAAAGAGTGAGCTGGTTTTTGCTTAGGACTGGAGCCACTCTTGACACACCTGTTTTTTTTTTTTTTGTTTTTTTTTAAATGGCCCTCTGGAGCCTTTTAGTATGTTAGGCTGCTTTTTGTAACATTTGGTTCTAATCTCCGTTTATTCAATGTTGCACGTATTCCCTTGTGATCCCGTTTTTACCACAACATCACTTTTTTGCTCATTTTTTTTTCCATTTGGAAACAAAAAACGATGAACACCTCTTGAGTCAGCCTAAAAAATGCCTCGCATTCCATGCCGATTCTCCGCTGTGGGTCTGCTCAAATTAGAAACGTCTTTCTCCACAGGTATCAAATCCTGAACGTTAAAAAAAAATAATAAAAATATGCTAGCAAGATTTAAACGTAGCCTCACCCGCTAGCCTCATACCTGCCTTAAAACGTTTGCGAGTTCCCAGGACTTGTATGAGTGCTGCGGTTCCCGTGAGACTCCAATCTTTCTAATGAGAGAACCTTTCAGGCTAGACGTTGTGGGCTCTGGCTCAAGTCTCCAGCCCATGCTGTTCCCACCACAAAGAAACATGCCAAGTTATTCACTCAGACATCCCTGGCCAAAATGTCTCCAGTCTTAAACTTTACTTTCTGTCCATCGCTCTCTTCCACTTTGCTACTACTTTATTCACTTCTTTCAGATTGATTATGAGCCAAATATTTGATGCAACAAGGAGATACATCTCAAAATGTAAATGGACGAATCGTGCAAGGTTTGATATTTCATGATCTATTTCCAGATTGTTTCACGCTGCTTTGGCCCTCAAGATTGTTGTCATGAGTGTGGAGATGGAGTACTTTAATACTCGACATAACTTTATTGAAATATTAATCTTTGGGATAGATGGCTGGATGGAACAAGCCGCAATGATAATACACATAAACCTTTTACGAGACGTGTTTCTTTTGAAATTTATAAGAAATTGCCTTTGTATGATTATATAGCTTAGCAACATGACCTGTTGTCCCGTTTCACCATTTTTATAACTTTCACATTTGTCTGTTCGTTGTTAGGGCTGCAAAATAAAAAAAATAAGAAAAAAATAAAAAAGTAAGATATCAATATCTAAATGAAATCTAATTATTTTAAGGACTGCAATAAAATAAAATAAAACAAAATAAATTAATTAATAAAATAAAATAAATACAAAATAAAAAATTAAATAAAGCTATTCAGTAAGATATAGATACCTAAATGAAATATATTTTTCTACTTTAACCATACGCTGCCCTAAGCTCATAACTCATACCAACGTGTAATGGCGGCATGCAATCAAAGGTATTTACGAGAAACGCAACAAACCAACAGACATATTTGGACTTATACTACGTGCGAAATGACTTCCATAAATCTTGATGGGTATAAATTTGGCCAACGCTGCGGGCAAATACGTCTTCCAGGAGCATTGCTGTGCTTGGCGTGTCGGTTGAGTGACGGTGTTTGCTTAGCATGTGATAGCTCGGGCTAAGCGGCAGAGAGGAAATAGCACCAGCAAAAGGGTGGCCAGTTGTGAAGGAGGTGCTCCATCTGTGCAAACAGCACCAAGCGAAGCCAGTCATTTATTACCTCTGGTCAACAGTGAAAAGTTTGGGCCCCGACACAAAACAGGAGGCGGCTCGCCAGCTCCGTTTGGGCCAAGTCGGAATGTAAGGTGCAGACTTATTTGTGGATTTGGAGGTGCCGTGTCTTCTACCATAGCAACAATTTTCCCTCTTTCATGTGCGCTCGTCTCTCTCCTTAGCAGAGCTCTTAAATTTTGCGAGAGAAGGCTCAATGACTCTTTTCTTTTCTTTCCCTCCTTTTTTTTTTGCTTTCAAGAATGTCTGCAATGCTTCCCAGGAATCCCGCCTTGTTGACTTTGGTTTGGGATAAAAGGTACGGGTCTCCTCTGTTCTCCCGGCTGATCCGAAAGGTGATTAGGCCGGCCTCAACGTGAGCCCGTGCATAACCCCGCACGCTGGCCCAGACAGATTACTCCACGTTCCTGTGCGCTCCCGTTCGTTCGGCAGGGAAAAACAGATAGCTTGCTTCTAGAAAAGTCAAAAAAGGTCAAAGGTCAACTGTCACTTTGGGACTTGACGGATGGCCGCTACTGAATGGATGGAAGTTCAGGGCAATATTCTGTCATGTTGTAATCAGCTCTTAAATCAAAACCTTAAAATGAGCCCCGAAACACTCCCAAGTGCTAAAAATGTCACTTTTCCCATTGTTTCAAGAAATTAGTGGTGTTTTCAAACGATAAAATTTTGGGAGACGCGCCCGCCTCTGTAGGATCAACAAGCTTGTGACGGAGTGCCAGAGACAGGAATGGGAAGTCTGGAAGGATTGCATGTTGGCTTCTTCTAATGTTGCTTTTGGTCCATTTATTGGCAGACGCAATCTAAGATGACAACAGTTTGAGCCATAATAATGGTTTGCTTGCAGGCTGGATTGAGTCGTCAAGAATTGGTTGACCTTCATAGTTGTCCTTTTCCCTCAACGTTTTAATTACCATCACCTCTCCTGCCTATTAATGTATCAGGAAGTGGGGAGAAATACTGAGTTTTCACACTTACCATGCATGCTTGAGAGAGATCTTGATTGGCTTCCAGGGTCCAACAATAATATTGTGTTTAATCTAGATATCATTACATGCAGAAAAGCATGCAGGATTCAAGGTCACCATTGTGTTGCTCAAGCTGTTTTTCAGTGGTCTTATGATTGGCTGTTTCCTTTGGAAAACCCAACCCAGAAGAGTTCACGACATTATTAAAGTCATTAATTCAACAGTTTTGTTATTTTATGATCAATTTAAATAAAAAACAAAACTATTTTATAATAAATAATTTAATTTAATAATAGTAATATTATTTAAATTAAAATTTGAAAATAAATTAGAAAATAAAATAAGAAAATAGAATGAAAATAAATTAAAATTATGGAATAAAATAAGAAAAGTTTAATTTAATTTAATAGTAATAAGATTACAATTAAAATTATAAAAAAATTAAATTAAAATATAAAATAAAATAAGATTAAATTAAATTTTTAGATGTAATAGTGTCGAATAAACTTGAAGGCATTTTTGTGTGTTTTGGGGATTATGACATGTTCTGTTGAAGGCAGGGCATCAAGTACTCGCAACAGGGCTCAGCCCCCCCTACCCCCGAATAGATTAATTTTTATCGGGAAGGGTAAGAACTCCAAGCATCAAATGCATCTTATTAAATCATCCCAAATATTGACATTAAAAATGTTAGCCAAAGAGTAGATTTTTTTTTTTCCACAGCTGATGCAAATATATCAAAGTGCATCAAATATCTCGATTTATTTTGGAGCCCAGTCTGCACTGTTTTCATTTGCTCATATTTAAATGTTCAGGCACGTGAAGTGCCTCCAAGCCGTGTTTATTTGCATGGAGCGAGATCCCGACGCGAGTGGTCACTGGAGACTCGTGTTGAAACATCCGTGCCAGCTGTGAACACACGTACTTTAAAACGATCCCTTTTTGGGTCACATCACTCAGGACTCGTGTTCGAGATGTCGTAAAAGGTTACAAAACTAATGTAGAGGAGGAAAGAGAAGAAGAAGGTCGGATATGGAGCTCACAGCGTGCCATGCCATGCGATGGAGCCCGACCCATCGTTTATGATTTCTGCATTACAGGCACCGGGTGCCAAAAATTCCCTCCATGGAAGGAATGTCCTCCTAACCAGCTCCATGTGAAGTGTTTAAAAGCGGACCACAGCCCCGCTGGTTGGGTTGAGGGCTCAACCTTAAACACACACACACGAAATACGGAGCCGATGACGAGCGAGAGGAGAATGTGAGAGATGTCGTGATTGGAGATTAAGAAGAAACAAAGATCTGGAATTTTAGATTAGAAGAACTGTGCTCGTCCTTGGATTCAAGGAACAAGGGCAAACGTTTCCAGATCGGTTCCGAACTCCATTTGCCGGACTGGTATCATCAGACACCAGATGGAGACGTTGTGAAAAAACGAGATCAGATTCCCAGATAAAATCAATTGCAGTTAAGTACAAAGCGGTTCCCTCATCTAAGATTCAAGAACCTAGCTTTCATTTTTGAAAGATTAAAGACGAAGCCATTAAAATAATTTGGATGGATGACTAATGACGAATGGTTCCCAACCTTTTCCAATGTGTCTGGTAATCCCCTGTTGTTTATTTTGTCATCATTTTCAAATCCCAAGACCGCCCGCCCTTTTTACGTCTTTCCTGAACACACGCTCGCTCGCTCCCACACCTGCGCAGCTGACAGAAAAATTCTGACCTTGTCCTATACGAGCTCCTGGCCGTCGCTCCAACAATAATGTTTATACGTCTGTCTCAGGAAAGAAAAGACACGCCTGCTGCTCGCGGCTAGTCAAAGCAGGAAATCTACATGTCCCGAGCCGGCATCTCGTGAAGATAAACACCCGAGAGTGTACAAAACAGGGACAGGCCAGAGCAGCGGGCGTTTGGAATCCAAGAAGGCGCTAATTGGTAAAAGTCAGTCGCCGTGTTGTCGGACGACAACTTGGAAAAATCACATTCGACGTGTAAAGAATGGAGAAATACCAAACGAAATGTGCTGAAATTTTTCTCGCACCTCGTATTCCGTCATTTCCCACCATAGAAATAAAATCAAACGTTTTATTTCAAAGCACCACATTGCTACATCTCAATTTATTCTCTTTGGCCCTTGGTCGTTTCTCGTAAAGCTGATGTTGGAGCACATCTGTCTCTCCATCCATGCAAGTTATGCCCGTTATCTGAATCAGGTTTTGACGGCGTTCGAGGACTCGACGCCTCCTTGGGTGGTCCTCCGCGGCAGTTTGGATGCTACGTGTTAGCGAAGAAAAGCTAAAGGCCCGCTGTCTGTTTTCATTCACATATAAAAAGAAAACACAGAAGGGCGAAATCTTTTAGCTAGCATCGTAGCGTCATGCTATTTAAATCGAATCACTAAAAAACGGCCTTTTATATCCAGATCGATTTGGTGAAGTGATGACATTTTCATTCTGGGACAGAACATCGAGTACTTTGGAGTTATTTTATCATGACGTACATAATCTTGAAACTTAAGAAGAGTTCAAACAATACTTGTGCCTTTGGGTGGAGAAGCTCAAATGCCATCTTAGTTCGGTCTTTTCTGTCGTGAAGAAACAAGTGGAGGTCATTCATTAAAAACTGAAGTGATCGATGAAACTCATACGCAAAAAGTTTTACGGCACCCTCGTCCAACAAGGTCACTTTGTTCCCGCTTTGTACGCCCGGTGTGATCAAGGCGGTAAAATGATCCCGTCTGACAGTTGAGAATTCAGAAATGGTTCTGACTGAGTCTCGGGTTTTGTGTTCTTGAAACGTTTGCACATGGCGCGTTGGAAATTCAAAGCGGCTCACGTGACGATTTGGAGGTGACGCCG
Organism: Syngnathus floridae; assembly: GCF_059516105.1. Lineage (NCBI taxonomy): Eukaryota > Metazoa > Chordata > Actinopteri > Syngnathiformes > Syngnathidae > Syngnathus > Syngnathus floridae. The sequence goes on from NC_142433.1 coordinate 5,465,866, forward strand.
GCGTGATTTCTTACTTTGCTGATGGTGGGTGGCGGAAACAGCTGTTTAGGGAGGAGGTTCCTGTGAGCATCAAGGTCAGGGTGCGTCATAAATCGGAAGCCGACCCCGCGTGTGTGTGTGCGCGTGTGTGTGCGCGCCGCTTGATGCGGTCGTGTCACTTTAAAGACACAAGACAAGAGGTCAACACGAGGTCAAGTGGCCAAATGTTTGTTGTAACAGACTCGTACAAAAAGTAAGAGGACGGCGGTGAGGCCCTCACAAAAGCCTATGGGAACGTTTCTTAGTGAGGGGGTCAAAGGTCAAGGGAAAAGATTGCAGACACAGCTCAGTCTCTCTTGAAATTTACCGTCAGAATTAGATGAGGCCATCTTGCAGATTAAATGTAACATTTGTAAATGTGTTTTGGGTGAGTTGATCCCACAATATGGAACGTTTGTCGCCCCCTTGTGGTAGTTGGAGAACTTTCAAATGTTTGTATGCTTTCAACTTGGGCATGTCTGCCTACTGCATATCTTGCATCACCGACTCCTGTTTTGCGTTCTCCTTTTGTAATCCTTCCCTTCAACACTGAGGTGCTTGTTTGAGTTGCTGCTTGCTTTTTTCTTTTTTTTTTTTTTTTTGGGTCAGTTTTGCTCACAGCTGCTTCAGCCTACGCGATTGCTTCAGTAAATTCTGCTAAACTAATCATTGCTTGTTTGCATAAAACACATCTTGAGCCCGGGGCATGGGAAATCTGGACTGTGTGAACGGCAGACAGATTTGTCTTATGTTCAATCAGTTGAATTTGTCTCAACTTGTTTGGGCTGCAATTGTCTTTTCCTCACTGATATCAATTAAGTCAATTGCTGGGGAAATTACACTTGAACAATCTGTTTGTGTTTTTGGAAATCATAATGTGATTTTACAGGGCTAAAAAGCGAAGTGTGGGGAGTCTCTGTTACTGACATTCATGTGACTTTTCGCCACAAAAATTCAATTTCTACTTCCAAAGCTAAATCCAGCTGCCTCCAATCTGTATCCATATTATATCTTATTCACTTTCCTAAATAGCCACGCTAGCCCTAGCGCAGTGCCAGCTGAGCATAATGGCAGAATCCCAAAACCCTCACTAAAGAATTTCCTTGGACAAGTTTGGTTTGAAAGCTCTTAATTTTTATCCAGCACATAAAATCACATTCCCAATGGCGTGCCATGGCTTTTTCAATGCAACATTCCTTCGTTCTCATGCTGCCTGTCCACCAGACAGACATCTTTGACTACACCATCATCCTCTTCCACACGATAATTCCTTTCCTCTTTTGTGCACGTGTGAATGCCTGGCATTCCTTTGAGAGGCTACAACAAAGGTGAACCGCATCACCTGAGTAAAAATGGCTCTTTTCAATCCATGCTGGTGGGAAACTACCGACGTATAAAAGGCCCGAGAGAAAAGAGCGAACGCCCGCTGTCCTCATGTGAACTTTAACCTTCCAAAAGGTTGAATTTAATTCGAGACCCAGTTGCATTCAAAGTAGGCCCTGAGTTATCTGGGCTTAGATTAAAACGTATTATACCAATTATCAACATACAATCCTTTCCTCAGAGTGAGATTAATTTAAACGAGTTTGACCCTAACGTGATTTGGAATCAATCTCACAAGCCGTCTTTCAACACACGCCAAGCATTCACCCCGAAAGTTTGAACACACACCCCTTTGACGAGAACAGACTCACCCCCCCCCCAAATTTGAAAACATAGCCGGTCTATGTTTGGTGGGTGTGGTGTACAGGGTGGAGTGTATCGGTTACGCCAACCTGCCTTTCATGACTTATTTCGGGAGGACTTTGACGTATATCAAGGCTGTGTGATGCGACGGAACGGTTTTGCCAAGTTGTTTGTTGACACTCGTAACTGCTGGAATGGAATGAAAGGGAGAGTTGAGTTGGGGGGGTGATAAAAAAAAAAAAAACTGTCATCGTCAGGTGCGTCTTGTCGGGAATGTTTCACCTTGTAAAAGTTACAGCGGAGTGGGAGGTGACTTTGCTTTTCCAAGAGGTGTGTATGAGCTGACCCGGAGATCTGATTTTTTTTTTTTTTTTAACCGACTATAGCTATGGAGACGATGTGGTTGCTTGTGTTTTTCCCCTTCTCAAAAGAGGGAGTGCGTCAAACAATAAGGTCCCACTTGTTCCCGCAGGAACACACACCCCGGGATGAATGAATGGCGGGCCTAAAAGCCACACAGGGCTTCTATTGATGACATCATCATTGGGCATCTGGTCACTCCACCCTTTCCACCTTCAGAGAACGATTCAGTGAGGGCGACACTCGCAGACGTGACGGCTCGGGTTTATTTAGTTTCAGATTATTCCATTTCAACAGCTCATTAAGTGTGGACCCAAAAACATTTGAATAGATTTGATCATTTATCCCTTTGGGCGATAATCGTTTTTGAATCGTAATTTGTGATATCTTAAACGATTATATGCTTCCAACTTTTTGGGAACTACACTGTGTATTTATGTATTTATTTATTATTTTTGTTATATTTATTTCTTATTTTTATTTTATTTGGTCCACCTGCTAATCGCTCTAAAATGCCGGTTGGGAATTGCTCTGATTTGATGTTGCTTGATGAAGTCATCACCAAAAAAAAAAAAACGTAATCGATGGAACGATTAGGCGGGCGAGCCGGGCTATCGAATGCATCGCTCGGGGTGATTAACCCCGAGAGATTTGGATATCATGTAACAATTATACGCAAACAGCAGCAGTGGGCTGTGAGGGGAAAACAACAAAAGGCCTTCTGTGCGTTGCGGCGGTTCCCATGCAGCGTTATGTCATGCCGGGAGATTATTAATTGCCCATTGGAGCTGCAGGCAAGGGAAGAAAAAAAACGGGGAGATTTTCGGATTAACATCTCGGGCTTGCTAAGTGCCAAAATCTACACGTTGAATCCCAGCAGCATTGGGATGATTTCTGGGGAGGTTTGATGTCTTTTTTTTTCCTTTTAGCCCTCCTTCTCAAGGCTACCCCACCCCATCCTGCACACTCCCCTCGTCGTCCGGCACGCAGACACTCGCTTTTTGTACCAAGGGGGGTGAACAATCCCGTCTGTCTTTTCCCAAAATAAGCCTGCGAGGGATCGAGGAAGTAAACCAGGGAGATTGGTCCAACGAGGTGCTCGGCCCCCCGGTTATAAGTGGTGCTAGTGGGAGCGCACCCTGATCGGACCCTCAGCCTTTCAGCTCGGGACTACCTGAGTGCTTGATCAGCAAAGAGTCTTGACTTTTGGCACTTTTTGCTCCCTCTCTCTCTTTCTCCCTGCTCCCTCCTACTTTCCACCCTGGAGTACGGGAGAGCGTAGTTTGGGAAGGTGCTCCCCAGACCTTCGTCTGGACTCCTTCAGCGGGGCACAGAGAGGATTTTCCCTGTCTTTTTTTTTTTCCTCCAACTCCATCACATTCTCACTCAGCCTAAAAAAACCACATGGATTGATTTTGTTCTTTTCCTCTTTTAAAAGGCAGTTTGCTGCACCTGTGGTTGAATTTTTTCTTCTTCTTCTTCTTCGCTGGACCGGTTCAAGGTTTCAGAGGGGGCTTCATTGAACATCTGATGCCACCCCATCCCATGGGAGACACACGTGGCTGAAGGTAGACGAGAAGATCCACCTGAAGATCACACCTGTGTTGCTCCTCCTGCCACCTTTGAACACGCTGAGCAGAAAAAGGTAAGCCCATTCCAACCTACTCCATCGTTTTGTCCCGTCAGCTGCTGTCCCTCAAAAACGTTTAGATTAGTGTCCATACACATGTGATGTTGAATTAGGTGGAACATTTCGATTCCATAGTGAGGCTTGGTATCTATTTGGTCGGACGTGAAGAAACAAACAAGCCACAAACACGTGGCCCTTATTTTATTTTTTTGCTCTTCTCTTTTTCAACACCGCTTCTCTCTCTGCATCCTCCGGGGACGCCACTGGCAAGCGCCACCGCATTCCATTGAAACGACATCCGTTTATTGCAAACAGGAGGTGAAGCTGTTGACTTCTCAGGTGTCCCGACAAGAGTGTGAGGGGGAAAATTAAAAAGGAAAAAAAAAAAAAAAACCATCCCAGGCATCTGCATATTTCCTATGTTGTTGTTGTTGTTTTTTTTGGGGAGTGCACAATTTTGAGAAGTGTAGAATGAGAGTAACAGAAAGGGGACAAGCGCTGGAAAAGTGAGCGGACTCGAGTTGTGATTTCCAAAAAACAATTGGCAGCTTCCATCTGTTTCATCTGGATGTGCGCCTGCCTGTGTGTTGCATGCCTCGAGATGACACTCCATGTGGAAATCGAGTTTCGCTGCAGTAGTAAAGGGCTTTAGGACCCTCCGTTGCGTTGACTCGTAATTCAGAGCTGGTGTCGAATTGTTCTTTTGATGATACTCGCATTCTTTGTCGCGGAAACGCACCTGCGGTATGGTGCCGTAACCACGGCAACCTGCTTGGCATGTTCTCCAATGTGTGCTCGCCAGGCGGCCAATCCTAAAAGTGCAGGCACACGTTTCAACCAGATGAACTCGTCTTCTTCGCTTTCACATATAGAACATGCTAAAGTGATGTCATAGCAAAAGAAGCATTTGAAAAGAGGGGTCAGAATAAGTCATAAATATATGTATTTTAATTTACCACCTTTTTTGGTCAAAATGAGAACTTTATAGTCAAATGAATTGACTGCATTTTATAATAGATAATAAATAGAATAAATAAGGCGTTTGCACATTTAGTCCACAAGAGGGCAGTGTTATAAGTGCCCCCCTCCCCTCTAAAATAATATAGAACCAGAAAAGTTACCATAAAAAGGTCAAGCGGTTCATTTGTTTGGGTTAAAAAAGATGCAAGGGCAACAATAATATACTATAATTGCTCTTGGACGCCCTCTAGTGGTTGCAAGGTTTTTAGCAGGTGCTTAGTTTGTTGATACCTTAGCCTGGCTCTGAACATTTTGCAAGTGAGGTAGCTACCTGCCTGCACTTATTTGCTTTGTTTGGAAACTTCAGACGCTCCAAACAAATGGAAAAATAATTTCAGTGCCTGAAAAGTCATTTATAGTCAATACCACCATTGCAAATCAGTGAGATTGACTCGGTCTCATTAACACGTCTTCATCTTCCAATGGGATGCCGTTTTATTTTCCTGTCGACACAAACGTGTTTGACACATCGAGAAACCATTAACACACGCACATGCGCGCGTGCGCTTACGCACGCACACACTCCGCCAGAGTGAAAACATGTCCCTGCTTTCCGAACCCGGCCAAGGCTCATGCTTTCTTTCAAAGCGTTTTCCTGACAGAATACTTTTTTGCCCGTAATTACAGCCACATTAATGCATTGGCTTTTTAATTCCATTCTATTGCTGATACTGAAGAATGGCTCGGAAGTGGAATGGAAACATTGACTCCATTAACTCCTTCGCTGCCGTTGACGTGAATACACGTCAAGCTTTACTTTGTACTCCCCTGCCAAGTGCATTCAGATTTAATCGCTTGAATTTGTTTTTTAGTGAATGGAGTCATTTTTCCCCAGTATGACTTAAGCCTTAAGTCTCTCCCACCTAAAAGGCGACTTGTCAACATGCTCTGTGAAGCTTATCGCTAGGCTCGCTTAGCAGACATAAGCAGGAAAAAGTGGAAGGCTTTCATCGTTGTTTTGTTTCTTGACTTCCTTCCACACGTCTTCCAGTCGTTCCAGTCTTTCCATCCTGATTTACACACTAAAGTGCTCTTTAGTGCCAGACATTGCTTTTAGTCACCAAACCCAGAAAAGTGCACAGGCTAACGTTAGCCGTGGAAATTAGCATGCGTAAAATCCACACAGGTAGATTTATTTAGCTCGCTCACTTCATTGCCCGTCATTTTGCGGCTAACTCGTAACAGGGGTCAGCACCTGAGTTGCATACAATCCCTCTTTTCATCCTACGTTTATTTTTATTATTCCGCTTTGGATGCAGAAGGCTGAACGGATCCGTCTCGAGACGGGTCAGAGGCTAAGAAATTGGAAACAGGTCTTTCGGGACCATTTGAAACGCTCCAGACTTTGTTATTGTTTAAGTCTCAGCCCGATTTAGACTCATGTGAGGCAGTTTGTTGGGGAAAAAATGTTGTTACGCTGTTGGAGTAATTTAAAAAAGGCGTTTTATTTCAGCAGTGGATGGATGTTCGAGTGACATTTGTGTTATCCGGATCGCTTTCTGTCTGCCCTTTAACTCCTAACAGAGTTCGTCCACGTCTAAAATCCAACTTGACTCCATTTCACCTCCCACCAAGGTTTGGACACAAAGCCAATTCAGTCTTTAAAGTAAACCGGCGGACATGTTGTGTGGTATTCCTTCTCAAAAATATAGATTTGTCATAAGCTATTACGCGGCGGTTTGTCCAATTTGAAGTGTGTAGCCATTTCTGCCCACCGTGGCCCCGAGTTGAATTAGTCGCTGAAGAAGTTTGACAATTTAAGAAAACAGCCAATTTAAGCTTGAGACGTTACGATATCCCATGATTGTTGCTTGGCCGGCCGCAGGATGTTCCTTCTCCCTCGCCTTGGCTGGGAAACTAAAGGCTCTCTGTGCAGACTGAGCCTGTTGAGCAACATGTTTTATTGTGCAACCTTCCTCGGCATTAGGCCGGCCGGTGTACAACACTACCAGTCCTTTTTTTTTTTTTTTTTTTGCAGCTTTTCTTATAATCATTTCCTGTAATCAGCAGGGGGAACAATAGGGAGGGGGAGGGGGGGAGTAGGCTGAGTATACATCAAGAATATTTATCCCTACAAATTACAAGTTCAAGAGTAGGATGAAGTATAGAAAAAAGGAGACTCAAGAGGAGGAGCGTTGGATTTGTTGGGAAGCATGTGGCGCCTTTGATCGGGCCTGACGATTTGAGCTTTTGACAAGAGAAACACGCAATTGGTGGGTTTCGTTTTGCCTGGATTGTGCGACTCCAATTCTTTGTTTACCTCCTTAGGGAACACCCGGTTCGTTTTTGCAATAAGCTGGCTTAATACCTCAAAGCTGCAGCAATCAGCTAAGTCGTTCATAACATTCTCGTTCAGTTTTTCAAAATAACAGATCCAGTCACTGTCTTCTATTTTCTTTTTCTTTTTTTTTTTTAATATACAAGACGCCTCTCCCGGTAGCAGTGATGACAAAAGTTCATGGAAGTCTCCAAGCGGCTATTGCTCATCATTTGCTCCAACTGCTTCTGCCGGGAAGGCTTGAATTTACTTCACGTGGAGAAACTCCTCAAGTATTTTTTTTCTCTCTCTCTCTCTCTGTCATTCAGGATGAATGTTGGAATTTAACTTGCCTTCATCATTCAATGCAGCGAGCATTTTGTTAGGGAGGGTAGACGATAAAAACACACAGTACAGACAACCAGACAAAATAATGCGAGGTGATATTTCTTTGGCTGAATCATCTGGTCGGCAGAACAAGAAAAGGAGCACTCAAGAAAATCAGCATTGGCAAGATCCTCATGTAAACCCAGATGCCGGGGCTTTTGTCTCCCCTATCGGTCGAGACGTGATTACACATCTGTGTTTATGTGATAAGCAAATTGTAGCAGTTAGCTTGCGCGACGCCATTTGAGTTGTTCTCAGGCACACATTTGACAAATACAGTAATCCCTCATTTATCGCGGATAATCGGTTCCAAAAACCACCCGCGATAAGAGAAATCCGCAAAGTACGGTCACCAACGAGAAGTACTGGGCAGGCTAACGAGTTAGCAGAAAGATGCTAATTCCTGATTGTGCTAACACGCGACGACGGACTTCTAAAGGAATGTAAATAAACATTTGGAGCAATACTACATTGTCCTAAAAGTTAGACACATGTTTCCTCAATTTAGAAGTTTTATTTTGACTTTGAAATGTTTTTTTTAATTTGGAAAAAAAAATCCGTGATGTAGTGAAGCCGCAAGTGGGGAGCAATCAGCCATTATTGAAAAGTGCTTTTTTTTTAAGTCATACGATTAGAAACCACAGACGTTGTATTCTCCAAAGCGGAGACACAAGGGGGAGGATCGAAAACCGCAACGTGACGAGCATGTTCACAGCAACACGGGGGCGAGTTTATCCGTCAGCCTTGGATCTCAAATCTTCATCCAAAGCAAACAAGCACTTTATGCCGCCTTGCATTCCCGCAAGTGTTATTCCGACGTTTGGGTCTATTTGTACTGCTCTTAGATGAGGGGGCTGCGCAAAGGCGTCTAAACACAACTCTCATACCACGAGCTGTGTTAACATAGCTGGCCAAGCCCAAATACGGAGACGTCGCTAAAGCTTCAGCATCCTAGCTTCCTCAATTTGACTGCATGTCTCCCGATGAGGTTTTTTTTTTTTTTTTTTAGAAGTCCACTCGGAGCACAGATCAGTCATTTTTTTATGAAGTTATCGCACCCTGGCATTGCTCGATTGGGAAGGTCTCAAGTCCTCCATCTGGTAGCAGTTTGAAGCCCCACATCAGTTTCATCAGGACTAATGTGAAGACCTGAGAGGGGCTTGAAAAAACAAGTGCAGCTGAAAAGACTGGTTAATTTCCCCCCCCCCCCCCCCCGCTACTGTGACAATAAACACACGACAGTCGGTGTTGAGCGTTTTGCATGACATCATGTTTGGTGGCGGATTAATATTTTGTGACTCGGGCGGCAGCTTGGAGGAATGAGATGATGCATGCGCTCACCTGGTTTTTATTTTATTTTACATTCAGATTGATGACAGAGAGAATCCGATCCTGATTTGCTTTTGGAAGCTTCTGAAGTGATTCTGTTTTTTTTTTTTTTTTTTTTATCGGAATACAGTAGTGAGTTGAGATAAGAGCGGCCTGAGTGAGATTGAACGGTTGGATGCTCCAAGAAGACCAATTTATTTATGAATGGTGATTTGAGATGGGTGTTTGGAGTTACGAGCGTGGTTACAGTACAAATTAAACTTGTATCTCAAGGCGAGGTCAGGGATTGACTCTGCGAAACAAAACAAAAAACAAAATGTTCGCAGTGTCAAGAATCCAAGCAGGTTTTTAACATATACGCATGTTTTCAGAATTAATTTCCCTGAAATTCTTTATGAATAATCTGGAAACATCCCATAAAAGGGAACTGCAATTCCCCCTTTGAGTGACATCCGCGCAATAAACTCAGACCAGTGATTTATTCACCATCACGTCATCTGGATTAACTTCTTAAATTGAGCCGAAGAGGAAGTGCGTCTCCTTCCCAGTCTTATAAAAATTAATATTTATTACTCCCTCCGCAAAGATCCTTGTAAAAAAATACCCCTCTCTGTGTTTGCGGTAAAGCACCACCGCAAAGCAATGAAGAGTGACAGCGCGCGCAAACCTGATCCCGGCGAATGACCAACTTCATAATTAGCGATATTTCCTATGACGCCATGGCGATCCGATCGGAGGGGAGGGTGTGGGCATTTGTTTGACAGGTGATAAACGGATGGGCAGTCGAGAAGTGTGAAGTGGGAGCAGAGGCAGTAAGTTCAAAGTGAAGATTAGTAGTTGGTTGTTTTTACAGTGCTTTGAGGGTCGCATTCCTCCCCGGGCGCAGACCTTTAAATCCATCCCGGAGATGTTTGAGCACGAGCTGTAAATGGATAACAGAGGATTGAGTGAATATGTTTCGCATCAAACGCCGCCGGGCGGAGCGTCTTGCCAAGTTGCGTTCGATGATGAACGCGTCAAGCAAACAGCTCTCTTCCGTCACCGCAACAGGATTTGAAATCCCCCCCACGCCCCTCCTCCCCCTCCCCACTCAATGTCAGTGGTTTAAAACGACCAGGTTATTATCGTGTCTAGCCTTGGAGAGGCTGTGCTTTTTTTTTTTTTTTTTATTGGCTCTTGGCGGCGCTGCAAGAATTCCATGAGCCAGGTAAACAAGCGCACCGAGTTCATTGAAAGCAGCACAATTATGGGAATTTTGTCGTCATTAAATTCCTTTTTTTTTTTTTTTTTTTTTATGCTTTCGCAGATGAATAGCAGTCAAATATGACATTCTGGCAAGAAAACCCAGACACATTTTGTCCCGATTATTTCGAGTTTGCAGCTGCAACATACGTGCAACATCTTTGCTGCTTGAGAATGATTTTACAAATCTGCACCGATAACCCGTTGATGGACTTTTTTTAGATTTTGATCTCGAACATAACAAATGAAAACACCCCGTTGCGTATCTCCAGATGGCTCCGCTGTGGCGAGAAATCAAATATGGAGATCTGGTTTGAATAGAAGCGCAAAGTCATAAATCACGCAGCGGGGGGACGATAAACCCGGTCACCATTTGCGTCAAGGCAACTTTTTGGTCACACACTTTTGCTTCCTCCTCTGTGTTGAGCAGAGTTTAATTATTGCTTCTGGCAACCTCAAGACTCTCTCTGTCTCCATTTGATATCAAGAAAACAATCAGCAGTGAATCAACTATAAATAATTTGTCTTTTGGTGCATTTCCACGAGGAAAAACGTGTCCTGTACTACAAGTTTATGTTCCGAGCATGCGAATGAGTTTGGAAGGAGTGCGGCCAGTGCTGGTAAAGTATTCTATAGCCAAGAGTTAGTCGTCCACTGACCCTGATGGGAGGTGCAGGAGCCCCTCCTGCGTGTGAGCTGGATGGGGTGGGGGTCTTGTGGGTTCTTTTCTCCTGGAGACTAAAGCATTCAGCTGTGGTCGGCAGCCTTTTAACAAAGTGATCAATCAAAAGAAGGCCAATCAACAGCTAATGGAGCTCAACTGGGATTCAGCTCATTGAATTTCCATTCCGACTGGAAGTTATTTCAGCAAGTTTCTTTTAGACCTCAACGAGAAAGAATAATAATAAGGATTTAAGGGCGAAGAAGAATTTGAGCTCAATGCGCTACATATGGCAGTGAACTCTGAGTTTCAAAATAAAGTGCTAGCTTAGCTCTGACTGATTAATTAATCAATTGAATGCAAAATAGTTTGGCAGCGACTGCAAGTTTAGTTTTTTATATCAATACGGCAAATGTATTGTTCATATTGTGACATGTCCGGAGCGGATTAATTGAATTTACATTACTTCCAATCGAAAATCTTGCTTTGGATTTTGTACATTTTGGTTTTAGTCCAACTTTCTGAAGCGAATGAATCCTAAAAACAAAATCCCGCTGTATTTTGATTGGCAGCGGTGTAATACGTTTTGCGTAGGATGCATTTTGGCTCGCCTCCGCGCACGGACGGCCCTGCAGAGAGCTCCCAGGCTCCAATGCTCATTTCCTGGTTGCAGCATTCTTGGAAGAGCCCATGGCACTTTTTAGTCAATTCTTTTTCACTCAAGACCATCTTGTGTCACTTTATATCAGCTTCATCTTCTAATAGAACAATGATCAAACAATAGTTCAATACGTCGTTCAGTAGCCTGAGCCTCAGATTTCCACCACTGATTACAAAACCCTTTCTTTCCATTTCAAGCTGAAAAAAAAAGTTCTTTCCTTCCATGTTTTTGTTTGCTTGGCACATGTGAGGCTGTTTCAGACGGCAGAGGACGCTTTGGTTAGCTAACACGGCATCATGTTGTTAGTGGCTTGCGACGGGCTCAGCGTTGCAAATCCTTTGATAGAAGCAAAACCGCAATGAGGACGTTCCTCTTGGAAGCCATCCTTGGCTGTACTTCATCCTTTTTCCACTTCCAATGAACTCGATGAATCAACTGACTTCATAAAGCACCACGACAAATAATTTTCTTTTTTGCTCGACCGTCTTTAAAAATAGCGCATCTGCTTTTGTACTCAACTGAGGCTATTCCAAATGATGTCACGAAGAAGGCCAAACCCCTCAAGTAGACCCCCATCTGTTTTTTCCACACTGTCCTTGTCCTCACGCGTTCTTCTCCACTTACCATTTCCTTTTCAATTGCCTCCATTTACACACTCCATCAGCGTCCACTCAACTTTTGCTAACCTGGAGGAATCCGAAACGCGACCCCCACCAAAAAGAAAAGTATGATGAGACTCCCCTCGCCATTAAATGAGGTGTGCCGTCTTTTCCTTTTCGCATAGAATATATTCAAATGGAGCGTGTAGTCCTCTCCAAAAGTATTGGAACATCAAATTGGTGCTCATATTCAAAATCCCCGTTGACTGATAGCGATCGGATTTGTTCTGTTTTTCTTCGGCAAACTGTAAAATCCATTATTATGCATTTGTCTAGACTTGTGTGTTTTTTTCCTCCGCCTGGTGCTGAAAGTTCCCAAGACACAAATGTTATGTTAAATGAGGATAGCTGGGGTGGACTAGCAGTTAGACCACCCGTGACTTGTTGCGTGTGGTTGATTAAGGTCAAGGTCATAGCTGTATAAAAAAAAAAAAAAAAAATGTCTTCCAATCGAAGCGCCGCTCAAATACAGCAGCTTTTCTCCTCATCGTGACACCGAATCCTCACCCCGGGTGTAGCGTTTATCTCCCGGCGGGCTTGCGGTTGAGGAAATAGCTGCGTCGTCTGGATCCGAAAATGAAGGTCGAGTCGCTTCACCTCCGGTGCTGCTGATTTCAGCAGCGAGTCGACGGCGGGGTGGCGGGTACCTGGGAATCTCCTGATGAATCACACTTGGACCAAAACCGCAGACCCCATACCAGACATATTTATGTGCCAACCAGTCTTCCAGTAAAATAAAAAAAAAAAAAAAAAAAACGCCACACCAAAAACTTCTCTTGGAATCTCTGCCATTTTGACATTCTTACTTTCACTATCGATTCAGTTTGATCGGTGTTTAGTCGCAGGGGGAGGCTGCAGACGTGTGACTAATTCTTTAAAAATGCTCAGTGACCCAGGCAAAGTTTTTTATGGAACGACTGTAAAACAAGAATTGGACTGTCGAGCTCGTGCGGTTGCTTGAAAAAAATCGACCACGGCAGCACCGAACGCCAAGCTATAAAACAGACCTGATCTCGGCGCAGATGTGGCAATGAAAACACCTTTGAAAAAAGTTGAGTCAAGAGAATCTTGGCTTTTTGTCAGCGGCGGCGTCAAATCACAGGTTGACCAAATATATGCAGATGAAAATCTGTGTGTGTCCTTGTTGCTCATATGGTTCTCCTGTTCTCATAAGCGCTAATAGTCGTGTTTGTTTAGTAACTCTTATCCCCCTGTACACTTCTGAAGGCCGACTAATGCGCCCGTTCCTCGCTTCGGAGGCACAACGTTGAGTTTTTCACTTCAGTTGTTTTCTTTGGTGCTTAGACCTTTTCAAGCTTAATGTAAGCATCGCACATCATCTGGTGGATTTTCATTTTCTTTCAGTTCATTGGATGCCTGGGATGCTGTCCACCATGCTGCTGGCCCTTGTTTGTGTGCTCCTAATGCAAGGGGGGCGTGTCCTTGCTGGAGGTTACCCCCCCATGACTCACATGAAGTACATGCAACCCATGATGAAAGGACCCGTCGGACCACCGTTCAGAGAGGGCAAGGGACATTATGTCGGTGAGTTGCGATCTGGCCTTTTGCGGCAATCGGCATGTTAGCTTTTTTTTTTTTTTTCATCAGAATCCTCCAGTCCAGCATCTGGGAGGTCTGAGTGCACCTTGTTTGTAGAAGTGACCCAAAGTAGTCATCTGGATGCTGTTTCTGTGTTGTTTGTCTCGCATTCTTGAGTTCTGGGATGGAGCAGGGAAGGGGGAGGAGGGTTAGTGGAAGAAATACAATTCCGTTTAGTCAGGTTATAATGCAGTAATCCCTAAATTGTGCTTTGTTATTATCAAAATCATCATCAGGGCCATGAAAATGATTTCCACAATTCCCTTTGTTTCGTCCCCACCACCACCATTCAAAGATTGCTTTTACAATAGTGATCAAATATGTGATCAATATGAGTCAGACAAATACTTTTCTTTTACTGCCACCTAGCGGGTGTACGTAGTGTGTACAACATTAAGTCAATCTCGTCATTGTTGATGAAAACAACAGTTTGGATCTCTATTTTTTTACGTTTTGGTCTTAGTTTTTAAAAATTTCAATTTTATAGGTACAATTTTGAGCTTAAAAGTTGAATGTTTAATTAATTAATTAATTAACTATTTTTTAAAATTCTTTTTTTTTTTTTTTTTTTTTTAGACAGGCCACCCATGCTAGATGTAAAGGGAGAGCCAGGGCCCCAAGGCAAACCCGGACCAAGAGGACCACCCGGTCCTCCAGGAATTCCAGGAAAACCTGGACTTGGGAACCCCGGCCTCAACGGGCAGCCTGGTCCTCAAGGGCCACCTGGCTTTCCAGGGCTTGGTAAACCAGGACTCCCAGGACTACCAGGAAAGATTGGACCAAAGGGGATGCCAGGACCTAATGGCGAGGTTGGTCCTCGTGGTGAACCGGGCCTGAGGGGTCAACCGGGACAGCCGGGACTTCCAGGACCGGCTGGGCTGTCTTTGAATGGGAAACCTGGGCTTCCAGGTGTTAGGGGCCCGCCTGGTAGTCGGGGAGAACCAGGATTAAAAGGTATTTCTGGTCCTCCAGGTGAGCGTGGGGTTAAAGGTGAGAATGGACACGGGACACCAGGGCCCCCTGGTATAAGGGGTCCCCCTGGGTTGAAAGGTAGTGCAGGACCACCTGGTATTCCAGGCATTGGCAAACCCGGACCAAAGGGTTTGCCTGGACTGTTCGGCCCTAAGGGGGATCAGGGACTTCCAGGGGATCGAGGGGAACCAGGAGAGGCTGGGCTTCCAGGTCTACAAGGTCAACCAGGTCCTATTGGGATAGGGAAGCCTGGAGTTGATGGAACGCCAGGAGCACCAGGTCACATAGGTCAAAAGGGTGAGCAAGGTCTCAGGGGTTCCCCAGGATTTCCAGGTACTCCAGGCTTTGGAAAACCTGGCTTGAGTGGACCCAAAGGAGAAAAGGGACATGCTGGCTTGACTGGTCTACCTGGAGACAAAGGAGAACAAGGAATGGTGGGTCCAATTGGCGAACAAGGTCTTAATGGACAACCAGGACCCCCTGGACTCCACGGTCCCATGGGACTACCTGGAAAACATGGCATGCCAGGACTTAAAGGAGAACTCGGGCCCCAAGGACCTCCAGGGCTGCCTGGCCTCAGAGGTGACCAAGGTCCAAATGGAAATGCAGGGAGACCTGGTATACCTGGAGACAAAGGACTACCTGGTCCAAATGGAGCAATTGGAAAACCTGGGCCCAAAGGTGAAGCAGGACACATCGGTCTCCCAGGTAATCCCGGGCTGACAGGTCTTCAGGGACCTAAAGGTGAGGCTGGATTTATGGGAACACCTGGCCCCAGGGGCCAATCAGGCATCCCTGGCCTTCAGGGGCCTATGGGTCCCATGGGACCACAGGGGGCCCCTGGCTTGAAGGGTGAGTCTGGACTACCAGGGCTTCCAGGACTGGGTAAAGTGGGGGAGAAAGGGCCTATTGGTCCCCAAGGTCCTCCGGGGAAACCAGGCCCTTCTGGACTTAACGGTAACCCCGGCCCACCGGGCCCGCCGGGTCCCCCAGGTCTTCCGGGAAATGGCCAAACAGTCGTTGCGGGTCCAACAGGTTCCGAGCTGGAAGGGGGGGAAGTGCCGGGAGACCGCAAGGGGCCGGCGTACAGTCAAGTTCCGCTCTCTGCCTCGTTAGCGCCGGCCTTCACGGCCATTCTCTCCAAGCCTTTCCCGCCCTCCGGTATGCCAATAATATTTGACCGGACTCTGTACAACGGGCAAAATGCCTACAATCCGGCTAGCGGCATCTTCACCGCTCCCCTGTCGGGTGTCTACTACTTTGCGTATCACGTGCATGTGAAGGGAACTAGCTTGTGGGTAGCCTTGTACAAGAACAATGTACCGGCTACTTACACCTACGATGAATACAAGAAAGGCTACATGGACCAGGCGTCCGGCAGTGCTGTCCTCGAGCTGAAAGAAGGCGACAAGGTCTGGATCCAGATGCCCTCGGATCAGGCCAACGGTCTCTACTCCACCGAGTACATCCACTCCTCGTTCTCAGGATTCCTGCTCTGCCCCACATAACCTTCCGCTGGATTCCAACCATGAGCTCCTCGGAGCAGACCAAAACCTAAGATACTTGCAGCCATACTCATTTCCCAAAACAATAATCAGTACAGTTAATATTCCTGTCATTGTTTTTGTCTGCTTTACAGCCAAGAAAGAGAAAGTCGAAATCACAATAAGAGCATTTCTAAAGGGGGAGGAAGGAATTTTATTCAGTGTTGTTTGCTTTGTTGTCATTCAAATGTCTTTTTGGGTTGTTCTTTTTTTTATGTTAATTATTGTTGTTTGTTATTATTTTTGTCATTGTTGTTTATTTTAGTCAGACTGTTGGGTGCCTTAACTCAAATCGTTCGATGCCACATGCAGACAGGACCAAAATCACCTGACATTTAAGAGAGATGGCAAATTTGTGTTAGTTCATGAATGACAATCCTGGCCAAGTTAGCATCAGTACAACGTACAATTTAAAAAAGAAAAATGGAACATCACGTTCACTTGTGCTAAATTACTTTGATCCAGTTTTCTCATGGTTGCTTTCTTACATTTGAACTTTTTTTTTCTTTTTACTTAATTTATTGAATTGAACTAGCCAAAAAAAGGCAATCTCAATATACAGCAAACGTTTGACATCCCATGGCTATATTCATGTAATTGACGATGTGTCAATCATGTTTACACAATTCGTCATTTGGTGCCAGAGAAAGTAGGGTTGTGGAATTTATGCATTTGATTGAAGGCTTTTTTTGTCAAGTCCAAAGTTGACAAGATGTTTCAGAACAAAAAGTAGAGCGAGCCGCAAATGCAAATAATTCCACGTCGACTCTGTGAACTCGTAAAGGGAGCCCGAACCCTGCAGGTTGTGAAATGCAAGTTATGTATTTGTTAACAAACCCACTGGCAGATTTCTTTGTCAGGTGGGTAGGCCAGAGAGTCAGTCTGTACTCGTTTCGGCTGATTGAAGCCATCAAGATAAAAATACATGCTGTGTTTGCATTTCTGCCTTCTTTTAACGTTTAAAAAAAGAAATGCACTTGTATCTGTCCAGTTTGTCTACATAACGCAAACAAGCAAATGCTATGAGTCATTATTGTAACGTGAGTCTGCAAGGCAGTTCAAGGCTCGTGATGTACTGTATGTTGGTTTATTTTGCTAGCCTTCTATTTTTGGGCATATGAAATGGTGATGTGAATTATGTGTGGTTATTATTCTCTGTCCTTGTGTTTTGTAGACAATGTCACTTGCTTGCAGAGTGCGCAGTGACAATAAGTGCCATCTTATCACACTATGTGCATATATATATATATATATATATATATATATATATATATATATATATATATATATATATATATATATATATATATATATATCGTTATGTTGAGTTACTTTGATATATATATATATATATATATATATATACATACATATATATATATATATATAATACTTTGCTTTGGTTTTGAAGGGATTTTTGTTTTAGTTGCATTTGATAATTACACGGCCATTCCCATTTGCACATGAACTTAATGATATTTATACATTTATGATAATTTAATAGGGATGAATCTATAACTGGGATTTAACTTTAACAACAACATTGTTGAGTTAATAGAATTTACAATATGTAGTTTGCATCCTAGTGTTGTTTGTTGAGGATTATTTGTGGAGATTTTATTATTTGTGTAATGCACAATGTATACATTTATCAGATTTTTTTCACACAAGGCTATTGCGTTTCTTTTCGCGCAGTAAATTGTGAGTATAAAATGCACTCATTCTGATTTTGGAATTGTTTTTCCCTCCTGCTTATCAAAAATCTACAAGTACTTGATTGTATTGATACGATATCAATAAAGGCCTACTTTGTGTCGGACTGAAGTTTTCTCTTTGTTCTCTGTGTAGCAATATTATTAAATGTACATAGAAGGAAAAAATGTAAGCTGACTGAAGAACCGGCTGCATTTCCCATACTGACCAGGAGATGGCAACAGAGTAGCGCCTGAAGACGACGCAGTGTTCTGCGATGTCAGCCAGATTGCCGTCATTTATGGAACGTGATTTTTAAAACAAACCAGTCATGACAGGTCACTAGGTGATGCTAGTGTGCAAAACGCCGTCCGCACCCCTTCAAGGTTTGTACCAGACACGCTTCCCGTCCACGCCGTCCCACTCCTCGTCTCGATCGCACCTCCCGTACGTCAAGCTGCCCAAGAAGTCGGCGGCGGCCCGAAACCTGGGCCTGTACGGCCCAACCTCCAGGACGCCTGCCTTCCGCTTCCCCCAGCTGAGCCGCACCTGTAGCAGCGCCGCCGGCCGGCACCACCAGGAGGCGCTGACAACTTTTGGCCACCAGTCAGTCACACCGTGATATGGCAAACGCAAAATATGTATGCTTGCATTGCAATGGTTCAACGACAATTAAAAGAAGTGCAAACTTTGAAACAGACTTAAGCGAGTTAACTTTATTATTGTAGTTTATTTTTATTCACAGCAAGTGACAACAACAATTAGATTGAATTTGTGCAACTCTGCAAGGAAGAATGGGCAACTATGACCCAATAGAGGTGTGCAAGGTAACTGTTATTAAAACGGTCTCTTGGAACTACTTCTTGTTTTCTACTCATGAGAGACAAATATTAAAGTTTGAAAGTTAATATTTGCTGCGTCAGTGACGCAGTGACGAATAAACTCTGTCTTATTGGGATGAACACGGTCTTGAGGATTGGCTTTACGCTTGCCTTGACGTCAAAACAAGGAATCTTGGCAAGAACGCGTTTGGTTCTATTTGAATTGAGCTTTCTCGGTTGCCGTAGTCACACCTGTTCACCGTGCAGCAAGCGCTACTGGTGAGGTGAGTACTAACCGTTTTGAATACGTATTGCTAACAATTTTATGCTCTCCATTTTGTGTTTACATGTAAATATGCAGGAGCATCATTATGAGACGAGCTCCTCGAGTTTGTTTGTTGCTCGCTAGCTATCGTAGAACAATATCAACAAAGGTGGCTTGGCTTGTCAGCAAGCCCGCCCACAACTGGAACTCGGCTGTCGATCAAACGTAAATCAAGGAAAAATCGTTTGTCCTGCATGTTGTTTTGTGTTTTCCACGCAAAAGATGATGGAGGCTCCACGTCGGCTGCTCATTGTCTACTTGGACATATTTTCGAAAGGTACTGCATGTTGTGTTTCCTTCTTTTTTTATTTGGAGTATATTATCCCTTCGATGACTAGAGAAGATCATCAACAAGTCTAATGAGACGTACTATTTTTTTTTGTAGAGATAATATAATTCGTGCTTTGAGTTATTTGATGGTTTCCAAGTGAATTAGCTCGTGGGTAACTTCAGTGGGCTATTAGTTTCAGAAGTTGTAGTCAAAAGACATAGCAAGAAGTGGCGTGGGTGCAGTACAACATGTTTCCCGCAGAGAGCGCCAATGCTCTATAGTTGAGTATTCTATTACTGTTTCGGTCCTTTCATAGTTTGTGATATTCGATGTTAAATAAAGTGTTAAAAATAGGAGAGTGTATTATTAAAACTCCCAAGGAAATAGTTAAACAAAACGAATATTTGGCACGTAAATTGTTAGTGTTTGTTCCATGAGAGATGTGATGTCTGACTGGGCCAAAACCTAAGTGCTTGGTACTGCACAACTTCTTCATCAGACACCTCTAAACATGTTTTGAATGACATTGATGCAAACAAAGTTAGTCAGAAATGTACATTTGATTAATATTTAACTACCTTGGTTTGCATCAGTGTCATTGAAAAACCCAACCAAAAGTGTTAGGAAGTTTACGCAATACCTGGCACTTGGGTTTTGTCCCAGTGAGAGATGTCAGCTGTTTGCATGTGCTCACCTTCCCCTTGGTGGCACTCGTGTCATTAGAAGTAAGTGACATCTCACCTGAGCTCATCAAACACTTAAGCTGCTTCCATGCAAGGCCTGTCACCAATGTTTGTGTGCAACTATATTAGTCTCACACAAACATTGACTGCTCAAATATTTTCAAACCGCTTTTCTGTCCAATAAATTAATCAACTGGAATGCAAAATTTGCTTCACTCATTTGAAGTTTTTCCTGCTTGGTGGTTGCTGCAATGGCACTTAGGTTTTGGAAGGCAGTTTTCAGTCTCGAGGTGAGCGTTGTCCTTGTGTCACTGCCATGGACACAAGTCTTTGACTGTTATTCTCCATCTCACATGACTCAAAGTAACAGCAATTCAAATGCAGTCACTTTAATCATGACAGCAATTCCATTGCAGTCACTTTAAGTCATGTGAGATGAAGGGAAACAGTCAAAGACTTGTGTCCTGGCAGTGACACAAGGACAACGCTCACCTCGAGGCTGAAAACTGCCTTCCAAAACCTAAGTGCTACTTTGCCCGCCTCTTAACTCTTCCAAAATTCAGTCAGACCAATCACAGCGCAGCACCCAATTTGCATAACCACGCCCACTTTTCAACAGCCAATCAGAATGCAGAATTTGCACATTCGACCAATCAAATTGCGTCATAATTTCAAGACCACGCCCACTTTAAACCCAACCAATCACAGGGTACCTCATTTGCATATACACGCCCCATTATCGGCCAGTCACATTTCGTCATTGTCGTTGCCCCGCCCACTTTCTGAGCTTTCAGCGAATCATGAAGCAGTATTCCGTTTTGGCCCGCCTCATTTTCCAAAAATGTTCTGAAAAAATCCCCCCCAGAAAAAATCCCCCCCAAAAAAAACCCCAAAAAATCCAGGGACAAAAAAAAAAAAAAAAAAGGGAAAAAAAATTCCGAAAAAATAAAATTTTGAATTTTTTATGTTTTGTTTTAAGAATAGAATATTTTTAAAGTTAGGTTTTTGTGACTTGTTTGAGAATGAAGCAGTGAGAGTTAAAGTGCTCTTTGTAATCAAACTTTATTTTGCAGAGTAAACATTCAATCACAAATAAGGTGGATGGCAGTCTGCTTGTTGTCAAGTGGTGGAGTGGTCGGCCATTGGGACAAGTGGTGGAGTGGTCGGCCATTGGGACAAGTGGTGGAGTGGTCGGCCATTGGGACAAGTGGTGGAGTGGTCGGCCATTGGGACAAGTGGTGGAGTGGTCGGCCATTGGGACAAGTGGTGGAGTGGTCGGCCATTGGGACAAGTGGTGGAGTGGTCGGCCATTGGGACGAGTGGTGAGGAGTTGGTGCTTGGACCTAAGACAAAAAAGATTTTTAAGTCAAAAAGCCAGTCAATGCGTGCAGAAAATGTTTTGGCACAAACTTCCCAGTGCGAAAGAGTTGTTTATGGCGCAAAGTGTTGAGTTGCTTGACCAGGAAACTGATCTCATTCCTTGCTGCCTGTTAGAAAATAGAAATGTATTTGACAAAAGTTGTCATGCAGATTGTGCAATGATTAGCATTTAAAGAGCTTATCACTTAAGTGCAAATGTTACCCATTTCTCAGGTTGCCTTAGAGATGAGGAAGAAACACGAAAAAACATGCTGCTAGCATGAGCCTGTGCTCTGGTCCTCAGCCTCCGCTGTGAGCATTTACTCCATCGTGCCCCACACTGGAAACAAAAAAATATATATATATATCATTAAACTATTGAAACATGGTGGTTAAAATGAAATGTACTTTCCTTCTCTTACCAGCAGAGGGCTCTTCAGGCAGCAAGGTGGTGCAGACCCAAAAGACTTTCTGCACTTGCCAAAAAGTCATCTTGAAGCTTTTGGCAAGTAGCATACCAGGAATGTCTGGTTTCCCCTTGTAGGTCCAACCTGTAACAACCACAGAGAGCAAAGCCAAGTCTAAAAAGTGAAGAGCCTTCTAGCACCTGTTGCTGAAGGCAAACTTTCCGCTTTCTGGACCAGGGTTTGCCAACTCTACCTGTAAAGAAAAGGAACATTAACACAAAGACTCAAATTTAAGTTTACTGTTTTTATTTTTAACTGTAGCCTTCTGCTGAAGACTTTGGGTTGTTGATGCACGAGTAACAGGAGGCCGAACTCCTGAAATGTTGCAAAGACTCTCCTGGACGGCCACACCTGCACACAACAAAAGGGAACAGTCAAGTAAGTTGATTTGCACATCTCAACACTGAAAATTGAGACCGCCTTGAGTACCTATGGCACAGTATTGGAGAATTTCTAGGCCCAGCAGGTGAAGGGTTTTTCTCTTACTGGAAGCTGCACTGCGAGAAAGGAAAAAGCAGGTTAGTATTCTTAACATGCCTAGTGCCAAATTTTTGCTAAATTTTGTTACCAGTCAGCATGTTGGACAGGAAGTTTATTATGACTGACTGCACCAGCACCACCTGAAACTAAAAAAAAAAACAAAAAAAAACGGGTCAAGCATTTTGATTTGTCAAGTTTGTCATTAAACAGATTCAAACCTGGAGCATTTACTTCAGTCAATCCTTGCAGCAGGTACCAGGTCCTTTGTCTCCACCTGGTGGACAAAACGGGAAGAAAATAAACATGCTGAAATTAGCCAAATTGTGCTTGTGTTTCACCAATAGAAGAAAGCAGGGGCAGCTCTGGACTTCTCTCCAGGCGCAGTTTGTTGGCCTGAAAGACACAGGAACGTTACAACCCATCTAGTGTTAAGTTTTCAGTCATTGTTCAGCAGGAGTCTACTTGCAAAAGTGTCACGAAGCAAGGGCTCACGGGACAGCAAGTCAGCCATTTTGAAACCTGCAGACACAAAGGAAAAAGGTTAGTTTAATAGTCCAAATAAAAACGGAATTTTTGCCTTTTTTGCAGTCAATCTGGTTCTTCTGTGGCAGATGCAGGCCTGTGGACAGAAATGAGACTATTAGATGCAGTTGATTAAAAGGGTTTAAGTGCGAATCCACTTTATTCAGCTCATTTTGAAAAGTCGCACCTGTAGACAGATTAGACAATTAATGCGCATGCAGCAAAATATTTGATTCATTCTGTTGTGAATTTATGCAAACGTTTTGTCTTACCTTCGGGATAACGACGTCTGATGCAATTTAAGGTCGTCGAAGATGTTAACTGCCGACGCTAGAGAAACCTTCTTAGCTTGCACGTTAGCAAGGCGTAAGCACGTCCAAACTGCACTTTGACGCTGAAAGAGAGAAAAAGCTGTTATTTTTAAAAGGCTAAGAAATCGTAAAAAGTCACCTTGTCAAAGTTTTCAACGGTGCATGCTGTGGAAAAGCGTGCGGCGCAGCAGGTGGACCAGCACGACGTGACGCTGTCAGAAGTGAGCAAGAGATTGATTGTCGCGTTTGTGACGTCTTAAATAGTATTTTTTTGATGACGTCATTAACAAGCATAAGGGGGAAAAAAAATAAAAGTCTTACGCTTTGTGCAGAAGCGAGAGTAAAATTGCAAAGTGTTAACCGAAGCAGTACTCGGGACGCGAACCAGAGCCTTCACATTCAGGAGGCTGGGATTTTAACCACTCGACCACAGCCTGTTCAGCGTGCTCTTCGATTTATATGTATTTGTAGACCATTTTGAACATCTTTGAAGAATAAAGGTGAAGTACAAAGAAGCGAGCGATGTAAACGTCTCTCCAGTGGCCTGACGGTTAAAGTCTTCCCCTTACAAGCACGAGATCCTGAGTTCGATTCTTGCTGCGTCTACCGTTTGATTTGTAAACGATAGACAGAGTGGGTCTCGAACCCGGGTCGTCCGATCTGAAGCGCAGAATTTTAGCATTCGGCCACATTGCCATAGAAATCGCGCAGTTCTGTTCTGTATTTAAGGTAGATGTTCAAAGTAATGCATAAATACGAATAATCAAATTCAATTGTTAAGATCTCAACTGGTCTTGTGGTTAAAGCTTTTACCTTGAGTACAGGAGAACCGAGTTCGAATCTCACTCATGGTTCTGGGTAATGTGTAAATGTTACCAGAGCGGGACTCGAACCCGGGTCTCCTAATCACCAGGCCAAATCTTATTCCACCTGACCATTTTTTCACGGAAATTTCGAATTTTTTTTTGAAAGTCATGACTATTACTAGAAAGATGTTGACTAATGCAATTAGGGGAAGTGTGGTATCCCTTACGAAGAGGTCAACTGAGACTGATCATGTACCTCCTGGACCTTGCTCGCCTACTTCCTCCTCACACAATCAGCAAGGTGACTAGATTTGAGATTTGCGAGAGATTACAGAGAAACCTGGAACAGAGTGAAATGGAACGGAGTGTCAATTCCATTGACATTTGAGGCAGTCGAACAGTCGAACTGTCCAAAAATTAATCAACTGGAATGTAAGTCTTTGTGTTTTTCTGAGCAAATTTGCTTCACTCATTTGAAAATGTTATTGCTTGGTGGTTGTGCAATGGCACTTAGGTTTTGGAAGGCAGTTTTCAGTCTTGAGGTGAGCGTTGTCCTTCTGTCACTGCCATGGACATAAGTCTTTGACTGATACGCTCCATTGCACATGACTCCTGTCACTTTGAGTTATGTGAGAGGGAGAGTAACAGTCAAAGAATCGTGTTAATGGCAGTGACAGAAGGGCAATGCTCACCTCAAGACTGAAAACTGCCTTAAAAAACCCAAGTGCCACTTTGCCCGTCTCCTACCTCTACCCAAATCCAGTCTGACCAATCACAGCGCCGCTTAAATTTGCATAACCACGCCCACTTTCCCAACAGCCAATCAGAATACAGCATTTGCATTTATGACCAGATTGCTGCAGATTAAAGATACCACGCCTATTTTTCATCCCACCAATCACAGGACCTTTCATTTGCTTAGCCGCGCCTCCGTTTCAACCAATCAGAGTTTTATTTCCATTGCCCCCCCCACCCTTTTCTTGAGCCCTCAGCGAATCATGAAGCAGCATTACTGCTTTAACCCATTTAATTTAAAGAAAAATTCTGGAAAAATATCCCCGTAAAAATTCTGAAAATAAATTAGGATAAACAAAACCGGGGGGGGGGGGGAATAAACATCAGGGAAATAATTTTTTAAATTATATTTTTAAAGTTGAGAATGAAGAGTTAGGAGTTCAAGTGTTCTTTGTAATCAAACTTTATTTCTTTTGCAAAGTAAACATTCGTTAAACAGATGTTGGATGGTTGTCTGCTCAGTGCCGAGTGGTGAGCCGGTGAGACGAGTGGTGGGCCGGTGATGAGTCTGTGCCTGGACCTAAGACAAAAAGATCTGCAAGTCAAAAGTCAAGCCAACATTTGGTGCAGAAAAAGGTTTTGGGTATGAAACTTCAAAGATGTCAAAGATGTTGTTCATAACACCAAGTGTTGAGAGCTGCATGACCAGGAAGCTTACCTTGTTCCTTGCGACCTGTCATAAAAAAAATATGTATAGGAATAAAGTTGTCATGAGGATTGTGCCGTGATGAGCATATTACCTTAAGTGCAAATATTGACTTGGAGATGAGGAAGCAACACAAAAACTTATGTTGCCAGAACGCTGCTGTGCTCTGGTCCTAAGCCACCGCTGCAAGCAGGTACTTGATAGTGCACCAGCCTGGACACAAAATGAACAATTAGTCAAATTTTGCAACATGGTGGCTGAAATGATATGTAGTTTCCCGCATCAAGACAAAGAAAAAGCAGGTTAGTGTTCTTAACATACCGCATTTGCCAAGTTTAGTTACCTGTCAGCATGTTGGACAGGAAGATCATGACTCTTTGGTCCAGCACCTGAAACAACAAATTGGTCAAGCATTTTGATTTGTCCAATTTGTCATTGCAATAGGTTCAGACCTGGAACTTTAACTTCAATCCATGCAGCAGGCACCGGGTCGTTTGGCACTACCTGGTGGACGAAACAGGAAGAGAATGTACACGCTAAAATAAATTGGTCAAACAATTGTTCATGTATGAACGTGGTGCACGTGTTTCACCAATGAAGAATGCAGGCAAGGGCCGCTCTGAACTTCTCTCCAACCGCAGTTTGTTGGCCTGAAAGACAAGGTAACGTTGTACCCCATAGTGTTACATTTTCAGTCATACGAGCTGGTTTGATGGCAAGAGTAGACTTGCAAACGCCTCATGAAGTCGGGGCTCTCAGGACTGCAAGCCGGCCATTTTGAACATGCAGACAAAAAAAAAAAAAAAACAAAGAAAAGTCAAGAACTTGAGTCGGTTGTACGTCATATAAAAATGTGATTTTCGCCTTTTTTGCAGTCAATCTGGGTCTTGTGTTGCAGATGCAGGCCTGTGGACAGAAATGGACAGTTAGATGCAGTTGATTATAAGGTTTACATGCGAATCCACATGATTCGAACAGAAAGTAGGTTACTTGAGGCTCATTTTGGAGAGTTGCTCCTGTAGACAGGTAATAGAAAATTAATTTGATTTGATTGATTCTGTTGTGAATTTATGCAAATGTTTTGTCGTACCCTGGGCAAAACGTTTGATGCAATTTACGGTCGGGGAACTTTTCTGCCAACGCTCGAGCAAGCTTTTTAGCGTGCATGTTAGCAAGGTGTAAGCACGTCCAAAGTGCAAGTTGACGCTGAAAGAGAGCAAAAGCAGTTAGTTTTAAAAGTCTAAGAAATGGGGAAGACTCACCTTAGAAACGCTGCATGTTGTGGAAAAGGGTGCAGAGCAGCACGACGTGACGCTGTCAAAAGTGAGCAAGAGAATGATTGTCGCGTGCGGGAGTTGTTTATGCCCATTAGGTCTTTCATTCTGGCGTCCTTGATTACATTCAGGTGAGTAGCGCGCACACGCCCTGATCGCCTCGTTTGACGCGGTTGAGTCGCGTGCGCGCGCACAGTCAGCTGCCGTTCGCCGCGACATTATTTTATCGTATTGTTTTTTCAGCATAAAATGGCAGTTGGTCAAGAATGTTTATAGTTTGAAAAAAAAAATGTTTTTCAATTTCAGGCAAACTGATGCCCATTGAATCTGTTCTTACAGACTGAGAAACGATGTTATTAATAGTTATTCTTGATTGTAAGTTGATCTTTCTTTTTTATATACTTTTTGTTTTCTTAATGTTCTTAATGTTAATAACAGGGGGGGCAATGTTTTCTTCTCCCGCGGGGGGGCATCTCAGAAGATGATTGAGAAGCACTGGTCTAACCTAACAGAATATGTACACGTTACTGTTTCTCCCACTTCAGTGTTCAAAAAATATCATTCACCCAAATCCATTGAGAGTTCATTTAAAAAATGTGCCTTTTGTTTTTAAATTTAGCAGCAAAAAAAATTCAACCCCCGAATTTTGTTCGACAACGCATCTAGAATTTTTTGTTCGAATTCTGATTCGCTCCACATCGTAAAATATACGTGGGGGGAAAAAAACACAATCAATCATCAAATCAAAGGATTATCAAGAGAAAGTTTAATGGATAAGGAAAAAAAGTGACACATCTGAATTGTTTGTACAAACGAAGACAATTCCACTCGCCATTTCTCCTTCAAGTGAGACAACATAACTAAACGATGATTACTTTAACAGTCCTTACTCACATGAGAATACATTCATGTATGAATAAAACATCCATATTGAATACATGTTGATGATCCATCCATCCATCCATCCATCCATCCATCCATCCATCCATCCATCCATCCATCCATCCATCCATCCATCCATCCATCCATCCATCCAACCTTGTGACATCAACAACGATCAACCATGTTTAAAAATATTCAACTGAAACGACACAAAAAGGAAGAAAATGAAAGCTAACTCAATATTCAACGCAACCTAACTAAACAATGGTTATGGGTGGCTACCCTTACTTGAACAGATGTCATTGTAAAACACTCACGAACTTAACACATAATCAATCGTAGCTAACCTATGCTTATGGCCACTCCTTATGTTAACAGATGTAAGGAATTTTATGATAGCAAAGCAAAACATCCTAAAATGATCCAAAAGTGAGTGTGTGTGTGTGTGTGTCATTCAAAACAGGTCGTGTTTTCCGACTCAATAATTTTTGACTCATCTAACGACGGATTGACCATGTCACATCAGTCTAAATTTGGCACCGTCTGCTGGTGAAATTTTGAACTGCAACAGCGCCAAACTGCTTTTTTAAAAGAATTCATTTGGAGGAACTAACTTCCAACTAACCATTTGTCAGGTCTCTCTCGTGTCAAGCTTCTGGTGAAATTCGAAATTGCACTTGAGCCCATTTGCCCGGGCCAAATCCGACACACATTTGCGCACCGCCATCTTACTTGACGAGCGCTGCGCAAATGGGTGACGGCGGGCAGCACCCACGTGATCCCACGGGGATGCCGTTCCCAGGCTCCGCCGGCTGGCCGCTCACTTTCTGGGCCGGATCTTCATCTCCACAAATCTCAGGCAGGGACGATCTAATCCATCCAAACTACGCCAGATTGCATTGGTAACGTCGCAGGTGCCAGTTGCCTTGTACATCCCGTTCAAGTTGGACGTGTAACAGCTATAATACCACCAAGCTCCCTTATACTTATCGGCGCAATTGGTACTATCCAACTTGTCTTGGTCGCGGTCTTTGGTGCTGAACTTCATCCCAGAATGGGAGGCTAATTTATCGCCTGCAAAGCACACAAACTTGCTTTTGAGCACACGCAGGCGGCGCAGGCTCTCGAGTGTGCCCCCCCCGGGCGGGAGTCGCTACCTGCATTTCCAGAGTAGCCGCTCACAAGCAGCGGGTAGCCGTCCTTCTCGGGGTCCAGCGAGTTCCGGCCCACCGAGAAGTCGTCGTAGAGAGCGTAGTAATTGCGGCCGTCGAATATGGTGAAGTCGATCCGCAACTGGTAAGCGCCCGAGGCCGTCAGAGCGTGGATGTTTCGCAGGCCTGCAAACACGCAAAGGCGGCGGCGTCACGTCACGCAAACCACAAAGGCTTGACAAGAAGGGTGTCTTTGTTTCCGACCGAGCCAGTGCTCTCCGGCGAGGTCTCCAAAGCCCTTTCGATAGTCGTCCCAACCCCGAAAGAAGTTGACGGAGCCGTCCTTTCTTCTCTGGATCACCTGCAAACACACACGCACACGCACACCATCAGCGGAGCAAACGAGCATGAATGGCCAACTGGACGTTCAGCATTGAAGAAAAGCGCCAAGTTTATTGGGGAAGGCATCACGAGGGGAACTTTGGGGTGTTTTTTGGGGGGCGGGGGGTCAGGCACTTACGGTCCAGCCTCCCCTGTCCAGGCTCATGTTGCAGTAAGCCTCGAAGTTGTCGGACCCGCTAAAAATGGAATGGACTCCACTTCGGGACTTTCCCGCCGCCATGACGTCACTGCAGTCTCTGGGCATGAGACCTGAAGCATATAAAAAAAAAAAAAAAACATGTGAGAGCGCAAAATAGATGCCCGCTTTAAACAAAGTTGACACGCTCGCTTGCTAGCGACCTTGGAGTTGCTTGCTAAGTGTGAGCTGATCCACCACCTTCTGCTGCAGGCTGGACAAAGCCAAACTGAAGTTGTGTAACTCCTTGGTCTCTTGTGACAGCTCCTGCGCACCAAGCGTTTGAAAGAACTGAAATGAGATCTCCAACTGGGACACTTTGTTTGCAGCTTTCAACAATACTTTTGTTCTTATTCAAAGGAGATAGTAGTTTGTGTGTAAGAGGAGGGAGGCAGGGAGGGAGGGACGTTAAGTCCTGAAATGTCCACCTCACCTGAGACATGTTCTTGTAGTCCGTCTCCAGGTCTTTCAGTGTCTCATTCAGTAGGCCTTTGTTGCTGCCAATCTCCTCCCAGAATTTGGCCAGCAGGCTCTGACTCGCCTCCAGGTCGCTGCGAATCGCGGTGTGACTCGCCTTCAGCTCTGCCAATGCCGTCTGACCTGCCTTCAGCTCTGCCAATGCGGTCTGACCTGCCTCCTGACCTGCCTTCAGCTCTGCCAATGCGGTCTGACCTGCCTCCTGACGTGCCTTCAGCTCTGCCAATGCGGTCTGACCTGCCTCCTGACCTGCCTTCAGCTCTGCCAGTGCGGTCTGACCTGCCTCCTGACCTGCCTTCAGCTCTGCCAATGCGGTCTGACTCTTCTCCAGGTCGCTGGAAATCGCAGTGTGACTCGCCTTCAGCTCTGCCAATGCCGTCTGACCTGCCTCCTGACGTGCCTTCAGCTCTACCAATGCGGTCTGACCTGCCTCCTGACGTGCCTTCAGCTCTGCCAATGCGGTCTGACCTGCCTCCTGACCTGCCTTCAGCTCTGCCAGTGCGGTCTGACCTGCCTCCTGACCTGCCTTCAGCTCTGCCAATGCCATCTGACCTGCCTTCAGCTCTGCCAATACGGTCTGACCTGCCTCCTGACCTGCCTTCAGCTCTGCCAGTGCGGTCTGACCTGCCTCCTGACCTGCCTTCAGCTCTGCCAGTGCGGTCTGACCTGCCTCCTGACCTGCCTTCAGCTCTGCCAATGCCATCTGACCTGCCTTCAGCTCTGCCAATGCAGTCTGACCTGCCTTCTGACGTGCCTTCAGCTCTGCCAATGCCGTCTGACCTGCCTCCTGACGTGCCTTCAGCTCTGTCAATGCGGTCTGACCTGCCTCCTGACCTGCCTTGAGCTCTGCCAATGCCTCCTGACCTGCCTTCAGCTTTGCCAATGTGGTCTGCAGCGCCGCCCAGTGGCAGGCTAAGTCGCTGCAGTTGTGGTCCGGGATGCTGTTGGGCAAAGTCGCCACCAGCGCGCCCAGCTCTTTGACGATCTCCTGAGGCCTTGGAACACATAAAGGGTATACATGAATCTGCCATCCTTGGTGAGGAATGCAACTTGTGGCGGTCAAGTGTTTGTTCATTGCGTGCGCGCGTGCGCGCGTGCGTGCGTACCTGTTCAAGTGGAAGAAGACGATATTTTGGATGACAAGCACGACCAAGAGGAGCGTCGGGACCACCACCAGAATGGAGCCCCAGCGTATCTGAACAAACTGAGCGCAAACGTCGTCACAGGCGGCGGCGGCGTCTCTCTCTCTCTCTCTCTCTCTCTCTCTCTCTCTCTCTCTCTCTCTCTCTCTCTCTCTCTCTCTCTCTCTCTTTCTGTCTCTCTCTCTGTCTCTCTCTCTCCCCCGACGGAGCGAACGACTTGCAAATGCTTTCAACTCGACCAGGGCATTAGTCAAGCGCGTGCGCGTCCGATGCGTACCTTGGGCTTTGGTGGTTCGCCGATCAGTTTGTGGGTGCTTTGGTTCATCTCGAACCACTTGTCATTTGCCATTTTGTGCTCTCCTTCTATTCTTGCTTACTCCGTACGAATGTCCCGAGCTTGTTTGTTCTGCGTGCGTCTAATGCCGTATTTTGTATTTAGCCAAGTGACGTGAAGTTTTCTTTCCACTTGACGTTGGTTTTGACCTTGTTTGCGGCAACGAGATGGGACGACACCTCTGTCCGGGCTCGGTCGGTACATTATTGCGAGAGAGCGCGAAAGCCCGACAGAAAAGGAACGGGCTGTACACGACACAAAATGCGACGCCGAGCAAGTTCAAGGTCTCATTGACAATATTTCATTGATTGATTGATCGGTCTTTATCTATCTATCTATCTATCTATCTATCTATCTATCTATCTATCTATCTATCTATCTATCTATCTATCTATCTATCTATCTATCTATCTATCTATCTATCTATTTTTTCATTCATCTGTACATGTACTTTTGGACTGATGGATTCATTCCTGTATTTCCTCATTTATTTATTAGACACTATTAGATTACTAGACTCTTGAAAAATTAGAGGGAACATTGGTGCCGACACCGTGAGTTTGATTCCCACGTTTGACGCTCTGAACGTGTGTGTGTGGGAGTGAGAGAGTGACCAAAAACAAAAAGCGCATGTGTATATGAGTGTGCGAGGAACAATAAAGAGGAGCAATACCAAACGCCACCACGGTGTGGTGTCTTGTCTCCGATTAGATGGACGTTGAAACGGCAAACCCAACCGACTGGAACACAAAAAAAGACAAGAGCTCTAAAGCTGAGGAGAAAGCCAGCCAAGGCAAAGCCATGTAACGTGGCGAGCCCGGCGCTATTTCAGAAAAAAAGGACGGCAAACGGCCAAACGGCAGCAGACTTTGTCGTCGAGTAAGCATAACAATACATTTGATTGATAAGGCGCCTTTCAAAGCACTCAAGGTCGCCGTACAGACATAAAATAGCGTTAAAAAAAAAGACTGGAGTAGAGTGATGGATAAGATGACTCACGTCTCTGACTGGCCGACGGCCACAGGCAAAGATGCTCCTCCGGACACGCCGTCGTCAGTGGTCGCGGAACGGTCCTAAGTCCAGAAGAGGGACAAAGGTGTGAATTCAAATGGCGGAACTTCGACTATTTGCAGTCTTGTACGTTGTTATCAAAGAAGACCTCTGAAGACATATTGACAGTATTGTATACCTTGTTACAAAAAGTGATTATAATAACTAGAAAGAAAATGGGATGTTGACTTCTGCTACGGTCAATTGTGACCACTAGAGGTCCCTGGTTAACCAAGGTTAACAACGGAACGTCGCATCTCCGTGTGTTACACGCGCACACACTCACCGTTCTACGTTACACGTGCTTATAGATAATAAATTGAGTTGGAAAGCACATATAATGTATATCCAAGCAAAAATTTCCAAATCACTAGCAGTATCGTATAAAGTAAAAGACCTTATAATTCAGTCATCATTACATTCCTTGCACTGCTCCTTCATACTCCCATACATCATTTACTGTGTGGAGGTGTGGGACAATACATACAAAACAAACACAGATCCAATCTTTATTTATTAAACTGATATTTAAAAACAAAGCATTACGACATATAAATAATGCTGATCATCGAGAACCATCTAAACCCTCTTTTTATTATACTGAACTCACTGAAATACGACGACCTAGTCGACTTCAAAACCGTCCAACTCATGTACAAAATAAGAAATAATCAATTGCCAAACAGTATCCAGAGGTTGTTTGAGTGGAGGGAAATTTATTTAAGGGGAACACTTATGTTTATTTGTTGAGAACAAACTTAGTTACATTGTATAACAGTTAGAGGTGTGGAATTACGGAACAGCGGCAGTGAAGAACTAAAGAACCTTACTGAAGTTTAAAAAAAAAATGTCTAAGGACAAAATGTTGACGGGATACCCTAATATGCCGTGAAGTTGTTTAAGTTGCTTTTGTATTTATTTATTTGATATATTTGACGATGGTCAAATCTTGACCGAATCAAAGACATATGTAGTTACAAGGGGAAGAGTCAGATAAGCTTAGGCTCCCTTCTCCTCCCTTTTGAACAAACATGAATTTACTACAAAGGGAAAATTATAATGCAATATCAATTTCTTCTTTTTTGATCTTCTATTGTACTATGGAGTTATCATTTTCTGTGTTTTTTACTTTTTTCTTGTATTTCTTTTCATGTTCGAAATGAACAAACCAACCAAACAAAAACGTTAACGTTTCGCTAACGTTGGTGACTCATGTTTACATTTTCAATATTGATACAATATTCTCTGCATGTTGTTTATACTATTATTGTACTATTTACGTGTATGAAACCATTTTGGAATGTTCTAATCATAAAGTATCCACTTAAAAGCTTTCATGTACATTGATTGACACGCAGAATAAAGGTACGGTTGAGAGGGTGCGGTCACGCAACGGCGGCCCTGCCACTAGGCAGACGAGGCCAAAAAGATCTCTTTTTTTATTCTCCCCTTCAAAGTTGTTCTAACTCATATCAATATTGGGTTCAAAGGATCAAATAAAACGGAGGCTGCCTTTTCTGAATGATATCAAAATATCCATTGATATGAGTTTGGTCAACTTAGAAAGACAATGGTCATTAAAAGATGTTTTTGTTCTTTTTTAGGCCGAGTATAAGGGCTGCCTTTGAAGAAACCGATCAAGCTTCCAAAGTGCTGACCAAAGTTTTGATAGTCGCACACACGCACGCATGCACTATAAATTATGGAATTACAACCTGCATGTTCTGAAGTTCCATCTCTCCTTTGCAGTCGTCGGGTCAGCGTCTTGACGGCAGCAGACGAAGGCTGGTGGCAGTGTCCTTAACAACAGTTGGCTCCAAAATGACACACGCACCTTGAGACCAAAACGGCCTGGGCGTCACTGAGCTGGAAACATTTGGCATCAACAGCATGTGGTCAGAAAAAATTCTTCAAGGGAATTGAAGGAAACGAAACCTAACTCTCTCGCACGCGCATGCACACACACACACACACACACACACACACACACACACACAGTCATGCACGCACTCACGCACGCACGCGCACACACACACGCACACGCAAGAAGAAGAAAATGGTGGAATCGGTAAAATTCCAATTGACGGCGAGGAAACAATAAATGACCTTATATGGAGCCAAGACCACCTGTGCGTCACTGTGCTGGAAACGAGGGAAGAGGCGGAGAAAAGAAGACGAAACTTAACTCCCAGACACAGCGATATTCATCAAGGAAACCTTGGTTCTCAAATTGATACTTTTCTTGTGATGTTGGCAAAATAGCTTTGGTATTTGCCTGTTGCCGATTGATGCCTGGATGCAGGCAAGTGCCACCCACGTCGAAGGGAGCCGGACGGTCATTTTGCTGCTCTCTTGCATTGTCGCTGAAGAAGGAAAAAGAATTTTCTTTCATGAGATAGATCATCACCAAACAGTTTGGAGATGCTGAATCATTTCAGGGAGTGTACAGTCAGTCCACGTGCTGCCTGCCACTTGGCCAGGCAAGCTTGTTTTTTTTTTTTTTACTCAAGTGCGGCCCACGTCAAAAGAGTCCACTTCCAACTTTTCCTGTTTTTTGTTGGGTCTTTTCTTTGAACTAGCAAAGGAGGACATGTTGGAATTTCACACCTCATAAAACAAAGCTACAGAATCATCTCAGTGACTATCAGTTCCTCTCCGCTCGCTGGCTGGCTCGCTCCTCAGCAACCTTGGAAGAGCGCGTTCCCGCGGAGACCCTTTGTACCTGTGCACGTCTTTTCCCGACGCAACACGATATTACTTGGGCCACCTTTGTCCAGACTTTGGACACCACTTGGATTTCATTGGGGATGGGAAAGAGGGGAAGCGAGCAAAAAAAGGCCACAACCTTTGGGGTCACTTCAACCTACGTTTTAAAGTGACGCCAAGTCGTGTGTAAAATTATTTGATTTTGTTGTTTTTGACTCGACATCAGTCAATGCGGAATCAGCTCGTGACAACGTCGACTGACTGAAAGATCAGAAACATTGGCTCACTCAATCGGTCGACATTTTCGGATCACATAAGGGGGGTTGCTTGCGAGAAAAGTCAAATGAGCAGGTTGTCACGTTTTGGAGCGAAATGCAGGCAAGCAGGAAGGAAGGATGGCTTCCTAAAAGACACTGGCGGCTTGGAACCAAGGGGGTGTCGTGTCCAGTGGCGTGCCGGGAGCCACTTTTCAGTTTCAAATGCAACCGGCCCAATGGCAGAATAATAGAATACCGCCGTGTCACTTGACTCCACTATTTAAGCGCTGACAATGGGTGAAAGATTTCATCCTAAAAATACGTACGTACATCATCAAACGCATCATTTAGCAGGCTACTGTAGCGTTTGAATGATGTTTTATGTTGCATTATCCATATTATTTTCCATGACACAAACGATATGCAGTGTATTTGTCTTCTAAAATGCAAGGTGAATCGCTCGCTCGGAGAGCATCCGAGACTGATATTAGCGTACGAATGAGCCCGCGTTGTGCCCTAAGCCCCTGAGCCTGGCTCCTCACCATTTTCCTCTGCGGTTGTTCTTTATATATTCTATATATTTATATACTCACATATTTGTGAGCTTTGCGCCCTCGGCGGCATCATCCTGTGAAGCCTTTCTTTTCCCGCTTTTTTCCTGTCCATCCTTTAACTCACTGACTCCACCTGGCCCCCCAGCCCACGCAAAATTGAAGGAAAATAGTCTGTTTCGTTTGTGCTTCGTTTGTGCGGCAAATATTTTCGTTTTGGCTGCTATGGTTCTTTTCGTTATGAAAGATTATTTTATAGGTCATCCAGAGTTCACCCAGCATCCCATCTGCCCCAAAACGGTACCGTCCGCTTGTGCTTCGTTTGTGCAGCAAACATTTTCGTTTCTGCTGCTTCGGTTTCGTAGCTATTACACGTTTATTTTATAGCCATGACGTCACCCAGCCCCCCCATTTCCCTCCAAATGGACCCAAAATGGTACCGTCCGCTTGTGCTTCGTTTGTGCAGCAAACATTTTCGTTTGTTCTGCTACGGTTTCGTAGATATTACACTTTTATGTAATAGCGATGAGAACGTCCCGGTTCTCGACCAAATTGGAATTCGGACACAAAATTCGAGATGTTTTGGGGGTTTTTTGCTTCGGTTGTCAAACAAAATTCGGAGGTCGAACCTCGCGAGGTGAGCCGGGAGGACTCGAGAAAACCCGACCGCGCAGCCCGGATGCCGACTGACTCTTCGAGATTCAAGAGTTTAGCTTCGCCGTGTTTGAGCGTGCCAAATCAGGAATTGGACTTTGGTCAATCACAGCCTCCGTTCGTTAGTGCATTTCCGTTACTTTGAGGATCGTATGAAGCAGAGATGGGGACTCGAGTCACTGTGACTTGGACTCGAGTCGCTGTTTTGATGACAGCCAGACGACAACTTCAAACTTTGTCCGTCATCTGAAGAGCCATTCTGCCAAGTAAGTGCTTTTCATTTATCTAAATAGGTGTGTGTATATAAAGCTTTAATGCAATGAATATGACGATAAAACTGAATTAAGTAAATGTGACTTAATATGGAGCAAGTTAATAAGTAAAAACTACAGTTAACTCGGCTTGACCTATTTAAGGACTTGACTTGGACTTGGCTTGACCTATTTAAGGACTTGACTTGACTTCACTTGACTTGCCCAAGAAAAAAAAAATGACTTGGGACTTACTTGAGACTTGACGGATAAGACTTGAGACTTGCGTGAGACTTGCACATGTGTGACTGGGTCCCATTTCTGGTATCAAGCCCTAATCATGCCTCCAAAGGAAGTAAGTGGGAGCAGTAAAGCCATCCTAAAACACAAAGACGCTCCGCCCCGAAAGCACAGTGACAGTGAGCGCCCGGCCCGGCCATTCAAATGGTCCGATAATTAGCAAGGTCTGCAGAAGCTGGATCACAATCCTGATCATTTGAATCAGGTGTGTTGCAGCAGGGAGACCTACCTATAAAACATGCAGGACAGCACCGACCGGCCCTCGAGGACCGGAATTGCCCACCCCTGCACGACGTGGTGTCTGTTGTCATGGTTTCTGTCTGTCCGTCCGTCCGTCCGTCCGTCCGTCTGCCCGTCCGTCCGTCTGTCCGTCTGTGTGCTCGCCCCTCCCCTCCTGTGTGCCCATGATCATTCTCACATGCTTCTTGTTACCTGTCGTGTATATAAATCCTGTCTGCCCCGCCCTTACCCCCGTCGGATCATTGTTGTCGGATAATGTCTTCACGTCTTTTGTCTCCGTCTCTGTCGGTCAGTCATCTTGTTGGTTTTGGTTAGGAAGTCATGTTAGTTTGTTAAGTCGTGTCAGTTTGCCGAGCCAGTCTTTTGAGTTACGTCAATAAACCCTGGTCCAAGCTGCACTTGGTCGCCCTGCGCTTCCAATCCGTGACACAACGCGGTGCAGTTGAGCAGTCGGCGACGCGCTATGCGATTGCGCGTTCAGCGGTTTCGCTGCTGCAGTTGCGCGATCGGGCAAAATGAAGCTGCCTGCGCACTGAGGTCCACTTCAATTTTGGAAAGTACATCAGGTCTTTCAAAATATTTTCCAAATTTCAGCGACGGCTCTGTCACAATAATGCGACCGGCGCGGTGCAGTTGCGCGGTCGGCGACGCGCTACGGTCGCGCGTTCGGCGGTGCGCTGCAGTTGCGCGATCCGACAAAAAAGCGCAAATGAAAAAGTGCTTATAAAAGGCGGGTTTTTTTAGTCTTGGAATGGACAATTTTTTTTCCCCATTATTTGTTATGGGAAAAATTAGATTTGGAATTCGACCGAATCGCCTTCTGGAACGGATTGTGTTCGAAAACCGAGGCTTTACTGTAAGTCGTTGAGTTACTCTGATATAAATATATATATTTCGATTGTGGCGTTTTCCTTTCAAAGGAAAAACAAATTACCTGTGGCTTTTCCATTTTCTATATTTCTGTCTTAGCCGTAATATCCAATGGTCAAAGAGTCAGCAATCACCAAAGTTCTGTTTCCAAAGTTGTATGAATTTCAATCTGCTCATCTGTGTGATGCTTTTCAATATTTCAATGACAATGGCCATTTGGAAAAAATCCACACCAAAGCTCTTAGCAAGATTTAATGTACATTTATTCTTAACACGTGGAACATATAGTATAAAGATTTGATACTGAATAAATGATATTCATTGAGCCAAAAAAAAGGGGGGGGGCAGGAGGGCTGGGGAGGAAGAAACAAAAAAAGGAGGGGGGTAAATTTACATCAAGTTTTTAGCTACATCTGAAATACAAATATGCAGAATTCGCATCACTGAAAAAAATAAAATAAAAAGTTTTTCTTCATCAAGGTCTAGTTGTTACTCAAGACATTATTTCTCTCGTTATATTCTCTACAGCCGCACCAGACAGTCTCGTGTGTCTTGTGTGTGTTAAGTGGTAATTTTTAAAAACGGTGAAGCGATAGAATCGAGAACAAAAAGAAAGAGAGCGAGAGAGCGAGAGCGAGAGAGAGACAGAGAGCGAGATAGAGAAGGGTGTGTAATTCATGTACAACATGGGATATATACAGCGCAGCCGGGTGGGTCTGCTTGGATCTAGCGCCGAGGACCAGTCCCAGTACAAGTCATACAATCAAGGGACAAAAGTGAAGGAGAGGTCGGGGTGTTGTAGGTTCACCGTACTTTGGGGGAGTGGGGGGGGTTGGTAGCCGTCGTCCTCGTCACTTTCCACATAAAAACTACAGTTTGCTGCCGAGTCGGCATATCTCAGTGTGAAACAGTATTATTACAGTATGTTGACACTTTCTTTGAAGGTGTACAGTACAGGGAAAGAAAAAAAGAAAACAGTCCTACAATCTACTGCACAGGAGAGCACATGTGTCCGCCCCCCAAATGTGGTTCCTGTGTGTGTGTGTGTGGGGAGGGGGCAAGGGCGGGGCGGCCGAGCAATACAGCAATCCCGAGTCCTCGGGAGAGAAAGCAAGCATTCCCAAAACTGACTGTAAACGAGACAGCAACTTTGGTTACAGTTATTTTTTTTCCTGGTCATTTTTCTTTTTTCATTGAAAAACGAGTCCTTTCGGGGCTAAGCGCGCACGTGGGTGGGAGGAAAGTGGTAGGGGGTCCCCATCCATTCGTCTCCTGCGGTTCTCTTTCTACTTCATGGTATTCCTTCCTGTCCGCGGTAGAGGGAGAAAGACAGTGGAATCTGAGGTGATTTTGCATAAATTAAAAAAAAAAAAAAAAATTCTGCTCACAAAAAAGTCGGGGCGC
The DNA here is from genome assembly GCF_059516105.1 of Syngnathus floridae. Lineage (NCBI taxonomy): Eukaryota > Metazoa > Chordata > Actinopteri > Syngnathiformes > Syngnathidae > Syngnathus > Syngnathus floridae. The sequence continues at coordinate 5,505,189 of NC_142433.1, forward strand.
GGCGTGAACGGAAGGAGGACCTCAACGGCTGTCATGACTGGCCGACCAGGAAGAGTACGTCACAGATGACCTGCGACACGGCCGAGTTCATGAGCGGCGACACCGACACGTCCAGCAGCCGCGATTCGTACAGCGTGAACTCCGAGTGGTTCTCCTCCAGCCGGGCCAGGGCGTGGAGGGCCCGCGCCGCCCTGCGCATCATGTCCACGCTGGTGGGCTCAAAGTGCGCCTGCATCTGCAGCAGCGTGCTCTGACTCTGCTGGTATTGCGTGGCGGCCAGGCTGTCCTCCAGGAAGCCCAGCAGGTTCCCCACGCTGCCCTTCTGCACGGCGATGGCGCGCGCCGCCAGACTGTCGCCGTGCGCCAGGTTGGCCAGCAGCACCACGGCCATCTCGCGGCACACCGCCACCTTGCGCTCGCCCACCAGCCGCACCAGGGCGCCGTACAGTTTCTCCAGGCGGCTGAAGGGCGGCGTGGCCAGGATCAGGTCCACATTGTTGTCCTGAATGCTCAGCTTGCTCAGCGTCTCCAGAACCAATCTCTGCGGCGATAGCGAGCCGTGCGGGCCCAGCGTGGGAAAGGGGTCCAGGGCCTCGGCCGAGGGGCACACAGCCCAATGTAGCAGGCCGTCCAGGAGGGGCAGGCAAATGCTCTCCGAGTACACCGAGAGGTCCAGCTGGCCCGATATGTTGGCCAAAGTCACCAGGCAGTTCTCCCTCAGGACCTCTAGGCAGTCCCACCACCACTCGTCACGCTCGCAGCTCACGCCCTCGTCCTCCTCATCCTCCTTCTCGTAGGTGACGGGCGCCTGCTTGCGCTCGGGGTGTCGGTGATGCAGCAGCACCAAGCGGCCCAGAAGCAGAAGCAGACCCGGGTGCTTGGACATCTCCTGGTCGTTGCCGGGCACAAAAGAGAGGCTGCGCACGATGTTGGACACGCAGATGCAGCGCCGCGCCAACGAGTCCTGCCAGTCGGCCAGGGTGCCGAGCGGCGTCTCGTCTTTGCTGTGCGGCTCGTCCTCCAGGATCTTCACATTGCGCCGGCTCTGCAGCTCGGGATTTATGCTGAACAAGAACTTGCCGTTCTCCTTCTGTTCCTCGGCGCCGCCTCGCACCGCCTCCTCCGTGACCGAGCCCGGCCGTGCCGACAGGACGTCGTCGATAGTGGCGGTCACCGGTACGCCCGCGGCCAGCGGCAGCTCCGTGGCCCGGGACACCGGGACCTCCGGGCCTGGGGACCCCTGTCCCGGTCTATTCTCCTTGGACGAGCGCTTGCGGGCCTTTGGGCGTGCCACGCGGCTCTCGAAGTGCGTCTGGATGTGCTCGGTAATGTCGCCGCCGCCCACGCTCCAGTGGACCAGGCCACTGTCGAAGTTTTGCCGCTGGCCCATCTTGGATGCGTGGCTGCCCTGAAAGGGGTTCTTCTTGCGGACCACCTTGATGGGGAGTCTGTCAAACTTGCTCGCCTGCCTGGGCCTCTCTGTGTTGGGGTCCTGGGAAGACCCTGAGGTAGCGGGTTCCCTGACCCTCGGTTTCTCCTCGCCTTTATCCTCGTCTTTCTGGGACCTCTCCTCCGTCACCGCCCCCTCCCCCGACTGCACCCTGGCGTCATCCGGCTCATCGTCTTCATCCTCCTCGTCGTCAGTGTGAACGACCTCTCCTTCGGGCATCGGCATGTCGTCGTCCGAGTCTTCGGCGGCGTCTGGGTCGAGTAGGGTGCGCTGACCGGGGTCGCCCACTTCGTACTCCTTCAAGATGCCAAAGATCTCGATCAGGCACCTTCTGAAGTACTCCACCACCAGCTCCAAGAATCCAGGCAGCTGAAAATCAAAAGGAGTTGCCGTCAAACCTTCACTCAATCTGCTCATACAGCTTTCTCGGCTTTATGGACCGTACCTGGCATAAGTTGAAACTGGTGATGCTATTGTCGTCATAGAGCAAGATGTTGATGGTGTCCAAGGCCCAGGTGCTCTCCGCTAACAACCCTGACTTTAGTGACATCATCACACGCCACGCTTCAGGCGTGCCTGTCAAAACACAACAAAATCAGAAAGAGCCACAAACATACGTAGGGGGGTCGGTCTTTTAGTTGAAATTGCTTACCGATGTCCTTCATGGTTAGCCGTCTCCGTGGCTTGAGGTGCGGTGCGGAGCATTCCACAGAGCCGGGAGGAAAGCCCACATCCCGCCGCATGAGTGGCTGCTGCACGGGCGCCTGCCCAATGTGGGAGGCGGGCACCGGGGGGCCGGCTTTCTGCACTTTAATGCCCGGATGCATGTAGGGCGACTTGCTGGGTGACGTCCTGCTCTCCAAGGGCCGTGGCATGGGGGCCGGACTTGACACCTGAGGAATATGGTTCTGCGACGTCTGATAAGTTGACGGCAGGGGCCTCGTCATAGGCGGGCCAGAGCCGCCGGGTCCAAAGGGCGGCTGTCGCTGGTTGACGTGGCCGGGCCACGGGCCGTCGTGGTTCATTCGCTGATCCGACGGCATCATCTCCTCGGAGCGGTTCATGCCGTGGTAACCGGGGGTCTGGCCCGGCACGGGGGGCCCCTGGCGGTTGGGGTAGTTGGGATAGCCCATTTCATTGCGGCCCTGCCACATGGGGCCCTGGGGGCCGTCGGGACCCGAGGGCATTGGGCTCGCCATCATCTGCGGAGGCATCGGCGACTGGGAATTGGGCCCGCCCGAAGACGATCCGCGCTCCCGGCCAAAGGGAAATGGGAACTGGTTCTGCGGACCTGGGGGTCTCCGCTCCCCTCCGGGGTAGGCGTTGTACTGATTATACATGTCCTGCTGGCCCTGGGGCCCTGATGATTGAGGTCCTGGAGGCTGCTGACCACTGTAAGGGACGTTGTACATTTCTCCCTCATGACGCTTGGCGGGGGGGCCGTAGGCGCCGTCGACGGGACGCTTGTAGTTCTGGTGAGAAGCAGGCAGCCATTTTTGTAATGCTCAAAACTTTCATCTTATTTTGAATCATTTGTTAGAATCCCTACCGGTTGCTGCTGTGCATACATTCCCGGTTGTTGGTTTGGATACGGGCCACCAGGGGGCGCTCCTTGGCCAGGGTACTGATTGGCATAGGAGTCGTGCCTAGGGACCCACAAACTAAAGTCACTTTCATTGCATATAGGGATGAAACGGAAAGTGCCGCTCTAGTACAACATAGAAGGCGAATCTGACGAGCTCAGTCATTACCGTTGCTGGGGCGGCGGGCGACTGGGCGAGTACATCCCCGTGTCGGCTCCGGAAGGCATCATGTTGGGCTGAGCGGCCCCGGGTCCCATGCTGCCGTCAGGACCCATGCTAGACTCTTGCCTGTGGGTCAAATTTATGTCCTTAATTCCGACAGACAGCACAGATTTACCCCAAAAGAAATTCCATCGTCAACTCTATCTGTACCTGCGGTCATATCCATAAGGATATTGTTGCCGCTGACCCATTGGCAGATTTGCCATGGGCCCTGGTGGGCCTCTGCTGTACTGATCTCCCATCCCGCTGTTCGGACCGGGTGGCATGAACTGCTCCCCAGCTTAAATGAAAACACAATGTTAGGTTGGTTCCATTTTAGCGTGCTCAAACTTAGTCGCCGCGTCTATTCACCTTTCCTCATGCCGCCAAAGGGGTCCTTGTTTGACTCGTAGGGACCCATCCGACCCATCATCTCGGGACCGGCCATTCCGGGCTGGTAGCTCTGAGAATTGGGGGTCATTGCGTTCCTTCGGGAAAACGCCCGGTCGCTGCCGTCGTCAAAGGGGTCCTGCACATTGACGCTACTCCTGAGAAAGAAAAGAAAACACAACAGTATTTTAATGACAAAGCAACGAAAATGCGGTTTTTGGTCTGCATGGTTTCTTGCAAGAATGTCGTGTCCGAGTCGTACCTGGCACCCGGCATGGGAGGCATTTGTGTGTGTGGGGTGGAGGCCGGAGTGGGAGGCTTCAGTTCTCCCCCCTCTGCCATGGAACTACTGGTGGACTGAGGAGTCTGGGGGCCTTGGAGCGATCCAGAACCAGCTACAAAAATAAGGACACGCATTAAAAGTGTATTCAGAAAAGCAACCTGCCGTCACATCCGCCTCTGGGAAAACAGCTTCACCTCTGACAATGACAAATGGCCAGCCGGCCAGCCAAGCAGGCTGTCAGAACGGTGACGCTCGCGTGTGTGCATGATGCTTGCTGATGGATTGTGTTTGTGTATGAGACACCGTATCGTGCTCCTGCTCAGGACTCAAGTCTGATGACTCACGGCTTCCCAGTCATTAAATCGCGCCGCGCGCACATGCACGCTGGGGTCACTGCCAGGTTACGCTTATTCACAATGTCTCACGTCACCATCGCGCCTCTCTCGCACCAGCTCCCCCTCCCCCCCGGCAAGGATTTCCCTTCTACGAGGGAGGAAAAGGGGGTAGGGGGGAGTGGGCTGGAGGGCAGAGTCAGAGAAATTGTGCGACTTTAACACACTCGAGCTTCGTCCCTCCGCCCCCCCCCCCCCCCCCCCATTCATCATTTCTGGCTCAGTACTAATCTCCAGGGAGTGTTTCCTTTGTAGCCCTGGGCCAGGCACCAATCAGGCAGCGAATATTCTTTCATATAACCAGTGCCAGCTGACAAGCACTGTGATGTACAGTAAACTACAATGTAGATTCTTCAACCATTTTTTTTGTTTTAAAAGTAGACAGGCAGGTCCGAATTTGGAGTTGCAGGCCTTCATTGTGCCAGAAAAGGCTGGTGAGCACTGAGCTTCCAATATTGTGACACAGAGGCAGAAGAGGTTGAGAACATACCAGGACTGGGTGGCTGGATCTTCGGCTGGTTCTTTTTGGTGTCCGTGTTGAAAAAGTCGGCGGGCGGCTCCTCGCCACGCTCGATCTTGCACTCAAAGGCGTACAAACACTGGATGTACTGCTTCTTGAGGGAACTGGCGGCGCTACTCGACGTGCCCACGTTGAGGTTGGTGGCGAGCTCCCGCCATTTCTTGTTCTTGTTCACCTGGGTGAGAAAAATGTGTTTCAAATATGCTGCACAAAGGGCCAAGCAATTCCCAGCGTACCTGGGTGAGGCCTCCGATCTCCTTGACGGATACGTAGAGTCGGAACAAGTCGAGAGGCTTGCGCCCCACGGCGGGGAGGTTGTTCATGCCCATGGCTTTCTCCTCGGCGAAGGCCAGGTAGCGGTCGACCCACATCTTCCTCTCGGGCTCCGGGCCGAGCTCATACAGGCGAGTGATCTTCTCGTTGGTGATGGTTGAAGAACTCGACTTCTGCAGGGAGTCGAAGAAAATTTTGTTTGACTCGAAACAAGGCGACGGAACAAGTGCCAGGATGCAAACGCCCACCTTTTTGGATTCAGTTTTAGGAGTCCCGTCCACTTTGTTGTTCATCTTCTGGGCCTGGTTTATTTTGTCCATGCCAAACTCGGGACCGGGAGCCATTCCTGAAACGCCAAACAAATAAGAATACGTGCCACGGGGCTCACTAAATATTGCGCCGTGCGTCGGGTGCTCACCGGGAGTGTTGTTGCCCATGTTTGCAGCCATTGGATAAGGACCCGGGCCGCCTTGGTTCATCATGCCGTGCATGCTGTTCATGCCCGGGCCGTACGGAGAAGCCGAACCCATCATGCCTTGGGACATGGGGTAGCCGGGCGGCCTGTCGAAGACAATCTTATAGCTTAAAAACTCCTGCAACATGTCTTTCCATGCAAGTCAGATTTCTTTTTTTGCGACAACTCAGCTTTTGTTTGATCATTGTGGGGAGAAAAATAAATAAAGCACCGTTTTTCTATCGAGTGACTCTAGCGTTTGCCAAAATCAGGATGACTGAATGTCTGGAGGCTGATCTGGCATCCTCGCTCAGGAAGGACGCGTTTCACTGATCCGCTTCGCTCTCTCCCTCTCTCTACCTCCCTCCACCTCTCTCCCTCTCTTTCTCTCTCTCTCTCTCTGATAAGTACTTGGTCTGCTGCCATGTACTCGAACTAAACACAGCACGTGGGAAAAGCTCATCATTTTTCATGGTCACACAAGCAAAGAAAGCGCACGCATGCACCGTCTCATTCTGCTGAAAGGATTTGCACTCCAAACGCAGCGAGTCACATGTTGCCTCGCTGCGTGGCACCCACCTGTTGTGGATGGAGTTGGAAGGTCCGTGGTGCATGGAGGGCCCGCCGTCTTTCCTGTTCATTCCCGGAGGCGGGCACATGCCCGATACCACCTGAGGAGGCATGCTGCCCATGTTGGAGCCTATGCCGGGACCGTAGGGCCTGGCGCCCATCTGGCCGGGGCCCACTCTGCCGCCGGGGGGCATGTTTACGTAGGGCACCCCGCTGCCCTGGCCGGGCATGGGGTTCATGGAGCCGCCCATGCCGGGCCCGCTTGGGTAGTTAGCATTGGGCATCCCTGAGTAGCCCGGCGGCCGAGGATAACCTGGAGGCATGAGGAAAACATACTCCTTTGAATTTTCAGTCGTTAACTACTTTTTGGCATGGTACAAAACACACCTGACCTTATTCCAACCATCTCGCGACTTTAACCAAACACCCGCCGCCGCCATTGCTTTATGACCACCTACTGTTTTCAAAGGTAAATTTTAAGAGGATGTCGGGGTTCTTCAGATTACATCTGCTCGGTCCCTGTGGTCCGGTTCTAAATTTACCTCTGTGCCGCCTATTTTGACAAGCGGGGCTTTATCGGGCCCCGGTGGTCGGTTGCTATGACTCACGGGGACAATTTCTTCAAAGTTCACAGAAGACTTCAAAGCAAAGCGATAATTTGATACATGGTGGGAGAGTGAGAGGAAAATGGAAATCTGGATTATCTGCATAATCACCTTGAGGTCCATACTGGCTCCCCTGAGGGCCGTAATTTCCCATGGAGTTGTTCTGGGGGTAGGGTCCCATTCCGCTATGCATCTGACCCCCCGAAGACTGGCGTGGAGATAAGGCAGAGCCAGGTTGTCCCGGGGACCCGTAAGGAGGCATCTGTGGGTTACGCATGTACACTGGAGGGCGAGAAACAGGAAGCGCCGTCATTTGAAGTCATTCTACATTAGCGATGGCCTCATCGATAAAAATTCCCAGCACACTCACCCCTGTCTTGGCCCATGGCTGACTGGTTCATGGAAGAGTGCATGATGCTGTCTGACTGGACACTGGGCGGCCGGGGAGGCATCTGATTACCTGTAAGCGGACGCGAATTGGCTAAACATGAACTGAGCGTGGGAATTGTGAAAACTGGCAATTTCTAAAGAAACGAAAAAGACATCAAAAGCAACGCTGCCTCTGACACAGTGGCTGCTGTTTGGATGCCTTACAAGCCTTGTGATAGTAGATGGAGACTTAATGTTCCCATCTGGCAAGTCGCCTCATGAATTACAAATGAGAGCGCTCGTGTTTTGGAGTGTGCCAGCGTTCACGTTGCGCTCCAAAATATATCCTGCTTTTGTGCGGCATCTGACACGGCGTCAACTCCTCAGTGGAAATGCATTTACGCAGCGCTCCCATTTGTCGTCGTCTTGAAGTACTATTTGGATGTTTTTATTGACCTGGCACAGCGGCGGGGGACAGAGGGCCGGTGCGAGAGGGCGTGACGCTGGCGGGGGAGCCCACGGGCGACGGTGATGGCCCGCGGATGCCCGGCAGGTGGGGCGACGTGTGCGGCGAGAAAGGCGACTGGGCGGGGTTGCTCTGCTCCCCCTGGCTGCTGGACACCCCCGAGGTGCTGACGCCCGGGCTCAGGGCGCCCTCCGTGCCGGTGGGAAGGTCGTCGATGGAGCCAGACAGGTCCTGCAATAAACATTTGTCATTTGAACGCCTCTGTCAGATGAATGCTTCCTTTTACTGGCGGTTGCTCCCGACGCGAAGCTGTTATCGTGACTTCCCGGCCCGAAGCGCTTGTGCAAAGGTGAATGTTTACATGCCGGCTTGCTCACGTGGAGCCCATGTGCTTCCTCACAAATGCAAACTCATCTGCCAGTCACGTCGGAGGAAGCGGGGAGGGAGGCAGTTAGGGGAGGAGGGGGGGGGGGGAGCATTGGCTGGAAGGTGGCCAACAATTCCCATAGAAATTTCACACACTCGCAAGGCTGGCTGCCGCCCCTGAAGCTGGCGGTTTTTTGCGCTTGAAACGGTGCCCGTTGCTATTTTGGGGATGTGACCTGATGGAGTAACCACAAAGGGTGTGACAGGAGGAGAGTGCTGATTCACAATACAACCCCCCCCCACACACACACCACCACCAACTCCTCCTCCCTCCCAGACTGCCTGCACAAGCCAAGGCCTCTCTGACCTGCACGGGTGAAGCATATGACACACAGCAGGCAGGGCTATTATCTTGGATCATTTTGCACTGAATTGGAAAAGCTCACAGATTTTCCCAACATGGTCCTTCAACAAGGGTGTGCACTTTTTTTAAGTTATATGACATGATTTATTGCAAATATTTATGGAGACCAAGAGGCTCACAGACCCAGAGTTTGAGGACCACTACTTTCATCAAACAAGGTTGTGTCTACCATTGTTGTCTGCTGACATTTAACCCTGCCTCCTCCTCCCCCCCCCCTCCCGAACACCCACCCAAGTTCCACTGAGACGTCACAAGATCAGTCATGTGTCTGCTGGCCAGCACAATGACCACCTTGGTAGCCGCCATTCTCAAAAGAGTCCTTCCATTGTCACGGGAAAAAAAACGCCCGACATTTACCTCTGCCTGAGACCCCGAGGCGTAAAAGGTCAAGGGTCAAGTTGTGTCGCTACCTCTTAGGGGGCAAAGGTGAGTCAGGCCTGTTGGTCAGGGGGTCGTTGCAAATGGGTGACACACTTCGGTGGGAGTCAACAAACAGGCTACTCAAGTTCTACTATTAAAAAACAAGCTAGTTATGTCTATTTCAAAACACGTTACTCTGTCACATCTCTTTACAGATCAGTGCCGAGTCAAGGTGCTTAAGACAAACCTTCTTAAGCAAACACCTGCTAAGCGGCAGTCCCGGCCCAGCCTCAGTCCCGATGGATGCACGCTAGTCCAGCCTGGAACACACAAACGCTCCTTTCCACACTCCCACTCTGCAGCCATCGATTTTTCCTGGCTCAATACTGCACGCAAGCACGCACACACAGAAGCTAGTTCTGCTGACTGCACAGGGCCGGACAGCGAGGAGCAGGGGGGGGGAAGCGGTGCGGTAGGGCGGGGGGCTTATTGGCGGTGATAGTAATGCTGCCGTGGCCGTGATATCCAACACTCTTAATTAGAAGGGAAAGGCCGGTGAGTAGCGAAGATCAGAGCGCGGTGGAGGAAACGTGTGAAGGCGAGGCTTTCGTGTAAGTTATAATCATAATAATATTAGGACAAATGTTGAACACGCACACGCTAAATGCTATTCTTATGACATTGTAAAAGTGGAGAAAGGATGGCGCAGAAAGGAGCAAGCCGCAGTCCTTTCCTGCAGAGCTTCAAGCTTCCCTCTGTGGCAGCCATTTTGTGCTTCTCCAGCTCTGCCTAACATGGACCTTCACAACGGGATCACGACAAACTGCAGCTTGCTCGTGATGGTTAAAGACAGCTTTTTTTTTTTTATTTAGAATATAAAGAAGAGGGAAATTAATTTTAAGGACATTTTTTGGAGGGGGGGGTGAGAAATGCAATTATGATTGAATGGACGCGGGCCAATTCCCGTGTTCTCCACATCTCCTGAGTCATGTGCACTCTCCTCTGCCTGTCTTAATGTATTCCATTTGCAGATTACTTCACTGAGTCAGTCAAGCCCGACCACAGCCATTAGTCTGCCAAGCCAGCCGCTCTCTCTCTCTCCTTTTTTTTCTTTCTCTCTCTCTTTTTTTTAAGCGCCTGCGAATGAGCGCAGAGAGTAAGCGGCCTTGAGATAATGACACATATCTGGAATATGTGACACAGACCAGTCGTGGAACTAGATCTGGCGCTAAGGAGCCCAGCGTGACCTGGTCAGAGTTCACCTGTCAGTCAAACCGTCTACGAGGCAGATCAGCGGGGGGGGGGGGGGGGGGGGGGGGGGGGGGGGGGGAGAACCACCTCTTCATGTGCTTAAGAGGGAGAGGGGTATGGCTTGCATCTCCACGGTTGCCATGGTTACCGCAATCCACGTGCTTGACACATTAGGGCCGACACAGCGCCTCGCCTCCCCCCTCCCCTCCAGCCATCTCTGTCTTGTCGCTCACTCCTGGGCCTCCCTGTGTGCTTGCCAGGGTCACTGCGCAGTCAAGCTACTACAAAAGGAGACGAAGAAGAAGAAGCAGCAGCCTAGAGGAGGCCCGTGATTGGAACGGGACACGATGCAAAAGGCGCCGCTTATTTAATCACACACTCGGTCGAGCCTTTGCAACCGTGGTGGATGGAACCAGTCAAGCTCAAAGTCTTCACACATCTGTTTGTTTGTCACGCAATCTGCTGCTGCAATTAGCACTACAGACAGCCATTTTCTTTTAGATTTCAGCCTCTGAGGCTGCTAATGATTCGGCATCAATACGATGACAACGAAAGCCCGCTCAACTGTCTGACGCGCACGAAATCATCTCCGGCGTGTAAACGACAACACCTCGAAGCCTGGGATGATAACCCGGACCTTCCCCGGGCCAGGGAGGCTTTGGTAGAGGCCCGATTCAGCCCGGGCACGGGATTTTGCAGGGCTGAGCACAACCATAAGGGGGCACTCCCATTCCACTGTGAGGGAAAGAAGTGACGTGAAAGGAGGAGAAGCAAGGCAAGGCAAGAAGACAAGGCAAGGCCCCTGCCTCGTGCACCAAGAAGCAGCCATTACAGAATTTTACATCCAACACGGGGGAGATGGGACATTTGGCACTCGTCGAACCTGTACGGACCATCAAAGAGGTGCCTTGCAATCCTTAGGGGACACAATAGCTTCTCTCCAGAGGTCACCATCACACCGCTGCTTCATCACTGGCAGCCACATGGCCAGAGGAATATAGAACGAATGGGCCTAAGTTGGAAGGAGGACATTTAAAAGGGGTCTTTTTTTCCCCTCAAGTGAGAACAGGGAACAAATGGTAAAGAGGTACTTTTTAAATGCTCCACATTAGTCTAATTGGAGTTCTCTGTGGGGGGAACAATGAAGGTGGGACAAACACTGCAGCAGTCTGTGTGTCGCCTGATGGAAGGGGGTGGGAGGAGACTGTGTGTGTGTGTGTGTGTGTGTGTGGGGGGGGTTCTGACTGTTGTGAATAATGTAAAGATGGTGTGTGTGTGTGTGTGTGTGTGTGTGTGTGTGTGTGTGTGTGTGTGTGTGTGTGTGTGTGTGTGTGTTGGGGGGCCTTTTGTGGTAATCACAATGGTCATGGGGAGTCCCAGAGCAGAGCACAGATGCCCCAGCGAGGCAGGCAGCTGCCCAGCCTTCGTTGAGGGCTTCTGGCCTTCAGAGAGCTGAGGGATGGAGGGGCCTGAGGGAGATGTGGACAGAGAGGGGAGGTGATTACAATCACTCTGCCTACTTCACAGAGAGGCATCGCCCCTCCTCTCGGTGTTGTCACACATTCCGGGTGTCTAGAGGGCGCTGCAAAAATCGCCTAATATCTAGCAGGGGGATGGTTGGGGGGGTAGATAGCTCAGAGTGAGGGGTAATTTCATTGTGGGGACCCTCTCATCCATCCAAGCGAGTTCCGGGAGGGGGGGTGGGGGTTAGAGCCGATAGAACGCCGAGGGGACAGACAGTGCTGCAGTCAGCCACAGTCTTTGTGCTGCAAAACTAGCTCAGCCTAGCACAAATGGAGGCAGAGGGGAGGGGCACGGGAGTGTGTGAGAGTGAGCAGCAAAGAAGGGAGGCGAGGGGGGGCGGTGTTCTATGTGCAGGCTCACAGTAGAGCGCAAACAGAACACGCTCGCTCGCCGCCGCCAAACCAATTCACCCGCGCGAGGGAAAAAAAAAAAAAAAGCAAAACAACACACTTTGTCAGCACATTGAATTTTCTCGAGTACATTAATTAAAAATCACACACTGGAGGGAGGGGGGGGGAGAGAATGAGAAGAGAGGACGCGTCGAGGCAGGAGTGAGCGAGCGAGAGGCGACCGGGAATCTGAATAATACAAGTCGACACAGGAAGCGAGGCCCCCAGAATAGCAACAGGAAACCGGCCCCGGACTCTGAATAAGCCAAGCGCGGCAAGCGTCACAGCCCCGCAAAACAAGGCTGTGCTGCACAGCGTTATGAAAGCTGATTTACTGAAGGAGGGAGCCAACCAGAAAGCGGGGGGAGGAGGCCGAGCACGGGCAAGGCAAGGAGAAAGCAAGAATTTAGAAGGTTGGACGAGAGAGGCAGCAACACAAAACTGAAAAGAAATGAAGCAAAAACACTAAAGTGCAATATTGGAAGAAAAAGAAAAAAGCTAGGGAGGGGGTTGGGCTGGCTTAGTGAGAGAGCAAAAGAGGGAGGATGAGAGGGAGGGGGGGCGGCCCTGTCAGGCTGATTGCTCCGAAGCTATGTCGCAAAAACAAGCTTAGCTGCCGCAGCAGCGCCGGGCTGGGCTGGGCTGAGCAGGGAACGGGAAGCTTTGTAGAAGGGCAGAGCAGGCTGTGATCAGGGCCAGACTGGAGGATCCACAATTGTGTCTTATTAAAGATAATTTGGTCAGACTGACTGTGTATTTTTTTTTTTCCATGTGGGTGGTACCACAGCTTTGGATGTGACTGAAATCTGTGCTCAAGCAAAATTCTGATAATCACTCAATCCTGGCGAGAGAAGAGAGAAAACTCATAGGGGGGGAGCGGGTGGGAGGCAAAGGAAAACAAACTCAAAGTGTGTGACCAACATGTGACCTTCCTCGAGCACATGAAAAAGACAAGTCGAGGAGTCAGTGGGCGGCCTTTGACGGGATTAAGCCAACAGTGGAAAAAGGGGCTACAAAAGACCTACGAGAGGACAACGGGGAGATTAAAATACAAGGTCCCGCTCTCGTAGGTCGACATGGAGAGGAAGTCTCACTTCCAGGGGGGAGAATCAAACACGGAGCTGCAGAGATTTCCAAGACTTTTAAGGCCCTGCTAACAGGAGCCGCGACAATGCTCCTACAAGTCCTTTGAGCCCGCCGCATCTTGTCGGTCTTAAGACTTGAGCGGGAATATGATGCAAAACGAAGTCAAGTCAACTTGGTTTGAAAAAATTCCATGGGATGTGACTGCAGTTAGGCGGTTAATGCTCAACAGTCAAGCGCGTGTGTTTCGGAGCCAGGGGCAGAAAGCAAACCAGGAACCGGTTCAACCTGCTTAGCTAGTCGGTTGTCTGCTCTGTTGCCGCCTGTTTTGTTTTCCATCAGCCCTATGAGGACACAGACGCTCACAAGCACTCAAATTCTGCCAACCCCCCCCCCCACTCACAACTTTCCAGGTGCAGAATTTGGAGTCATTCGCTTTTTACTTGCTGTCTAAAGACAACATGACGTTGGCGGCGAGATGTTGAGCTACATCATAACATGATCAATAAACACCCGATTGGAATAAGTGTCTATAGCGCTGTCCCATTTGTTTTGTCCCAAACGGTAAAGGGCCACCTGACCTTAACAGGCTGTCAGGCTCTTTGAATGTGTTCTAATCTGTACACAGAGTCGCGGACTCCGACACGCCGAGGCAAGCAGATTAATGTCTCGCAGCCAATCAACGAGCACAGATAGGGAATCCCCAATAAGACTGCCGGAGGGAGGGGCGGGGGGGAAGGAGGGGGGAAAGGAGTGAAAAAGTAAAAATAGCCAAAGCGTGGCCAGCTCAGCCAATGGTTACAGCCCGCAGAGATGTATAAATAAATAAAAGGAGAGAGAAAATAAACAGGAGGGTAACGCGTCCTGAGGGCATCCCTTATTGGCAAAGACAACCTTCCTTATCATTCCTCACTCGCTCGCGGCAGCTCCCACGCCGACGGATCGCTTGCACCGTTTGAAGTCATTTACTCACTCGCCCCTTGATCACCCCCCCACCACCACCCCCCCTGTCCGTCCGTCGCCTCGCTGACGTTTGCTCTCTCACTTTCATTGTCTCTCATTAATGATCTCATTACTCACTCGCATTTCCCCGGGCCCTGGAACGAGGTTAGCGGCGGAGAGTGGCCTATAAACACAGCCGACGTGATAAAAAAAAAACAACAACAAAAAAAAAACTATAGCGTGGCGCTTTGTCATGTGCGGCGCATCCGCCGACAATCGAATGACGCCTTGCTAATGTGTTGCACTTTGAGATCTGCTCCGTTGTCCGTCGCCTTTATTGACGCTCGCATTATGAGTAGTGAACATTACGGTAAATCGTGTTCGGAGCAGAAACAATTTTCTTTATTTTGAAAATATTGCTTTTCACACGACACACGAAAGGACTCACCGGCAAACTGGACGGCCGGCCCTGCATGCTGTCTTCTTGGCTGCTCTTGTTGGAAGGCATGGGCTGGTTGGAAGGAGGCGCGCTGGACTGGGAGCTAAAGGAATCTTGGGACAGTTCCTGGAGAGAAAAAAAAAAAAAAAGCAAATCAGGAGAATATATGACATGAACACCCGCAAAATCGTGCTTCATTTGCACTCCTGCTCACTAATTAATTTTTTTTTTTTATGTGATATGTGTGAACGTTACAATAAAATACCTGCGGGGGTGGTGGGAACCTCTGATATGGCGACTGCTGCTGCGGCGGCAGTGGCGGTGTCTGAGAGTATGGTGATGCCTGACTCTGCTGGCCATGACTTGGTGGTTGCTGGGATTGAGGAGCTTGACTTCCTGCTTGCTGTTGTGGCGGTGGTGGTGGTGGTTGTTGTTGTTGTTGTTGTTGTGGTGGTGGCGGCTGTTGCTGCTGCGCTGGTGCGCCTTGTTGCTGCTGCGGCGGGGTTTGCTGCTGCGTAGGCTGGCCTGGCGCGGAGGCTTGAGGGTAGCCAGGCTGGCCTTGAGAGCCTTGCTGGTTCTGAGGACCAGGACCTTGCTGCTGCTGGCTCGGCTGTTGCTGAGGAGATACATAGGGCGCCTGCCCAGCCGGAGGAACGTGAGGACCTTGGGATTGAGGGTAAGGGGCCCCGGGTTGCCCGTGTTGGCCGGCTGGCTGTGAGGGGTGCCCCTGCTGGGGGAAGGGAGCTCCAGAGCTGTTCTGGGGTTGGCCGGGGTAAGGTGTCGGCTGCTGGCCCGGGTGAGGCGGCCCGCCGTGTTGACCATAATAGCCCTGCCCCTGCTGCCCGTAGCTTCCGGGCCCTTGTTGTCCATAGGCTGACATCTACGGAAGGAGGAAGGTGAATGGTCAAAAATGCAGATCCGCCTTTTACCGAACATTCTAATCAAAGCACTGTCAGATTAAAAAGAGAGGCTTGACAATCTGACTGTTTAAAAATACAACTCCTTATTGCTGAGTCAAAAAGTACACACAAAATCTCCGGCAAGCCACTTTAACTTAGTGACACGAAAAAAAAATGTTTTCAACATCATCCCTCGAGCTTCAATGAAAAACTTTCCTTGTGCACACTTTCATTCAATTCAATGTGGTTGAAACTGGATCAAGAGTACTGACCTTGTGAGGAACAAGAGGGGAAAAAAAGCAATCGGTGCTTTGGAGAGGTTTTCAAATAAATGCGACAAAAACTCGGTAAAAACCTGCCATACATGAAAACGCCATCAAGTACTGCGCTGCACATACCTTCAACATAAAAGGGCATAGAAACTTTTTTTTTTAAATGTCTGGAGGGCACTCGTGGAGTCGACAGTCAGACACCGAGCGGGCGAGCATGACAATGGCTACACACAACAGGCATAAAAACCACAAAGTGGAAGGGAGGCAAAAAAAAAAAAAAAAAAAAGGTTTTGACTCTGCAGGATCCATGAATGCATTTTTTTTTCCGCTGGCTGGCTGGGAGAGTTCATTAGAGGTTTTATTCGGCACAAACTTGCTGTCGATTGTATGACAAGAAAGCGGTCTGCGCACACTGTGCCGAGAGGGGGGGAAAAAAAACATGGATTTCCCAAGCCCTCCTTTTGAACACATCCTAATGGCTTCTTGCCGTTTCATTTTCTACCGATGCAGCCAGCAAGTATTATTTCCCAAGGCGCCAAACCTGCAAATTTCCTCAAATGCCCGTGGAAATGGCACCCCTCTGTCTGTGTGCTTTAAAAAAAAAAAAAAAAAAAAAAGCAACTGTCTTGCAAGAAACATCCTTCAAATCAATAAGTACTGACCTGCTGTCCGTACTGCATGCTGCCCATCGCGCCCGGTGTTCGACCTTGCATCCCCATTGGGTATCTTTGGGGGCCAGGAGGTCCGTAGCCCTGCGCTGGGTAGGAGCTTGTTTGCTGGGGTCCGGGCCCGGTGGGAGGCCCTGGCTGCTGCTGCTGCTGCTGTTGCTGCTGCTGCTGGGAATAAGGGTTGGGTCCTCCGTATGGTTGGCCGCGCATCTTCCCCACCTGCTCCATTGGGCTTGCAGGCTGGAGGACACACAGGAAGAATCCCAATGAATAAACTGTTTTTTTTTCCAGAAAGTTTCAAGGAGGACACAAATTTAGTCTTCAACTCGAAAAGGAAAACATTGGCCATGAATGAATGAACGGGGGCCTACTCGAACTGCCAGGAGCTTTTTCCTGCTTGGGCTCATTGTGCCAGTGGGTGGATTTTGTTACAGCAGGCGAAAACGGCGGGGAGGAGTTATGCGTGAGGAAGCGCGAGTGTCTGCGGTGGCTGGACGTGGGCCCGGCGCTCAGCTGGAGACACGTCAGGAT
This sequence comes from Syngnathus floridae, assembly GCF_059516105.1. Lineage (NCBI taxonomy): Eukaryota > Metazoa > Chordata > Actinopteri > Syngnathiformes > Syngnathidae > Syngnathus > Syngnathus floridae. The sequence continues at coordinate 5,521,893 of NC_142433.1, forward strand.
GGTGTCTGGACCCCGGAGGGAGGGGCCGTAGTGTAATGTAGAAGTTGCGCCGGCTGTCAGCAGTCGGGGCCAAGGTCATAAAAACAGATGATGCGGAGGGAATCCCCGGCACGTGACGCAAACGTAAATAATTAAAACCTGGAATCCCGCCGGCCGTTCCTGACGTGGTCGTTTTCTTGATTTGTGGTCAGAAATTGGCAACGGGGGCGTCGTCGCCGTGACCGCAGCAGAAAGGCACGAGCCACAATGGCGGCTTTGAGGAAGCAACACCTCCTGGCCCGCTGACCCCGGGCAGCAGACACAAAGCTTTCATTGCTTCCCACGGTTATTAATCGGTGTGTGTGTGTGTGTTTTTTTTCCTCTCCCCCCTCCCAAAACCTCTTTTCCTTGGTTAAGGGAGACAACCACCGCGGGCTATTTATAGCCCGGCAGACAGAAAGGGCAGTCTGCCGAAAATGTAACAGGTCCCAGCTGCGCCGCTGTTTGAACCTGGGCCAGGCCTTGCGCTTCCTGGTCTTTAATAAAGCAGCAGGCTTTGGCATTCTATGAATGACAGTGCTGCAGTCGGAGGCGAGGCGGTCTGGAGGGGGATGGCTAGGGCGAGCGAGCAAGAGGTGGTCCGCATGCGTGCGCTTGGAAGCTGCGTAGGTGTGGAAGAAGATAGTGGTGGTGGTGGTGGGGGATCAACAGGCTGTCAGAGTGGTCAAGCAACATTATCCAAGATAACTAATTCCACTTCGGGTTTTATGGCTATCCGAGACCTCCAGGCCACATTCCATTGAGCTCCTCCAGGTTCAGGGGCGTAGATATGACAAGGGGGGATACTACTCTGGGTCATTACCAACTGCACCGTAGGGGAACGATGTACCAAGCCTTGGTAGTCACACTCCTGTGACCTCTAATACACTTTTAACTTCAGTTGGCAAGGGGGAACACAAATCACCCCCCCACACGCGATGTGACACGGGGCCTCGACGGACAACAGCTTGGGCTGAAGCTGAGCGGCGGATCCCGATGCATCACCGTGGAATTGGGATGGCCGCTTGCCTTTAAGAAGCTTGACAGCTCAGCACAAAGAGAGAGCTGGAAAGTACAGCTCAACTATAATCGGCGTTTCCAGCTCCCCGAAAGTCATCGCTGACACTGAACCGCCACCCGTTTCTCCGACTGGTCGTTGAATAATAAAGCGATAGCGTTGTCCTAGCCACCTCAGCTTCGAGGCCACTCGAAGAAATATTAGGCATGAACACTGAATGGCAACAAAGGCTGCCAAAATCGTTCTCTTATTTGTTGCTCACTCAATGTCATCCAATTGGCGAGGTAACTCCTCCCCCTCCCTTTTTGACTCCCATAAGCAAATAAATAAATAACCACAATTAGCACATGGCTAATCTGCATAGAGGAAAGCCCGATTACTCTTGGCAGAAGAGGTTGGGCTGATGTAGTGTGTCACGACAGGCCTGCCAGTGGAGATTGCAACTATTCAAAAGTGTCTGTGTGATGTGGTGAAGGGGGGGGGGTTGTAAAGGGCTATAGAGGGAGGGGGGAGCAGATGGGCCGGAACGGCAAAGGAGGGGGGGCCGATAAACAACTGCCGCTAATTTAATCCGCCACGGCGCACACACCATTGTTCGCCGTTAAAGCCCCTCAGCACGCAAGGCGGCAGCCCAAACACACGCCGCCGAAAGGCCGGCCCTCGCGCGCATCGCATGTCGCACAAAAGAGGCGACAGGATATCCGATCCCGAGACGGCAGGAGTCAATTTTATGGCTCCAATTGTTGTTTCCAAAAGGGCAAACCACGTGGACGCGTGTATGCTCGGCGGTCTCGCCGGCTTACGTCACACCGTTGATGTTATCCACAGTCACGGTTGACAGAAGCGCACGCTTGCTTCCGCGACACTTTCTCGACTTGATGAAACTTGAGACTTAGAACTGGCTTATTTGCGCAGACAACAACATAAGGACTTTACCAGAGAAATGACCTATGACCTCTGGTGATGTCAGTCTACCCGAAATGACTACCTTCAAAAACAGGATAACGATCAATGACATCTTCTCACAACCAAAGAACGGAATGCATCTCAGGAGAGATAATCAGCCAGGCTGCAAATGTCACAATTTAGTCATCATAATTTATGCATCATTCACTGAAAAATTCAGTAACCTGTCCAGAAATATCGTTCTCTAAACATGAATCCATTTTCACACCAAAATGGAACAATACTATAGAAAAAAAAAATGTCCGTTACCTCAACTCAATTTGAAACAATTCAAAACACAATCCAAAGTTATTAAAAGTAAAATTGAGTTTGTCGCGAAATCACTCACTGAACCAGTAACATTTGTGACACTGCGTACTTGAGGTTAAAAAGAACTTTTTAGGAGAAGCTTAACCGTTAGTGACGCCCAAAGCGACCAGGACGGGCCCATAAATGACAGTTAGTGTAAACGGGCGACCGCCAAAAACAAGCAGAGAGGCCACGTTTGCAATTAAATCATTAGTCTGGCGTCCAGACGCATCAACCTTGGGAGCTCGCCCTGACCGCATGACGACTCGGATGAGAAGCAAAGGATGGCCTGGTGCTACCTTGCAGCGGGGTGCAAGCTCAGTAAGAGGGAATACAGTAAATATATATTTTAATATTATATAAATATATATTTATTATCACATTCTCGCCAGAAGCGTCATTCCCTACCTTCCGTTAGCAACAGCGGTTTCCATTTTTAAAGGTTAACTACTTCAAATCCGGAACGCCTTGGCAGCATACGTCAAAAAGTCGATCAGCTCGCCCCTCGAGCACAAGAAGGATATTATTATGCTAATCTGGAGCCTTTAAGGAGGCAAATGTCAAAGGGAATGAAGGCTCCGTTTAGGCCTCGTCCGTGGCAATGCTGTCGCTACGTCGTCGCCATGGCGCCTCGGAGGCTACGCTGTCTTGAGGGGTTACAGTGGCGTGGAAGCGAGGAGGCGTCACTTAAGGAAGATGAACGGCTGGTGATGCGAGGAGCACGAGCGGGTCAGAGAGTTTCCCGAGGCGGCAACGACAGCAGACACGCACACGAACGCACGCGCTTACAAAGCGCCGCCAAATAAATGCAGCGTAACACAAACACACACACACGCAGCTGTCAGGGGGCAGACGAAGATCATTCACAAAACAAACCCCTCCCCCCCCCGGGTATCGCTGACACCGTTTCTCACAGCATACGCACACACCCTCACGTCTCATACGCACGCACACACAAAATTACACACAAAGTGCCGGAAGGCAGCATGCTGTCCATGTGGCCTGTGGAGAATCATTACTCAGCAGTGCGCGGCTCAAGAGTGAACTTCCTCCTGAAAGGGAGCACGTTCCCCTTTTGGACACAACGGGAAATTGTAGCAGCTTTGACAAGAGATTGATTTTTTTCTTTTTCTTTTTAGGGAGGGTCAAAATTAAGACACGCCAGTGTCTTGGTGATGAAGTGCTGCCTTCGCGAGTGAAATTACGCCATCTTACATATAAAGAGCATTTGTGAAGCAAATGCCTACGCCTCTGGTAAACGGCGTTGCTGTTCCGAATGCTACGGCGCCGATAAATATCGTCCACCTTCATTACACGAGCGTTTGATTTGTAAGCTACTTTGCGATTTGCAGCGGTTGGGGGAAGGCGGGCTCCCTTTTAGACGGCGGCGGAGAAGCGTGCGCATCCATTAGCGGTAGGCAAGTCAATAAATAACGCCATTTCTTTCGTGCGTGGATTTCAACCCGAGTTTATATTCAAGGTTTTAATTCAAACTTGGGCGTCACAGCGCTGGGCGGGTAACGACACCAAAACAAGCCCGCCGCCGTCAAACTTCAACTCAAGTTACTTAAAAGACACTATTTATCGTCAATTAATTAGTATGCCTATCGCCTCCTTCCATATTATCCTACAGTTAAACTTTTACTGTCGCAACTGTGACCTTCGTCAATGTCACAGACTTGTGCAATCTCAGTCGAGTCTTGTACAATTTAAAAACAGCTCTTTTCTCTCTTTTGCCTGTTGACAGCGCTTTCGACGGCAACGTTCCACACACAAAAAAAAGTCCATTAGCACTTGGGAGACCTTCAGACATCTTCTCTGTTTCCAACACGTAAGGTTTACTTGAGAGAACTCGTTTGCATACAGAGTTGAAAATCGGCGCTGCTTGCGCATCGTTTTCTTCCGCCTACGTCAACGTCGATGCTGGACTTCATGAGTACGGCCGCTTGTGCTCAGGTTAAACTTTCGGGGTGGCAAAACAAACACAAATGTATTTTGGTGCTGCGACAAGGGGGGGGGGGGGGCTTCAAAAAAGAAGTCGGGAGATCAACAAACAAGCATCCGGTTGTTTTTCATAAATAATAAAATAATATCGGAAAAAACATTTGAGCCTTCAAGTGCCATATTGTGCAATACTTGATTATTGCGGCTAATGTACAGAAATGTACCACTAAAGAGGCAACGCTGTCCTGTCTGTCAACTCTCCTGTCGGTGCAAATGACATAACCAGAATGTAAACAAACACCAAATGTGACCGGTATTACTCGAGGGAGGCGCAAGGGTGAGCGCTGCTTGCATGGTAATGCGCGGAGAAAGTAAATGAGGCCATTGTAAACCTTGGCGAGGGAGGGAATGCTGTGACACTTGGCTGACACCTTTCCTGTTTGTAAACAAATGTAGCCAGTGCAACATCTTCTCATAACATGAATTTTCTTTTACAATTTACCACAAACCCAAAAAAGTCATCTTGTTGGACAGCCATGATAAATTACAGATAATTTAATCATAGGATAACGAATAAGGAAATCCAATTAAAACCAGCCTAATTAACATTAAAATAACAGCTTCAAAGCTAGCCACCTATTTCCTGTTTACACCTGAAAATTGCAAACTAAAAAAAAAAAAAAGAACAAATATTGTCGTTGTATGACCACAACCATGTTAACACGATTAGATTTCTCATAGGTACATTTTAAAACCACGCACTTGCTGATAATTCCGAACATAAAGGTATAAAAAAGGGGCGAAAGGCAGGACTATTTTGTTTGGTGGAGGAGTGTGTAAGAGGCTAAAGTGGCGGTGGTGAGGCTGCAGCCCTTTTTTTTTTTCTCCATTAGATTCAATTATAAATGGCCGAGAGCGGAGGGACGGCCAGCCAATCAGATCTCGGCTCGCATGTCAACCTAAGACCAACTGTCTTGTGGCTCTGACAGCACGATTTTTACCTCCATAATTCAAATCCCAAAGCAAAAGGCAATCTGCGCCGAGCCCGAGTGCAGGCAGCCGGAGTGACAACGCGGAAGCGAGGAAAGGGAGGGTGTAAAAAAAGATAAACCCGGGTAACACTCATAAAAAGGACGTAATCACGCGTTTTGAATCCGAGTGAACGCTTAATTGGTGGTCATTTTCAAAAAACACACGCGCGCGCACACACACATACTTCCATCATGCAGCAACTCGCAGGACGTAGCTTCTTGCTTAATGAATATGCAAATGCAATTTTCCCAAGTCCGCGGCTGTCATTTGCGCCCTATTTAAAGGATGACAAGTTTCACGAAGCACATAAGATACTTTTGAACGTTTTGCAAGCAAGACGGAGGGCAAGGCTCGGCTATTCGCAGTCGAATCGCTAAATGGAGGTTGGAGGAAAACAAGGAAGAAAACGGCAACATCACCTCCTTGCTCTTTAAACGCACACTTTCTCCTGCCAAACTCCTCGCCGTACTTGGCCAAACTCGTCACCCCCCTCTCTCACCTCCTCGCCTCAAAAAGTTGCTTTTACACGAAAAACACGACCCGTTGCTCGCTCCGAAACACTGTTGCAGGGGGTGGCCGTGTGTGAAAAGAGAGAGGCAGCCATTTTAGAGCTCTTGCTCCATAGACAATGGCTGGTAAGCTTAGCGTGGTACGTTTGCGAGTGCGGGGACTTACCTGGTTCCTACTGGGGGGTTGTGCGGTGTTGCCCGGGCTCATGGGAGACGGGTGGTGGGCTCTTTGTTGCCAACCCGGATGGACCCCGCCGTATCCACTCGCCATCTCCCCCGCCGCCGCCTTGGTGCCCCCTTCCTGGTTGTTGTAGTCTCCTTGCGGGTAGTTGGGATAGCTCCTGGCCAAGCTGGGGGACGTCAGCAGCTGGTTCAAAGTCGGCGTCGACGTGGGCTGCTGGCTTCCCATATTATACCTCTGGTTGTTGTAGGAGGTAGCAGCCATTCCTCCTCCCGCCGCTGCTGGCTGCTGCTTGCCTGGCTGCCCCCCAGCCGCCGGGGGCTGGTTGTTCCGCGGGGAACTCATGGCCCCGTAGCCCTGACCCTGATATGAAGTCCTGCTCTGGAAGGGGCTGTAGTTGTTATAGTGGTTGGGGTAGCCATGTTCGTGGGAATTGGCGGGGTAAGGGTCCATCATGCCCGGCCCCGACGCAGCTGCCATGCCAGGGCTTTGTTGTCCGCCATGTTGATGAAAAGGGGCCCGGCTGTAGTGCTGGTTGTAGCCGTAAGGAGGTGGTGGGAAGGGGCCCGTGTGGTGGTGTCCCACGCCGGGATGGTTATTCCCTTCGGGCCCGCCGGAATCGTTCTGATTACTGCTATTATTATTTACCCTGGGCAAATTCCCGTTGCCGTTCTTCATGTCAGGATCCCCTCCTCCCCCAGCAGCGTCGCTGCCGTCCTGCAGTTCTTTTCGGCCGGGAGAGCCGCCGTCGGGCCCCGCTTCCTTGTTCTCATGCTGCTGCGGCTGCTTCTCCCCCGGCGCCGACTCCTCTTGAGAGTCCCGATCTGGCTTTTTGAGTTCGGACGGCGGGCTTGCGTTGAGAGAGGCGACGCTGGCGACCTGAGCGGCCATGATATCCCCCCTCTCTCGCCTCCCCACTCCTTCTACAGCGCCCCTTTTCTCTCAGCAAGGCCACTCACTCGCGATTAAACGCCGAATAGTCATTGAATATAACTGCATTGAACACAACGTACCCGTCGTCCCGGTTCATCCCCCCCTCCCCCGGTTTTGCCCTGCGTCCGGACCGGTATCCGGTAAATCCACCGCGACTCCGTTTCAACTTGAGGGGGAAAAAAAAAAACAAGGACGGGGGGGAAAGTTTGGGCGAAGGAGAACACGCGAAAAATACGGAGACGGCTAAACTGGGGGAGTGCAAGCGAGTTTGCAGCGCGTTAGTGTATTAAAAAAAGAAAAAACGAAAGGGGATTCTATCGCACAAGTAGAGCGCGAGCGAGAAATCGAGCGAACCAGCACGAGGCTCCGCGAGACACAGCCATCTTAGTGAGGGGCGAGGAGACACGCAAAACCCGGAAGCGGATCTCAACGCCATGAAAACAACACTGGATCCGGACTGCGGGAGCAGGACAAACATTGTTTACATTTAGGCCACTCTTTCCCAATCACTGGATCGTTCGTTCCTCCCATTTTCGAACATTTCCTGACCTTTCATATTTCAATTTTTGATTCAGATCCCAAATTGTGGATTGTAGAGAGTGGTGGATTGAACTCAACACTGACAGAAGTACATACCCGGGGCGTTTCTTGACATCCTGGGAGTTTTTTTTTTTTTTTAAAAAAACAGATCAAGTATTTGTAGTAAATAAAACATAATTTTGGTACCAATTATGTGAAATTGGATCATTTCCTACTAATGTGTGGTTGGGATTTACATTGTTTACACCCCAAGAAGAGTCATTATTGCTGCTCTAATGCCTTTGAACCGAAGTTGCACATAAACACGTCGCCGGCCATAAAAATCCCAGTACGTTAGCTTCGAGCTCCATTCACCTATGCAAATCAATTGACTGCAAAATAAACTACATGAATTTCCCTCCTTTAGACCCAAAGAAAGCTAAAATAGCGTGATGCTTCTTTTCAAATATATACAATAGGCTCATTTAATAGCCACTTTTCTGCGTGTTAATGCTCGGAGCTACAGACTTAGTGTCTGCAGTCCTTTTCACAAAGTGACAGTGCGTGTGTTGATGTGTTTCTATATTTTATTATTGTATTTCCGTTTTTTTTTTTGTGGCCCTCATCATTGCCCCAGAAATGATTTTTTGTATTGGTATCCTGGAGGTCCATCCGGATGCAAGCTTTCCCAAATGACCACACTATGATAATTTAATTTGAGGGCTCTTTCTATTTTTGCATATTCTATACATGCAGTTTGGTCCTGATAAACCACTTTCCATTGGTTCTGCATTGCTTATTCTATTCTAGTGCAAAATAGCCACATGACCGTTAGCAATGATGCATATCATTTCATGTGTGTGCAGTAACAGAGGAGAAAAGCAGAATTAAAAGCAGTGTGTGCGTGTGTGAGGAAGAGAGTGATGATGGGGGGATGCACACACACACACAAGAGAAAGTGAAGATAGTTTGTAAGAAAAGTGAGCATTGTGGAAGGCCTTTGAAATTCACATGTTGCCAGTGGGGGGGGAGTAAAGTGAATTTCTATGGAAATTTGGAAGCAGAGCACTTTAGTCAGGACATAATTGACAAGAACACCCCCCCATTACTACTTCTTCGTTTTCTTCTTCTACTCTTTCTCTCCACCCCTCCTCCTTGTTCTTCTTCGTGCTCCCTGCCTGCCTCCCCGCTCTCATGGCAGCAGTAGCAGCAGTCAAGGTGTTGCCTTCGAGGATCGTCGGAAGCTTTGATACTCAGTCAAAGACGAGTCTTATTGAGACTACAAATTGATGATTTGGGGAGATGTGACAAATATTAACCATGATAAAGCAGATGGGACAAGAATTTTTGATGATACTACATGTTGATGAATTTAGGTATCAGAAAACATACACACACTTTTATTTACAGACTCTGCTGGGCAAACGATGCTCTCTTTCTTTCATAAATTACTTTGCATAAAGTGCTTCTGGACACACTGACCTAATATTATGAAATTAGGTGACGATTATTTAAAGATGAAACCTTAATTCTGGGACAAATTACGTTTCCGAGCCACGGGTGGCTCCATTGAACGCAGCAGCAGCAGCAGCGCTTGCAAAAGCAAGCAGAACTTTGCTATGTGAACGTGGGGGATGGGAAGCAAGCAAGGCAAGGCGAGCAGGCTCTGCTTCAGCCCTTTTTCTCTCTTCAATGCAGAGCGCTCGCCTCTCACAGTTCACTCCTCCAGTGAAATCAACATTTGCTAGTTTGCACACAAACATTTGTGTGAGTTTCAGGGACGAAAAAGCAAATTTTGCAAGGGGTTTAATAAAGGAGAGTGTGCAGGGTGCAAGGGAGGGGGGTGTTCAATTCTGCTGCTGTATATAGGCTAGGGGAGGAGTGTGTGTGCGTTTTATCAGAAGAGACAAGGCTATGAGGGAGGGAGGGGGAGGGAGGGAGAGCCGGAGTGTTTTCTTTTAGCATAAACTTGCTGTTTATTATTATGGGGGCGCATTGACTCGTCATGTTCACGTTGGCTCATCTCTGCAATGTGCTCTCTGTGTCCTTGTTCTGAATCTAGTTCTCAGTTTCCATGCTGTTCTCGTTCTGCCAAGTCTGGACAAGCTTAATGGGGAGCACGAGGACCCCCCCCCCCCACACACACACACACACACACACAATTAATAGACATGATGATTCTTCAAACTGATATGACCTGGAATGCTAACGAAAGGAAAGCGCTTCCAAGTACGTACGCTGTTTCAGTTTTACGGCCCACGTCATCATAATCGTACGTCTTTATACTTTAATGATATTATTTAGTTATAGCCATCACAAAGCGTAACGTGATTTTGATGTGGCTTGAGTTTCTTAATTGGCTTGACTGCACCTCATTGGCTGGGAAATGTAAAGTAGGCCTATTAAGATTTGTAATCTGATGTTTTGGCTAGCCAACAAATCCCAGACCCGATTAATGTAATTTAAATGCCTAGGGATGCTGTATTTGAAATGTTACATTTTGGTAAGAACTTGGCCCAACGCCACTGGTGGCAATGCATGTGTGTGTGTTGTGGGAGTGGCAGAGGTGACAATGGTGGGGGGATAGCGGATGATTTAAGAGTGTTTACTCAGTCGCCAGCAAGCCACCCTCGGTGAGTGTGATGCATCACCCGCGGCCGTCACCAAGGCAGCCGCTTGGGCCTCATCCAAGCGCCCCTTCCTCTTGTAATCATTTAACATAGGTGGGCAATCTGCGGCCCGTGCCCCGTCGATGGCCTTTGAGGCGGCCAGTTGCGGATGGAGCATTTGCTCCATGCTTCCTTCAGCGAGGACTTTATCCACTTTTTAGTGCCGTCACTATTACTAGGCAATTACAAAAACTTGTAGACAAAAATGCAATATAACTGCATGTAAGAAATTCATAACATAGCAAAAAAATTATAATAAATTATACTCACGAGCAAAGTTAGTAGATCGCTGTTTTGCATGTCAAAGTTGGTTGTACAGATTTGGTCTGATCGACCAATCAGAGGATTGATAATTGCTGATGTCATCAAGGCCTCTGGTCCGGTGAATATGACATATGATGGATTAATTAAAGATTCTGAAGACTGTGAGCAGATTAGATAGAGGCTGAAATCTGATTGGGAAAAAAAATCTAATGTTTACTGACCTTCACTGCACATTTAGGACATTTAAAAATGTTTATTTTAGTGACAAGTCATCACTGAAGACTCCGAAAGTATTAATTGGCTTTCTTTGGGATTCAAACTTTGGGAGGCAGGAAAAAAGTATTTCAATCACCAGGACAACCCAATAATGGGCTGCGGAATTTCCTAAAAAGAATGTGGTTGAATTCAAACACACACACTCTGACACTAGCGTACACAATTTCACAATTGATGGCCACTAAGGCTCCGCCATCACCCTCACCTCAAACATCAGCGGGAATCTTAAACCAAGCTTGACCTGCCCCCAAACACACACACACCAAAACACAACAGTTGGATCCTGTCCAGATGGTTGCCATGCAGCCGTTCAACACGTCGTCTGGAGTGTGTAGAGGAAGGAAGTGCCACTTAGCAAAGTGCAATGGCCAATCGACTCTTTGCAAGACACTGTGTGTGTGCGTGTGTGTGTCGAATGACGTTTAAAATTGCAGCTAACAAAAATATTATAAAAATGAACCAGAATAATTCTGACCGCTGTTGCACTTGTTGGCGCTGTTCCTTTGCACTCATCTAAAAAAAAAAAAAAACATTGCAGCAGGGGATGTTGAAAACAAAACAAAACTGTTTGTGAAATGAAAAATCTTTTTTAGGCTGCGTCTTACCTGCGTCCTCTCAGTCCAAATTGATGAAGTCCTCGCAATGTTGTCATGTCAGGACCTCAGTGTGCTAAGAAGAGACGCTTTCAAATAAAAACCGATAGCACACATACAGTTTTTTTTTGTTTTTTATTGGTTTGTGTGAATTGGTTCTCAGGTCTTTTGATTCCTGTGGTTTCTTATTTTCATTTTGAAGAAAGGCAAAGAAAAAGGAAGCGGCGTGCATGTGAATGGAGGCATGCGAGACGAGGTTAAGAGCTCTCCAGAGCGAGGCGCAGTCCACTCTGCAAGGACGCTTGCTCTTTTTTTTTTTTCTTTTTTTTTTTTGCACAGGGGGGATGAAAGGTAACGCAACGAATGGTCTCTTTCAGCCACGAAAACTGGTCGCCGCTGCCTGAGAATTGTCAGGGTTGCTTTGACATAGCTTACGTTGCTAATTCCAAGTGAGCATGTTGACAACATTTGGCACCTCTCAGACCTGAGAGCTGTTTGCTAATGAATGCTAAGTTTCAACTCTGACTACTACTGAGATGAGCGCCAACCGAAAAGCTGGCTTTGGTGCTGCCGCATGGGCACTGCCAACCGTCGCTTCGTCAAGGCCCGCGCCAGCCTTTCATAAAAATGCCCCATTTGGCAGCAGCCCTGCCCGGCAGGTTCAAATATACCCTCCTCGTCGCTTGATCCAAATCCTAAAATGGTCCAAAGGCGCGTTTCATATTCAGAGGGAGCGCTTGTGTTTTGATCGGCTCCTCCGGCAACAGATGGAGAAAACTGGAAAGTCATATAGGCACATCTTCCTTTTGACTCTGCGGTCCATGTTGCCGCTTAATCTCATCATGATAACGGCTTGGAAAAAAGGTGACGCGCTGCCAAAACACTAGCCACAAGCTAATGTTACAACTCTTAAGTAGCGGCTAGCGTGAAACGCTAGCGGCCTACATCTTGAAATCTGACCCCCAGCTCCACCTTTACAGCCCTATCATCACGTTGTCCCCTCAAAAGCCTCCAGGCCGGTAATTAAGGGCGGGCCTCCTTGCAGGCCTCTATCAACGGGCTCCCCCTTGGAGTCTTGATAATAAGTTTGTTTTTTTGCAATTTAAACCACGGGCAGAGACCCCGCCCCCGGCCCTCCACCTGCTCTTCGCAACCACCCTGGAGGAACAATTTCCATGAAGTGGCGACGCCTCAACAAGTATGGTCGTGTCTCATCGGAGTCAGGTTTTACCTCACTTTGTATCATCGATGGAAACACTATTGCTAACCAAAACAGCAGCTCGTAAATGGAAGGAAAACAATTCCAGATGCCTCCTGCTCATTTTCTAAAGCTCCAATGAATGTTTTTTTGTTTGTTTGTTTACTATAACGTTGCTTTCGAGAGGATTTGGCTCAATGCCTCTTTGAGAGCTTTCCGTATCCCTCGTGAGACAAAACACAATCCTCACTGAGACGGTGACAAATTAAGGCTACGAGGAAATGGCAAAAGGGAGGAGGGGAGGCAGGAATAGCATTTTACTCAATTATTTTAAAGACTGTAAAAATGAGGTTTTATATTTGACTGAAACTAACTAAACGCACCTGTAGCTTGGAAAGGGGTGCCGGCAAAGCGCTTTGCATAATAAGCTTTTTTAAAACCATACAATATCCCCCTACATGCAGCATTTATTTGTTGTCACGCTGGAAATATTGGGCTGATAGTGAGGGACTAGCTGCAGAGAGCGAGGCGAAAGAGGGCCCGGCAGACTGGAGAAGGGGACAAGGATGGGGAGAGGTGGTGGTGGGGGGGCATACAACGTTGGTTATGCAGAAACACAGATTTAATGTAAGGCTTGGCTCTCAGTTATAAGCGGCTAGAGCAAGAGAGACAGAAAAGCTGGTATGGATCACAGGATGGAGGAGGAACCCCGATGGAACTGGCTCTTAGGGGGGAGCCTCACTGGGAAACCTTGTTGAACTATCCCCCCACCCTTATTTTTTAGGGTAAACAGGGCTATAATACACTGAATTATCAGAACAAGCCCTGGGGAAATCAGATCCCTCTTCAATAAATGGCTCCACCACCACTCGCCCCACCCAGCCTCCAACTCCCACGCATACCCGCCTAGCATCCACACCATGACTTTTATGGTCTTAGGATCAGGGACGAGTGAAATCCTGATGAATAAGCATGGCAACTCATTGACTGGGGGTGGGGGAGGATTGTTTGGTCTAGGGATAGATAGCTGGCCTTATTTGTGGGTTCAGGAACTCGTGGAGACTTCCGATACCAAGCACCGATACTTAATTTTGCATCAGGCCAAAATCATCTGGCCTAAACCAGGTTTTACCAAAGACCTAAACAGGGTTAAGTGGTAGAAAATGTGAGCTCAAAAAGTGTGTCCAAAACCACATTTAATCCTGGATGCTCACTTGCTGGTCCCCCTTGGAGGTCTTCTTTGGGCCACTACATAAAACACCAGCAAGCAGCAGTGCACATCAAAGCACAAAGGAGGCAACAATACGCCGACTTGCCGGGCCGCATTAAAGCTCGGCGCAGGCCTCTGATTCAGTTTGTTCTGACTCTCTCTGCTGGAGATCAGGTAGGAAGCCCTTAACTGCGCCTTCTCACCCGCCGCTTAATCTGGGCCCACAATCGCATCCAGTGACAGGAACACAAAGCCGTCTGGCGAGCGCAACAAGGCTCCGCTATTATGTAACCACTGACAGCTGGGCTTTCAAGGGAGGGGGTGAATCTAGCCCGCCCGATACCCCTTCACCACCAATCCTTGTGGCAGCACTTTGTGTCAAACTGATGTGATCGTCAGGGTCGAGAATTGGTATTATCGAGCCGACGTGTATTGGAATTCATTTTTGTGGAATTACTCGCTGGAAATAAAACTGTGTGGCCTTCAAATTCAACATCTCGCTTTCCAAATAAATATTTCCTTGTTGTTCTGCAGATGGCTGTAGTGACTTTTCCACTAATTGGATGACCTTAGGTAACTGCTGTCTAACTGTTGTCGTGAAGTGAGTTCACGCCAATCAGTCAAGTCACTCAATCTCAAGGCTCTATTTGTACTGTACTTAAGTTACTTTCCATGACATGCAATCAGGGCATTTCAAATCAAGGAGGGGGGGGGGGGGACATCTTAATGTTAAATAATGTGTAAATTTATAGATATGCATTGCCACAGTCCGTGTATTTAAGTGTAAGATGACTAGTGGATGAAGACTGACCTTCACGCTGCCTGCAGGGCTCCAGTACAACCAGTTGTACTCCTCCATGATACAACTGCAGTCTGGAGGTCAGAGTACACCAACCGTTCGTTCCCTGCCTCAGACACACAAAATGGATATTTTAGTACCAAAAGCCTTCAAAAACAGACACTATTGTTCGCTGGTGGGGTATTATGCTTAACTTTCGTGTCATTTGCCCATCATGGAGCCCTATAGATACATTTTTAAGTGTTTTCTCGTCGTTTAAAGTGAGATTAAAATCAAAATCCAGTCCGGGTTTTCGTTGCCTCCTCAGCCTTCAATTTACTGTGTGCTTTCAGCGAGCCGAAGCACTCGCTGGCAACCTTCAGTATCCTTGCGCGGCTCGTGAATGCGCCTGTGTTTTTTATAACCCTAAACTATTACCCCGTTTTTATCGTCAAAGAAATTCACATTTCACGTAGTGCTTTTTATTAAACACCTACTGTAACATGCTAGGGTTATCTTAAGCAAGCTTTGGGCAACTTGGGGTACTACTTTGGGCCCAGCTGTCCTGTCTTTCCAACACGCATACAATACATTCCTGTGTCACTCCGCCCGTGTGACAAGGCCCGCTGTTCCTGTAAACTCCCGCCTTGACTCAATGGTCGAGAGAGCTTGTGAAACAAGGGCAAAAAGAGAGGGAGAGAGCAAGCTATGAAACAAGCAGGCCTACAAGCTCCCACACTTGAGTTCTGTTCCATATTAGAGAGCACTCGTTGCAATGGTCTAATCACATCATAAAGTAAAAGCTTTCACATATAGAGAAGTAGTAAATTTGCAGATTTTCTTTCTGTTAGAGGAAGTTAGATTGCAAATGCAAGAGTCCCGTCAAAATCAAGCCTTTTTCATAGATAACCTACAAAAGACATTCCTTATGTTTTACCTCACTTGCAGCTAAATAAAGCTAGCAGAATGATAACTCTTGCAGAAAACTAATAAATAGTGACAGACACAAATGAACAGCTTTGTGTCTGCATCAATTCAGCCCTGGTAGATAATTGTAATTTAATTGTGCAGGACTGCTAGCGAAACAAATTTTGTTTAATCGTTAACCCAAAATGTAGTTAACACAAGACAAATCTGACGCAACACATTCTGATTTTAGCACCACATTACTTTCAAAAAGCAGATTGAGCTGACGAGTGGGTGAGTGGTCAGGTAACAGAAACGAGAAGAAGCCATTGTTTACGTTAGGTTGTAAAGCAGGTCATGCTAATCCCCTTGTTTGGTACTGTCGCATAGTCTCCTGGTGGATATTACATGCAGACCTGCACAAATGCCATCCATTAGAAGAGATGTGTTGAAAAAAAAAAATCACATTGCACCCACCCAGGGTCAACTGGATTATGTAGAAAATTCAGCTCTTGCAAACGGGTTTCACTTAGTAACATGAAAGTTGGGCGACTAGACGTAAGACCCACAAAAAGTCTGAAGAAGTCCGCTATTTTGGATTTAACTTAAAGACACTGAGGCTTGTTAAACACACACTGTTTGTTTTTACAATGGCTATTCACTGCATTTGCATGTCATGAGTTATGGGGGGGGGTCTCCTTTTTGTGTCCCATTCTCAGCCAACATTGCTCCGGCAGGAGACACACTTGTGGGATAAATCAGCTCTGAAATGAAAGAACCGCAGAGACAATGGTTCTTAAACTTCTTGCAACCTTTACATCACACTCGCTGTAAATATGTGGAGCACAGCGACAAGATGGTTCACGATCGCCGTCTTGTGGCGACACTTGAGTAGTGCACCATGAGTTGTGAAATAAAATACGATGTGGGACATTTTAACGCCGTACAGAGGTTTGCTCTTTCACAAATTAAAAAACTTCGTGTAAAAAAAAAAAGAAACGTGTTTGCACAAGTGTGCACACCCTCTTGTAACTGGGTTTTCAAATAATTTTTAATATAATAAAAAATAGGATTCAAACAGGGGTGTGGAGACTTTTCATATCCGACGCAGCGGCTGCAGCAAGGATGGCTGGTGATTCCCAGTAATAAGCAAAGCGCTCAAGAGTTCAATGGATCGACCCAGATTAAGGTTTGATTATGAACGTGGAAATGAAGCGTCGTCTTTTCAGCTCACCGAGTATTCTCTCCCCTACTTGTTCATCATCTTCACAATCTTCTTCCAGACGGGCACCACTTAGAGATATTGCCTCGAGGGTCGCGCTCACCGCTTGTTCAACTCATTGCCACCAGGCATAAATATCACTAAGTGTCTACTGATTTATGGACACCCTTTCCTGCCTAACAAGCCTGTGGACAAATAGAGGAATTCTGCTTTGATTTACAATCAAGCCCCCAGGGAACAAGGTATGCATGTGTGTGAGAAATTTTGACATGTGAGGGTCAGAGAAGATCTGAAGGGTGTAAAACATCAGTAGTGTGTGGCCTCTGCAGTTCGTAAAGTTTTACCACAGCAACAGATTTGAATTATTTGGTTGAAAAATAATTTTAGTGGATTTGTTGCTGTCCCTAAAAGCATAGAGCAGATTTATTTTGTGTTTTATAAAGTGAATACAATAAAAAAGGAACTCTGTTTGCTTCAATGACTGGCAGTTTTGTTCAGATCCCTTCCCCCTTCCCTCTTTTCCGCCAGTGCTAGAATTGGCCGAGGCATCCCGTACTCACCGACAGGCCGTTAAAGGAAGACTATGTGCAATTACAGCTGCCATCCCGCCGGCATCTTTTCATTTGGCACCGTAAAATTGTCCATCTCATGCGGTTGTAATTGGCTGCATTTGTTTGAGGTTAGGCTTTCACAAATCAATAAAAGAGGGTGACTGGCTGCACACTTGGATGACGGAAATGAGGCAGAGGCACTGCAAAAAGAATAAATATGAAAATGATTTTTTTTAAAATATGCACAAATTTTAAATCTGAAAAACGAAAAATCAATGTGCATTTCAAAAAATAAGTTTAAAAATCTAATGCATTGACAGTGCTTGTACATTTTTAAAGATGAAATACTAAATCTTTTTTTAATAATGAACAAGTAAAAAGTAAAAAAAAGTTAAACATTTACATAAAAAAATATTTTTTGTGTGCCTCAGAGCCCAAACTGTGTCCCGCCTCCAACACAAATGACAAACAATCCAATGCAATTGCAGTTAACTAAAAGTAACTTTTATTATATCATGCGCTTTATACAAAAAAGTAATAAATTAACCATGCCAGACAAAGATCTGTATAGTCATGATTTAGTGGTGAAATGGAAAAAAGTGATTTAAGCTAAACAGTACATGACAACGACCCGCTTTTCTCACACTGCACTGTACACTTTAGTTAGCGCTGTCCTTCCATATGCACAGACAAAACAAAAACAAAAAAAGTAAAGGTTACAAATAAAAGCAGCCAAATTAGCTTCTATATATTTAAACCAGTGCCACGAAAAGAAATGTGTGAAACAATACAATGCAAGATCTGGTCCAGAAACCAAAGGCCCCGTAACAAGTACGAGTGTCGTCTGAGGGTAGTTATTTAAATAGTGTAACAGGTCTCTCAAGTGTGAACGTTAACTCACGGGGAACTGCTTCACGTTGTTGAACATGGAAATGTTTCACGCATTCAGGACGCTCATAAAAAAATAACAATAATAAGTCAACGCAACGTGTGGCGTTCAAGTGTCGGCTTACTTCGGTACATCAGAGTCCAGTTGCCTCCCACGCAAATTAAAATGGAGGAAAATTATTGAAGTGGTAGCGAACAGGAAGAAAACTTTTATGATGAATTTGTGCCTTGAAATACAATATTCAGGGATGAGAATGGCAAATGCGACTGTGACAAATACGGACTGTGTTCCGAGTTGTACGATGACGCTGCTCTCGAGCGATGCCCATCTGAAGCAGTTTTTGATCCCCTTCGACTGAATAACTCGTCTACAAGTGATGAAAACCCAATCGCAAATTCACATTGTGGCGGTGTAAAAACAGTTCTCCGTGTAAGTTAAGTTAACAAGTGGAAATGATGTGACGAAAGTGGCGCCAAAATGCTGCCGAAAATAAAGATGCTGTCACGGCGGGCGGGGGAATGCTCGCGAGTCGCCGAGGCTAACGCTCCCCCCCATGTATAAAAAAAAAAATACTTTTCTCAATGGATTTACACGATTCACGAAAATGATACTTTCGACGGAAAACCCGGAATTCCGCAGAAAATTCTCATCCCTGAATATTTAATTCTCTTTTTTTTGTCACTTACACAGCATAGGCTCAGAAGTGACCGTTCTGTTACGACTTTGATGCGCCATTTTTCAATATCGCTATGGCAATTTTTTTTTTTGCGAGGCACAGAGACCGAAGATCATCTTCAAAAAAGTAACATGACAATGAATCATTGACAAATGAAGTCCTGCAATGTGGTCTTCATCAATTTAGGCAGACTTTTTTTTTCTTTTCACAAAGCACAGAGGAAAAAGCCTACCCCTCCTCGTTTAAGGCAACACAATTTCTGATTGTCTTTGGTCACGAATGTTGCTTACTCATCAAACCATTATATGTCATACATGTGTACGTGTGTGTGTGTCACCGGCCTTAAAAGTTCTGCTGCCGCCGCTTCTTGGCATCCATGGCGTCGAGGATGGGCTGGCGCTTGGCTGTGTAGCGCTGCCGCAGCTCCTCGATTTCGCGCTCCATCATGGGGTCCAAGGCGCTCAGGCGCATCTGAAGTTCCTCAAAGTCCAGATTCTTCAACTGAACAAATGATGATTGTGATTATTCATGTTTACCCATCATCTCCCACCCCCCCGGATGAGTTCACTCACAAAATCAAAGTCTCCGTCCTGGGGCACCTTCCAGTTATCGGGGAAAATATTCTTAGACTGGACGTGGTAGCCGGGCTGCTCCTGAGGTTGGTTGTGATTGTAGTTCTCCTGCTGGTGCTGCTGATGTTGACGTTGCTGCTGCTGGGCCACTTTGTTGGAGTCCTGCTTGTCAAAGTAGTCCATGAAGGATGGACGCATAGGCTGTTGGGGGGTGGCGTGCCCTGCAGGGGTGGGGAGGTGGGGGGGTGTTAAGTTATGCCACGTTCTACACCTCACGTTTCTCAAGTGACGGCGTGTGCGCCCGCACTCCTCATTGATCCACGCTCCTCCTCTTCCTCGTCGTCATCGTCGCTGTTGATGACCATGGTGCCCAGGTCCGACTCCAGCATGGTGTTGCCGTGCTCGATCATGGTCTGCGCCCCGTCGCTCATGGTTCCGCCAGCGCGCATGGTGCCGGCGCCCTCCGAGCCGGACTTCACCATGGTGTGCGAGTCCACCTCAGTCTCCTCCTCCTAGGGGGCGGGGTGCAAAACAAATCAGTGGCTGACTGATTTGTCTTTTAACATGTGAACAAGAGTCAGCGGGTTGGACTGACGGAGTTGTCGTCGTCTTCCTCCAGCTCTCTTTGCTGCTCCTGCTGTCGCTTGGCCTTCATCTCCATGGCCTCGGTGATCAGGTCCCGCAAGATGGAGACGGGCTTGGCCTGGCTGATGAACGGGTGCTGGAGATGTGCGGGTAACAAATGAGACAAAATAGACAGTCATGGCACTAAAAAACACATTTCATTCCGGAAATGTTTGTTATGAACCTGCAGGAGTTGTGTAGCGGTGGCTCTCTGCTCAGGATTCTTCACCAGACACTTCTTGACAAAATCCGTGAAATCGTCCGACCACAGCTCGGGTTTCCGAAAGGTTGGCGGAGGGTTAGTAGGGATCATAAAGATGGCCTAAAGTGACGAGACAAGCAAAAGAGGATCAAGTATGAGGCGTCACGAGCCACGTCTGCCAGATCATCCGTGCTCACTCTCATGGGGTGGATGTCAGCGTAGGGGGGCTTGCCCTCAGCCATCTCGATGGATGTGATGCCCAACGACCAGATGTCGGCCACGCAGTTGTAGCCAATCTCCTGGATCACCTCCGGGGCCATCCAGAAAGGCGTTCCAATCACAGTGTTCCTCTTCGCCATGGTGTCCTTTCGAGGAAAATTAAGACTCGACTCAAATTTCATATTTAGTTTACGGAGTGGACCACAACTCTCACGGCACAGTATCGAGTGTCGTAGCATCGGAACATTTTTACTCACACGAGTACAGACCTATCAGAAAACAGTATTGGTTCACCACTAGATCCTGTTTGTTTTTAGCATGTCAGCGCTATTACCGTTAGCTGCCCTGCCACTCCAAAGTCAGCCAGCTTGGCGTGTCCCTCGGTGTTGAGCAAAATGTTGCCGGCCTTGATATCTCTGTGAATCTTCCTCATGAAGTGAAGGTATTCCAGACCCTTGAGTGTTGACTTTAAGATAGTGGCAATCTCATCCTCAGTCAGCTGAAAGAATAATCAATACAATTAAACATACAAACACAACCAGAAAGATTACGCACGATATTTTGGTGTGTGAATATGCTTGCAATAAAAGCGTTTTCATGCCTTTGAATGCATTTCTCGTGGCAACAGAGAGCACACATTTTTGTATCGGACCCACCGTTTTGCTGCGCAGCCTGATGATGTCAGAGACAGAACCAGCTCCGCAGTACTCCATGACGATCCACAGGTCTGTGTTCTTGAAGTAGCTGCCATAGTACTTCACGACGTAGGGGCTATTTGGAAAGACATCAAATCAATTACCTTCAACAGGGACGAAATGGAACATTCATTCAAATTTTATTTTGTTTTCTTTGTGCAACCTGTCACACTGCTGCATGATGGAAATCTCCTTGATAATCTCTTGCAGGTCAGACTCCACAGGGACCTGCTTGATGGCCACAACCTGTCCCGACTCCTTGTGGATGGCTTTGAATACACTGCCATAAGAACTAACACACACAACAAAAACATGTGTTTTCAAAAACAGACACAATATTCACTCGCCTCCAAGAATAAGCAGGTACATTTATTTTTCATAACAACTAGTGATGAGGGGAAGTAAGAAAACTTACTCACCCTTCACCAAGTTTTTCCAGGACATCAAACACTTCCTCTGGTTGTTTGGTCAAGCTGTCTTCACTCAGCTTTTTCAGCTTACTGCTTGGTGAAATATATTGAAAAGCAATATTAAGCACGTAATTAATTGATAAGTTTATAGT
Organism: Syngnathus floridae; assembly: GCF_059516105.1. NCBI lineage: Eukaryota > Metazoa > Chordata > Actinopteri > Syngnathiformes > Syngnathidae > Syngnathus > Syngnathus floridae. Next base: position 5,543,407 of record NC_142433.1, read on the forward strand.
GAATGATGATGAGTCACTGATGTGTATCAAAGCTATGGTTCTACTTTCTACGGGAGTGAGTATGTATCCCGAAGATAATTTAAATAGTAGTAGTGAGAAGCGATGTGATAGGGTTGCACATTAAACATGTTATTTCTCGTAATAATTGGGAAAGAAAGAGTTGAGACCGACAACGCTAATTATAATTAGCATCACCGGCTAGCTAGTAGCTACCTATGCAGCTAGCAAGTCAAACAGCTTTAAATTACAAACCTTTTGGAGGCAGACTGCTCCATGGTTGCAAATGGCAAGTTTCACAAATAGGTGACAGAATGATGTCCAGTTGCGGTAATGTTTGTCTTCTGTAATCACCAAATGAACATTGTCGTCGTCGTTGTTAATTAAAGAACTAGTGGCCGCTGGGGAGTGAAGGGCCACCAGCTAACCGTGTCTTCTGACCAATCACGAAGCAGGTTGCTTCGAGGTGAGACCAACATTAGTACGCATGCGCATCATCGGTTGAGCAGCCGATAATCCCGTACGTATAAGCGTTCGCCGTTTTGAATGTGGCAAAGCTGCCACGTAAAGCAGTAAAGCGGTCACCCTGCCACTTTCTTTGCAGGGTCCGTTTGCTTCCTTTAGGTGTGTGTGTACGCACAAGTTTGTAAAATCTAAATATCTGTAATTATTTTTTTTAAAAATAAGAGATAGTGTTATAAGTCATTCACATGCCGTCCGTTGGGGGCAGTATTGGCAACGGTTGATTGTTGTCAACACAGAAGAAGAAAGTCAATCGCAGCTCATCGTCGATAAACAAGACGAAGAAAAATTACCGAGTGCAAGTATGCGCTCAGAATGATAATTTATCTGTCGTATTATTAATCATAAGTGAATCTAAAATAAATGATCTAAAAACAGTCAATTGTATCCTGACGATTTAAGTCAGAAAGGCCAAACTATCTGGTTACTTTTAGTGGCGGCTAGCGGCCTAAGCTAACTATAGTTAGCATACTTTCCATCATCCACCTTTTGCGTTGCTGTTATTCGACAAAAAAGAACCGCGTTATTTCACACTCATGAGGATCTGGACTGGGAAGATTTGAGGGAATAGTGGTGGTATCCATGCAGGTTAGCGGCACTTCATACCGCCCGCTAACATGTCTTTAGTCGCCTATGGCAGCAGTGATGACAGCGATAGTGAAGGAACGTCGAGCAAACCAGGCTCAGGGGGACTCTTCTCCCTCATGCCAGCACCCCAAAATCTTTCTGTGGTGGACGGGACGTCGAGTAACGATCCCCGGCAAGGCAAGACGAGTTTGTTGTCAGGTTTGCCCAAGCCCAAGAAGCGCACAGAACCTGTGAGGATTTCCATACCGCAAATCGAGAAGCACGACGTGAGTGTTGTGATGCGAGCTGATGCACGATGATCATGAGATTATAAATCATGATTAATTTTTGTTGTTATTAGTCAGACTCAGATGATGACGAACCAATAAAGAAGAAACTCCAGCCCCAGGTAGGGTTTGTGCAAGGCACAAGAAGTTAATAGATTAGGAATGGATTGTACAACGTTAAGTGATTTGATCTGTAATAAACGTTCCCCGCCTTTCTGTGTAGGGTGCAGGTCTGTCTTCTCTCCTGCCACAACCCAAAAACCTGACTGTGAAGGTGACCGACAGACCTCTAATTCCCCACACGCTCACCAAGCGCTCGGACCCTCGCGGTGTCAGTCCAAGCACTCCCGCGCCGGGCCTACTGGGCCCTAGCGCGTCACCCTCCGCCATCAAAGCAGCAGCCAAGTCGGCGGCGCGGCAGCTGGCCAGACAGATTGTTGTCGCGGACGAGCACGAAGACGACATCTCTCCACAGAATTACTTCTCGTTTGGTGAGAGCCCAGAGCGGCCGCCTCCGGCTGTCATTCCGAGTTACGAACCCGAGCCCGTCGTCGCCGCGGTGGAGCCGCTCCCAGTGTCTCTTCCTCCACCTCTTCCTCCTCCACCGCCCGGTGACGAGCTGGGTCAGTCGGACGCCCCTCTCGACTTTGGTGGAGGGCACGAGGGAGCCGCCACATGGGGAGGCCAGTATCCTCAGTATCAGCCGCCCATGGCGGGACCGGAGTCATACCCTGAGGTATACATGCGTCAAGTTTCAACAAATGGAAACTAACATGAACGACAACAGTGACACCATCTCATTCTACAGGGATACGACAGCAACAAAGCATACTACCAAGAACCAAGCCCCGGCTTGCCCGAAGACGAAGAACCTGGCAATTCGGCCATGTTTGATGACGAAGCGGTAAGACATAACAGCAAATGGAATTATACCCATGTTAATTAACACAGAACAGTGATGATAAGCATTCTCTGTGTGTTGCTTGCAGTTCATGCGGCTTCAGGGCAAAAGGAACCGGGGCAAAGAGGAAGTGAAGTTCCTGGAAATAAAGGGCGACGACCAGCTGAGTGGTCACCAGCAGTGGCTCACCAAAAGCATGTCGGAGGAGAAGCAGACCCACGGCTCCTTCAGCAAGGTACGACTCATAGGGAGGATTCATACAGCGACCACAATTTCTGACTCTCCTGTTTTTCCATCAACAGAAAAGGGGAGGCATGCCCACGGGACAACAGAGGCGCAAGCACCAGATTACATATCTCATCCACCAGGTGAGGCCGCCAAATCTTCCTCATGGCCAATGTTTCCTCTTCCAACGAGAGGCTGACCACATACAGAGGTCAAGGGTCACAAAAATCCAGCAAGCTCATTCAGTCTTTTTTTTCCTCTTCAGGCCAAGGAACGTGAGCTGGAGCTGAAGAACACCTGGGCGGAAAACAGGATGACACGCCGGCAGACGCAGGCCAAATACGGATTCTGAGCACCATGCCATTTGGGAGTCTAGCATCGAGGAGAATGGAGCTTCCAACAAATTAGAAAACAAAAACTGTAATGTACATTTTCCCCCCAACTGTTCATCATTATGACTCCTTTGTAAAGTAAACTAAGTTACCTTCCAGACACTTGTGGGTGGGTTTTAGATACCAACTGGGTTGGAAATGTATCCCTTTGTACTACTCTATGTATTCTCGATCACGTAACAAACATTTAGTGTTAGTCTCGGTTTAGTGAAGAGCCATCCCGCTTCCCAAGAAAGTACCAGTGCGTTCACATTCAACTCGAGACACATTAACGTGGAATTTTATAATAAACATGTTGCTTCACAAACGTCAAAGTTGTTGCTGATGTGTAAAAAATATCTACCGTTCTTGACTCATATTGCAAATAAGTCCACCTTTGAGCTGGGATCACACACCACCTGTTGCGCCGTCTTCGTCGAGCAGATGAGTCGTTCCGTACGACGTGGTGCGGGTGGGCGTCAGACGGTGTCGGGCCGTGACTGTCTTGCAGCAGGTCATCGACACGAAGCAAGCGCAGCAGCACAGAGACAGCGTGGCGCTGGCCCACACCAGCGTGGTGATGATGAAAGCAAAGTTGTAGGTGCTCTTATGGCAGTAGCGGGTTTCTCCAGGCGTGAAGCTAGGCGGGTACACGCCGTAGACCCAAGTGGAACCTGCGACGGATGGTCCAATGAGGACAAGCCGAGTAAAAACTAGATTGTTTTCATACCTGCGACAAACCAGCAGAAGGTGAAGAGGTGTAACAGAACCACGCCGATGGAAGTGATCGTGCTCATCAGGCCGCTCTCCCAGATGTAGCGGCAGTAAGTCACAGATAAAGCCAGCAGGCTGGACGAGCCCAGAACCACCAGGTAGATGGGGATTCTGGACTGCACCGGGCAATGGTTCAGATGAGTGGCGCCTATGATGACACATTAAGTGAAGGCCCACAAGCAATTTGGAAAGTGACAAAGCAGCTTACCCAAACCGATGCCTGCGAGCATCACCATCCACCACATGATGTTGACCACCACTGCAAGAAAATGGATTCAGGTGAAATCGGTGAAATCAATACAAGGCTGTAAAAGAAAAAAAAAAGTTCTGACCGATGGATGAAATCTGAACGTCAGCGTGAGGCATGTGGTCCATCTACAACGACTGCGTTAAAATACATTTGAAAATAAATCCCCCTTCAAAAGCGTTTGTTCCGAGCGATGCTTTGATGCAACTCAGGATGTGAAGACACGCTTGTGCAAAGTCATTGCAAGGGTGTCACAACACAAAAAAAAAAAGGAAATCATTTTGATAGCATCTAAACGTGGCAAACAAACAAGTCACTTCTGCAGATACTGGACGGCAAGTCCTAAAGCATTTATGTTTTTATTTCATCTCGTGAATGATTTTTTTCCCCCAATGTTGTTGACTATAATAACATAAAACAAAAGTCAGTTTGGTGACCATCATTTTCGCCCAGCAAGTGTTCTTTACAATCCACAGATGTCCTTTTAGTGTCCATTAATTTGGCTTCTGGTTGTCACTTGGTGGCTCAGTCTCACTGACTTGACTTGTCTCCATAGCAACCTCCTGGTCCACATGAATGTCCTTATTAGCAGCCTCCTCCAAGATGCGCTGCTGTCTGACCGACTTGTCCTCGTACGGGACTAAAGAAATGGGGACGCGGACTGTGTCCAATCCGTTTACCTGTAAGAACCAAAGATAATTATTATTTAATCTGCGCAATAAAATAAAATAAAATCTTACCGTTACTTCACACCAGTAGTCGCCACACTCTGTGATGGGCTCAAATGGAAGCTTCAAGGCGTGAGGAGGAACCACCATGATCAGCTAAGAACAAAGTGAACATTCAATACAGCATTTTTTTGGTCAACAAAATTAGATTAGAAATTTTTTGTAAGGTACCTTCCGAAGAAACTGCCTCCTCACAACTTCACTAGTCATCTTAAAGTCTTTAGAGGGCATTTTGATGATTCTCAACTTGGATTTCTTCAGGAACTCGACTGTCTGGAAAATACAAAATCATTATTTTCATTCTAATTACAAATACTGAGAGATGTGATCTTGTGTACATTATACTAACTCACCAGTTGTCCAGTTCGAGTTTGCATTCTCTCCTCGCTCGTGCCCTCCCGCAAAAGCTGAAAATAAAAAGAGAGAGCAGCGTTTAATAATCACGTTGTAACGTAACGGTACTGAAAAGCCTCCAACCCGCACCCTTAACTCCTCCGCAAAGATCTTCTTGTTCTCCGGAGATGGATACACGGCAAGCCCTTGCGGCAGCAGCTTGTTACGGCCCACTGACTTTTTGACAAACACCGTCTCTCCACGACCACCAAGCTCTGTCAACAAAAAAAAAAAATTAAAAATGAGAGTAGATTTGTTTAATTATTATTGAATGCATAGTGAGACTCACTAGGGACAGTCTGTGTGAGGATGAGCTCCATCTTTTCCTTGGGAGTATGTTTTGTGTCCTCCACCAGCTTGTAGATGCGGTGCCTGCGGGGGTGCAACCTCGGGGGGCTGCCCACTTTAGACAGGGGCACCTGCCACCAGCGCTCCACCACCACGGTGCTCTGGGAAAAACAAACTTCACGTTATCAATCCAAAAACTACAATAGAAGGACAACGTTCAAGGTCCACCACCCAACGTGGCCCATGCAAAACAAAGCGTCCTGAAAAAAAATACGTAAAATATTAAAATTGATCTGACACTAACCTGGACAGGAGTCACAGAAAAGCTCCTGATGGTCATTTGGCCGAGCAGATCCTGAAGGGCACGGCAGCCAGAACTAAACATGTTGAACCAGTGTATAAAACGTGATCGTAATTGCGAGTTTTTCGTCAGACTTCCTTAAAAAGTGCTTTAAAAAATGATTTTTCGGAGCGTAAATTGTCAAATTGTAGCACGAATTAAGCTGCAACCAGCAAGCGGATAGCATGCGTGTTGTGACGTGTAGGACCCCTTCGGAAATAGTAGTCCTAAATATTGCCTGAAAAAAAAGACGGAAAGAAAAACCTCTTCTCTGTGAAACGCATGTTTAGTAGCCAATCTCATTCAATTTTGAGTTTTCGAAGGACCCTACTAAACCAGTAGTTAGGCCAACATGGGGGAGATCCTTAAAGATTGCACCTATTAATTCCCCCCACACCTACCCACCACAGTTGACCCTGCTGCCCTTCCTACGGGCCTGCCTGTCAGACATCATTGGGGGCAAAATTTAAATATATTTATGGGCATACTGCCACTCACGAGCAGACTGTTGCAGTCCCTGAATAACAAAGATGTCCACTCTCATCAGAAAGATTATTAACACCGCGAAAGCACCGGCTGCCATCGGCCCCTACAGGTAACAAAAAATAAAAATGTTTTGAATGCATAAAATTGTAGGCGTGTCCAAGCGGTCGTTGCACTTAACCGATAATGCTTATAAAGTGAAACGTGAGTGAATAAGGCCACAAAGTCCAAACTCTCTTCGAAGAGCTGCAGGTGACGTAAAAGAATGGCGACAATTCGCAGGCAGATTACATACACGGACAAAGCTCCAGTCAGGCAGGGAATATACAGGTAAAATGCACACACCTTTTTATATTATAGTTGTTGTTTTTTTGTTATTGTTCTGTTTTTATTGTCTAACGTTGCACGCGTGCCGAAGGGGAGTAGGGGTTATGGACCAATCAGGATCTTTGTGGGCGGAGACCGACCGTCATTGTGAATTATTTCCACTAAATGACATTCCAACCACAATGGAAAGTTATTTATAAAATTACTTTGTTACACGTATACAAAAAAATCTCTATATAATCCAGGAATATATAATTTACCATGCAGAGACAATGACATGCTTTGCGTGTATGTATATGAAAGTTGCAAACCCATTATTATCCACATGGGGTCCCCATTTTCACCAATTTCGCTGATTTCTTCAAAAATGTAACATTTGAAAATTTGTGCTCAGCCAAGCAGTGCTGGTGGACCGGACCTTGTACATCTCTGGTCAGCTGGGGATGGATGTAGCCTCTGGTCAGCTGGTCCAGGGAGGAGTGCAGGCTCAGACTAAACAGGTACACATGCTGCATGGACTCTAAGAGGTGGCAAAAGTACTAATACTCTGTATTTAAGTGGAAGTACATATATTAAATGGGGGGAAAGTAATAAATGTTATTCCTCAGGCTCTGGTCAACATGGGGGAGATCCTTAAAGCTTCAGGCTGCAACTACACCAATGGTAACATCTCGATAGTCACCACAATTACTTTTTCTCTCACGGAATAAACCTATTTATTCCATTTCAGTGGTGAAGACGACCGTCCTCCTAGCAAACATTAATGACTTTAACGACGTCAATGAAGTGTACAAGACATGTAAGTCAATGCTGTTATTCTTCATGAGGGTTGTTTGGGGCCTTTTATTTTTCTATCACGACTGTTTATGAGTGCATTGTGCTGGTTGACAGCTATCTTGGGCCCCCCTCACTCATTATATGAATAGAAGACAACAGATAGGTGAAATGGAATCTCGTGAGCCCACCCCTGCGTTTGTAAGCAGACACCGCTATGCTGGAGGTCACCGTGTAACGTGACCTCCACCAGAGCCACACATAGCTATACATCAGTATTGTGTAGCAGAGACCCACTTTTATGATTTTTAAACTTGTTTATCTTAAAAAGGATCTAATTGACACTTGTAGTTACGTTGGATAATCAATCTCAATAATTGATTTTTGCAGTCTTCAGCAGCAACTTCCCCGCCAGAGCAGCTTACCAAGTGGCGGCGCTTCCCCGTGTGAGTACATTTACATTCCTCGACATTCACACAGTCTTCACTTACACTTGTGTACGTTTGCATGGATATATATATATATATATATATATATATATATATATATATATATATATTTTCCAATCTCTCCAGGGTGGCCTGGTGGAAATTGAGGCAGTGGCGGTTGTCGGTCCTCTTGCCGACTCCTGACTAAGCGGCCATCTTGCAAACAAGTTATAGCTCCACCATTTTTTTTTTCCATGCATTTTGTGATTTCTAAATTTGTCTCTAGGCTCGTACAGTCGCTTTCAATACTGAGAACCCCACAAAATGGAAGAAAGCACTTAATTTGCCAGTTCGTTGGACTGTGGTACAATGTTTGATGAGTTACACAATTAAAACAAAGCCATGTAACGCTGCGCCATAAGTCGCTTTCATTCATGCAACTGTATAACAATCTCAAATTAAAAAATATGGCCAAGAAGTGTTTTGAATTTGGTTATTTATTACATATTTTGAATCACTCTTAATTATGTTTAACGTGTTGCGGAAATGTTTAAAAAATAAAAAAGCGAGTGAGCGAGAAAGAAAATGAATGGAAATTAATTGTAATTTTATTATTTTATATTACTTTTGATAATAAAGGAATCTACTGGTTGTTTGACCTGCTGTATATCTGCAAATGGCGGAAATAAAAAGAATAGTAAACTGCTGAAATAGGGGACAGCTGTTGCAGTAAACTTTTTCTTTTGGATAAAAAGTTGTATTTAATTGTTTATTTTTTCCACTATGGTAGGGCACTGAAATGTCCAAAATTTTTCACTTTTTACGGTAATAACATCCATATTGATTCATAATTTTTGGCATTTGGCTATAAATGCAAAACGTTCTCTCAAATGGATTCAGTGCTGTCGTGTTTGGGGTGGGAAGGCACACAGTGATGATGTCACAGCTTCTCCATCTTGGCAATATGAAAGTTTGTGTACAGTCTGGTGGGTGATGTGATTCATCAGTCACTTGAAGCTAAACGAGGGTCGAACAGAATGTGAATTGGAGTCACTCGTTCAGCTTCACGAAAAAGTGACCTCACCTGGTGTCTCTGTTGTTTCTTGATTTGGTTCCGTCGAATCGGCGGCTTCTGCTTGAGCTGAGGCTAAATGGGGTGGCCGTCACAACAATTCAACGTTAGAAGAGATTTAGTTGAAATTTGGTTTTTAAATTTCAATTTACCATTTTCTGGAGGTGCCTCTGCCGGGGGGTCGGAAGGAGCGACATCTGCCTCGGCATCCATCAGCTGCAGTTCCTCCTCCTGCGCTGATGCCGTCGCCGTATCGTCAGTGGGCTTCACATCGGAGGAGTCTGCCGGCGTCTGGTCGGGAATGGTCTCGCTGTCCACATTCCCATTGGCCGTCACTGTGTCCGCAAATTGAAAAAAAGTACATCATAAAAATGTGGGCAAAAGTATGTATATTTGTACTAAATGTAATTAAGTAAATATAGTTAATTGTAAGTAGCTGGATTAAAGTAACTGCAGCTATACGCTAAACAAATTGAAGTAGCGTCAGGAAAAGCCTGCTTAAACAGCTGAACTTTATTTGGGGAGAATCCCGGTCATTTCTACTTTACTCGTTGCTGAGGGAAGGCGTTTATTTGACCAAGGTGTGAACCCGCATGACCTTAACTTGATTGTTTGTGTGTTGCTATGTGTTTCCAAGTTTTCTCAGCTCGGCAACTTTAATGATTGACATACAGGAGAGGAAACCATGAAACTCTCTCCGGAGGGGGGGGGGGGGGGGGGGGCTTGTCCAACCGTTTGGTCAATTTTTGATTTTTTTTTTTAACATTTATTACCATCCATAACATAAACGATACGGCATTAGATACTGATCTTGTTGTTATCGGGTTGTATTGAGAGATTCAATGATTGTCATGTCACACCACAGCAAACTTTGTGTGCAATTATGTCCTGCATGATTATTATTCTGCTACTATAATTTTTAGAAATTCTGAAAGTGATACAATTGAGTCTTAAAAGTATTTTGGTACCTGTGGTGTTGGTTCCATTGCTCTCCTCTGGTTTAATTCCAGGTTTGGTCGAGTCCACCGCTGAAGTCTGGGAGCTTGTGGAACATCCCATCCTGAGCTCTCCACCGGAGTTTGCAAGGGAAAGAAAAAAAATGTGGAATTTGGGTTCGTCCCTTCAGTGTCGTGCGGAGTTACGCATCTTGTGATGGTTCCTGTGTTGTTGTTGTGGTGGCCTCGAGTTACCGAGACACGCCGGTGCAGCCAGTGTCGGATTTGTTGTTGACCGTAACTGAGGCTGTTTCCAGGAGGCTGGCAACAAAAATACATTATTCAAGTGGTCAGTGGTTGCTTGCGTGCAGAGGCGGCCCCGCCTCACTGGGTGGTGACATAAGTACGTGTAAAGGAGGGGGAATACTCCAAAAATTTAATTTTGGCCCCAAATGCAGAGTTGACCCAAATGACTCAACTACACCATCAATGACGCCACCACTAAAACTACAACTAAAGTTTGTCGGTAATTCTAAATGTAGATCTTTTGACAGTATTACAAATGAAATTAAGCAAAAAAAAAAGACTGACAAAGTTAGCGTCAAAACAGCTGACGAGTGTTGCCAGATGCGCTGAGGCCGTCTGCGCATGCGCGCCTCAACATCACGCCGCAAAGCATGCCGGTCCTTCCTTTCCTTCCGAGGCCATATTGAAGTAAACTCACCGTAAGAATCTCTCGTTGTTGTCTAATAAAAAAACACCCAAAATGTATCGATTGTGCTGTGTTCACACACAAAACGTAACGAAACCTCTTACTGTTTCAATCTCGTCCGTAGGTTGGCCGGCTTCGGACTTGAAACCGCAAAAATGGTGGCTGCAAAGAAAACGGTGAGTGGCAGGCAGCTTTTGCTCTCGGCACGCGCTAGCCGCTTCACGTGGAGTTGAATAGTAGTCGAGGCCTGCTAAGCTAACAGGCTAACACGACATCGCGTTTAAGCTTGTGGAAATTGTCGCCATGTATTAACCAAAGGGTATAATGTGACCCACCTTGTGTAGTCGATGAACATTCGGCAAATGTTAGCTGCGGCTAATGCTAACTTGGTGCACAATTACAGTTTAGCCATGTCGTGTTTTTTTGGCAGCCAGACATTGACTGTTTTTAATCTGCTTCCGAATGTAGAAAAAGTCGATGGAGTCCATCAACTCCCGACTCCAGCTGGTGATGAAAAGTGGCAAGTACGTGCTGGGCTACAAACAGGCCCAGAAGATGATCCGACAGGGCAAAGCCAAGCTGGTCATCCTGGCCAACAACTGCCCAGCTCTCAGGTAAGGTATCAATTGTATTGAGAATACATCAATGCTTAACTTCTAATGACAGACATGCACCTCGGTAGGTGCTGCTGTTTTGTTTCGCAACAAATAAATGGGCTCAGCAGTTTGTTTGTTTTTTACCCTGATTATACAATTATTTGAGGGAATCAACATCCATGCAGTGACATCATTTCATTCTTTTTTGCGCAGGAAGTCCGAGATTGAGTACTACGCTATGCTGGCCAAGACCGGCGTGCACCACTACAGCGGCAACAACATCGAACTGGGCACCGCCTGTGGCAAATACTACCGTGTGTGCACGCTTGCCATCATCGACCCCGGTGAGTTCAAAACTTGGATCTCATTTTATTTTGGGACATCACTGAGAGGGAAAACTAGTTTTTGCTTATTTGTTTGTTCTTTCGTTCCCCTCCCAGGCGATTCTGACATCATCAGGAGCATACCTGATCAGCAGCAGCAGGCTCAGTAAAACTCCCCCACCCTCCCATTACCCTGATTGTCATAAATAAAGTTGGTGTTGACAATATCTGCCTTTGGCCTTTTTATTTTTAATATGAAATCAGTTCCGCTACTGTGGTAGTTACTGGAGGTGTCCACACGAGGGCGCCAATGTATATACTGTAAGTGGAATTTTGTTTTAAGATGGTATGACCAAGGATTCTTTAAAGGGATTCAGGAATCGAATACAAAATGTTAAGCGGTTTCTAATTTACTGGTGACCTTATGTAAGAGAGGATCAAAATAATAAATAAATGTGGCTTTTACAACCATGGCCACACATTGGGTACATCTCTCTGGGATGAGTGGGGGATTTATCCCACGTGGCTGTTCAAAATGGAGTCAGGCATTACCTTGGATAGAAGACTGATAGACGCTCACCTACTTTGCTGGGACGGATGAGCATGTGGGTCACAATCTGTCTGTATTTTTGCACGTGATGTAGTTTTTTTACTCAATCAGTTTATCTGACCCGGATTCCTCCAACTTGTAACAACTTGACCCATAAAACTGTATTTTTAATGGTGAAAATGCATGCAAACTCAATTTTATGACCCAAAAAAATTTAGAATGATAGCATAACTGCTTTAGTCATTTTTATCTTGAAATAAGACCATGTTAAATAAAATCATGGGATCCCATGGCATGTATCTTTAAAATGATTATTTATTATGATTGAGGACACATTGCTGGATTGTAAAGGACAGTCGAAGGGATTCTGACAATTACACACTGAGGCATCAGTCATCCCAGCTTTCATCTTTGTGTTTTTCACACTTCCGACTTGGAATATCAAACCGCTCTGCATCTTTTTCGGACGCGACGTCACAACGACTAGCAATGTCATGTCTGCTGCTTTAAAGTGCGAGCTCGATTGCATGTGCAGAAGCACTGGTCATGAAGGCGCCCACTAGTTACTCTGCTTTTCCCTTGAATGAGACTTGCAGGTTGAGTTTTAAGATAAATTTTAGTTTTATTTTTTTAATCTTTTTAAATATCATTTACGTACACAGTACTATACGCCGATATTATGACAAGACAATGCGTTTTAGTAAAGTACTAAATTCTGATGGACTCTTACATAAGGGAACAAAATTGGCTATTTTAGTAATTGGTTGTTTAAAAAAAATGTAATAGATGATCAGCCGCGACTAAGACTGCATAAAATAGATAATAAATTATATTCGAATACATAGGTGCTATTTAGTTGAGATATTACTAATTTGATGGATGTGCTCTACCAGTTTGTGCTATTATGCTAAGCTAATGCACCACATAAATCAACAGATGTTTGGAAAAAGGGCAGTGATACACACACAAGGAGCTCCCCATGTTACGTCATGACAGGAAAATGCCCTCAAGGAGCCCCACCAAACTCGATCATAGAAAAATAAAAGACACAAAAGAGGAAGATGTCGCGGTTTGCGTGGATATCCTCTTAGAGATGGATGCGCACATTTAAAGGAAGACTTTTAGAAGACTTGTGATTTCCTCGCGGGGATGACCACCAACCCCCTCCTCTCCTTACAAAAAAAAAAAAAATCATACAAAAATACCCCGTTGTTACATTCAAAGAGGGAGGGGGACGCAAAAGTGCTCTTGCTCCTCACTCAAGACAAAAACACGAGGGAGATTCACAGTATCGAAGGGCTAACAGTTGGCGGCCGACTCAAAGTGCATGTCCGTGCGGAGGAGCAGACGTCACGGTGACAGAAAGACCGTCTCTAAACTAACGGAAATGTCAAGAATCCACGTCCGAGACTCATCTACGCCTACCGATGGAGGTGCAAGGGGGGTTATAAGAGACTGGACGGGCTGGGCTCAAGCCTCCACGTACTGGGGAGGGGGGGGCTCCTTAGGCGGTATGGCGACCACTTCCTCGTAGGGTGGAAGCAAAACCTAAACAGAGCGCAGAACACAAAATTAGAGAAAGGGGGCGCTGTGTTGTATGGATGTCAAGGAAAAGCAACAATCTCCATTCTTTAAATTCTCTTCTATGCACACAGGCTGCAGGAATGCACAATTGCTGCCGTTGCTAATTCAGGCGAGCGGGAGAAATGTGCTCCGAGGGGATGCGATTGTGAGGCATCAGCTGGGGGAAGGCCTTGCGAACCCATCACGGCCGGGGATTTGAAATGAAGCGGACAGGCAGACGCTTATGTAACGTGTCCACGACAACAGAGGACACATAAAGAGCACGCGCAGGCTGCGTGTGCAAAATGACATTTCGTATATAACGGCATGCACTCAAACATTTTCCGCCGCTGCTTTTGCAATGGCGATGAAAGGAGCGCTTTTAAGATTCATGGCTTTCACGCCGCCTCGCCCGCTATTGTACGAACGATGGCGATGATGAGCTTGGTGACGACAGCGAAGCGAGCGCAGATTAATGTCTTATGTATCAGTGTTGGGGGGGATTAGCGCAGACAGGCAGATGGAAAGTGTGACCGTGCTGAAAGCCTTACGAGAGGACCCGACGGACGCACAAAGTGTACTCTGCACGGCGGATACCGGATCTCTAATCTGACAACCACGCCAATCCAATTTCAATTTACGCGGAGAGCCTCACAAAACACCAAGGCAAACTACACATTTAAAAAATAAACAAAAAAGGTGTTAAAATGATATTCAATTCATACAGGTGTCCCACAGGGATGTCTTCTAAACCCTTTTGTTTTTGGATGTAATGATGAGAAATGGGTTTGAGGACTCACCGTGGTGTCGTTAGTGGTGACATAGACGAGGACCTCAGTGGTGCCTCGGCCGCTTACGTATCTATAGCAGTTCCACACGCAACCGATTAGGTAGGCCTGGAGACACAAATGAATGGACTTAGCTACAAAAGATCCCGTTGCAAGACTGTTATTTTTTCTAAGAATACTGATTTCGGCTAATATGTAAATGACGTTCTATTTTTTGCTTGCTAAGCATCTGTTTTCTTGCTGCGCTCCTTCAGTTGTCGGTGGGACTTGGCAGGCTAACAGCAGGTTCATTGTGTCGGTGTGTGAAAAGACCGAGTAGCGTGCTGGGCTCGCACCCGCGCCAGAGTTAAAGCGGCGAACCGCTCCAATTTTGCCCCCCCGAACCATCTGTTCATTCTGAAAAGTGAGGAAAAGGAATGCAATCCTTCTTCATTGTTCACCTAATCGAGTTTCCGGAGAGTTTCAATATAAATGTTACCTTGAAGGAGAGGATGCCGCCAATGAAGAGGAGGACTGCGATAACTAGGCACATATTATTGGTGGACATGATGTCCTCTTTGTAAGGGAAGGTTCCCGGCTGCAAGGATAGGGGGAAGAGAAAAAAAAAAAAAAAAGATTAAGAAAGAGTCTTCTGGAATGTGATGAATTCGCCTCACCAGCTGCTGGAGGTAGTCCTGCACCGTGCTGGGGTACACCAGCACGCTGACGGCCACCAGGGTGTTAAGGGCAAAGTCGAAAATTTGGTAGCAGAAGAAAGGAATGATCCAAGCGGCGTGTTGCTGTGCGGGACGAGGCGGAAATTTCAAATGAGTCGAATATTTTGCGATGGTAAAATTGAATGTGGGCTCACCTTGTAAGCGCCATATGTTGCCATTCCACATATGAGAATCATGAGGAGGGAGATTGCTGTTGCTATGCAGATATCTGAAGAAAAAACAAAAAACAAGATTGGAGTTAAGTTCTGTCTGCTCATGAGCTGTTAACAAGTTAGCGATATCGACTGGTGGAATCTGAACTCACTGTGATCTCGCAATCAAATTGGATTTTCCGGGTTCATCCAGAGGTACATTGATAGTTGCCAAGCAACGCTATCAATAGCCGCCTAATAAACATATTTTGAAAATCTCAAATTGACAGAGTGGATATTGGACTGAATGTCCTTAAAAGGTCAACCAAAAAAAGCAAAAATAAAAATGCACAGAGGCTAATCCTTTGATTCTGGTCAGCGAGCTTTCTTTCTGCCAGGGTGCTCTCATTTTCCATTAATTAAAATGACTCATCTTGTTTGTGTTTTCCAGCGCTAAAGCTAAAGACATTTTACCCCCCGAAGCGCTGGTGGCGGTTTATTCTTTATTGTTTTATGATTGCCCCGGAATGGCACTGTCAGCTCGGACACAGCTGATGTGCCTCAGAGTGGCTGAACGTCCCCTCAGGCCGACGCAAGGCCACACGCATGCGCTAATGTGGCGTCTGATTAAAAAGCAGCATCTCGTTCCACGCTGGATTACGGCGTCCATCTTGAATGACTCACCAATCCATCGACTGATCCCACAAGGGGATTTGCTAAATGTTACCAAGATGTGACGAGCCGCATGACACACTGAGATGAAAACTACAGACCGAGATCGTGTTTATGTTTGCACTCACTAGCGTCATCCATGACATCGACGTCGGTGCCCAGCTCGGAGCTGGTGAGGTGGTAGCGATACTGCACGGGGTCATTGAGGGCCGACAACAAGATGAGTAGCACAACCGCGTTGATGAGCTGCGAAGGAGAAGAAAATACAGATTTTTAACATCTTTAACTTTTGTGAGGAATGTGACCGTTTCAAAAAAAATACACCATGTTTTTAAAAATGCTATTGTGACATGTTAGTCCAGACGAAAACAGTATGCAGACAGGGGGGGATGGGGATATAGCGTAAACACTTACAAAAGCCCAGGCGGGGATTTAGCAGGCTTAGGAGGTGCGCTACTATGTTTAAAAGCTCAGGTTAGTACAAAAGCAGCAATGCTAAATTTAACCAAAGTGCACATGAAGGGTAAACAGTGCAAAACAGCTGATGGCCGTTATACAACATATAAATGAAAACTGGCACAATTTTGTCCAATATTACACTATGGAGTCACTTGATGTCAAAACATTTATGTTCAGAATGAATGAACCCATTCAAAATCATGATAAATGGACACTCGCCACCTTTTAAAGCGCCTCAGATTGAATCCAATGTTGATGTTCTAGTAGGCTTTTCGGTAGTCACATCACATCCCATACTGGAAGAGGGTGTGCACACTTGCGCAACCGGATAATATCAAATGTTTCTTTTCTTCCCTGTCTCTTGACAAGATTTTTTAAAATGAGTTGAATAGGGTATATGTCATAATGGTGATAAAGTTTTTAAATCACCCCAAGAATGTTCCTTTCAGCAAATAGGGCACATTTATCCTAGTAAAGCCAGATTTTTTAAGAGATTGGTCCCAACACTTGAGCCGATTTGTTGGCGTCACTGTAATGTTTCTTAAAAACGTTGAACAATGTTTATAAATGTAAATCACGACGAGAAAAGAAATTGCAAACATTATTTTAAGGTGAGAAATAATGGAAGTTCAACATCACCGCAAGCTAGTTGAAGTCAAATGCATCGGCATGTGACGCGCATCCAACCTGACAATGCTATCGATAAAGTCGGCGTGATTGCTTCAATCGAAGTCCTTACCATGTACCAAATACCCAAAATAATGGTGCCCGTCCGGACATGGCAGCAGAGGCAGCAACTCGTCGAGTACCAGCGGTCCCACGGCGAAATCATTCTCAAATGGGAAACCGAAACGAGTGCAAATTTACATGAAGGCTGTCAGGGGGGGAAACGCCGTTTAGCTCCGCTTGTATGTCAAAATAAAATATGACAATAAAGCAATAAGTGCAGTTTGTTGTCACATCGAACCTACGTCGTGCGAGATGTTCTTCTCCTGCTCCAGTGTGAGGAAAGAGCGAGAGAGTCCCTTAAATCTAATCTGGCTCATCCCAGTCACGTGACCAGCTGCGTCTTTATTTATTTATTTATTTATTTGTTTATTTTAAAACCCGATGGTTGTTGAATGAGTAATACATAGGATTATTTTTAACTCATTGTTTACGCTCTTTAATCTAATTTTTTTTTATTTCCATGTTTTGTGTGTCGAAATACATCAGGTAGAGTCTAAAACACAGGTGTCAAACTCAAGGCCCGGGGCCAGATTCGGCCCGCCACATCATTTTATGTGGCCCGCGAAGACAAATTGTGCATCAAATTTGTGTTTCATTACTAGAATTGCAAATTGTCTTCACTTTTAATATCTTAATTTTTTAAATATTTGACCAGTTTTTACTCGTCTGATTTGAAAACGAGTTATTTGTAAGTTTGTTTTGTAGCTTTTACTGTATATAATATGAGGTGCTCATACATTTATTTGGGTTGACAGTCATAATGGCCCTCCGAAAGAAGCTATGATTACAATGCGGCCTGCGAAAAAAATGAGTTTGACACCCCTGGTCTATAATAAATTTGCACACCCCTGTTTAAATGCCTAGTGCCTATTATTAAGTACTTATGATTACCCGCAAAATAAAGTTCAGCAGTTCTCGTAGTTTAGTCTGGGTTGTGAAGTAAAATACAGTAAATTACATCGAATGAGAATGCGAGTTTATGTAGGTAACTTGACTGGCTTTGAGCAAACGCAGGATGAAGGCTGACAGATGGACCGGCGAGCACACACAGCGCTAAGCTTCGGCGTGGGTGGACCCATGTCATGCATGGTGCTGCCATGAGGGGATTTTCCTGTGTACTACTACAAGCTCTAGCTGTGGGAAAAACCTCAATGAGAGCAGTCGTTTTGAAGGCCAAGAGAAAAGGTGCAGGGAAAGGAGCTGACTGTGACAACCTGTTAGCAAAATTGGTAAAGATGATTTCTTGTGGCTTGACCATAATGTTATTTCATAAATATTTCTTAATTTTTGGGGATAATAATATTGTAAATCAGTTGTTCCTATAACAGTTATTTGAAAATTATTTACTATTACTCAATAATTGGAGAGCTTCTTTTACCATTTATTTGAGTTATAATAATAGTGTCACTTGAGTATACTGTTTGGCTCCTCTTAGGTACCGTTAATCACAGGAAGAATTATATGTAGTAACCCACTACGTCCACAGGACGGCAGTAACATTAAGAGGATTGACGCGGTTGACGGAATGGCAGACTAGAAGAAGAAAAGGCCGGCAGTTAGCATCACGTCGCTAAACAGAGCCAGCGTGAGTGTTAAACTGTGTTTCCCCTCACTTTTTATCACCACGATGGCTGTCCTTTCACTACACGTGTGACATTTACAGACGCAAAAGCACCGCATCTCTTCTGTGTTGCTCCGCAGCAGCCTCGACCTTGTATGAATTAGCTTTAGCCGAACAGCTGCAAACAAAGAGCTACAGAAGTTAGCAATGCATGCTGAAAAGAAAGACAGCCAACATTAGCACCGCGTTGAAAATGTGTAAAGTTCAAATGCGGAGAGCTTTGGTGCATCACCGACTTAATACGGCCGTTGAGAAGATATGTGGGCAGGTATCAAGTTCAGCTTCATCATTTGATCCCTGACTTGAGGGCGGGGCGATTTTCAGATCGCGCAAGTACATGTTTCTTTTTACAATCAACAGTGTTTGTGTATCTGTACTGCGATGTAATTTGGCAAAATAGCCTTTTGCAATTGATCCAATGCACTGAGACAACTCAGTCAACATAAACGTCAACCCCATTTCTTTTCTCATGTCTTTTAGATCTTGCTGCCGGGCAGCAGTAGTAGAGCTCCACAATGGAGCTGAAGGAGCCAGAGCCAACCCACATCAAAGTGGAGGCACAGGAGGACGTGTGCGGCAGTCATGATGCCAAGCAACCAGAGGAGACGGCCGACGGTGCAGAGTTCCAGGTGACTAGCATCATTGTCAAGAGTGAAGACGATGAGGAGACCCAGTCGCCTGAGGACAAGGGCGAGGCCGGTGCCACTGTGGAGCCCCTCGTGGGAGTGCAACCTCAGAGCCGTGTGGCTCGGGTTACACGGTCGCAGCGAGCTGCGTCGGCCCTTCCTGACCCCAAGACCGCAGCTCCCGGCGACGTGACGACAGCCGGAAGCACATTGTCCGGTTTGAACTGCACGCGGCGTGAGCGGCACCCGAGCGGGAAACCATTCATCTGCCCATTTTGCTGCAAAACCTTCAACCAACGCGTCCACTTGTCCCGCCACTTAAGCGTCCACACGGGGGACAAACCCTTCCACTGCACCATCTGCACCAAAATGTTTGCCACCAGGGACCGCTTGCGCTCCCACACCAGAATCCACACGGGAGAAAAACCATTCACCTGCCCCGTTTGCGGCAAGCGTTTCTTCCACCGTTCGCATTTAGTCAAACACTCGCACATTCACACGGGCGTGAAACCCTTCTCGTGCCTCTTTTGCGGCAAGCGCTTCTACTCCAATGGCGATCTGATCAAACACACGAGGACGCACACCGGAGAGAAACCCTTCACCTGCTCCATCTGCAACACCAGCTTCAGCGACAGCTCCACGCTGGGCAAGCACAAGCGGCGACACACGGGAGAGAAACCCTTCAGCTGCACCGTGTGCGACAAGCGCTTCCCCTTCAAGTTCCAGGTCAAGAAGCACAAGTGTGTTGGGGAGAACAGCAACGCCAAGTGAACTCAAAACAACCACTACGCCGTAGCCATGTCCAAAGTCCGGCCCGCGGGCCAAATCCGGCCCACTATCAGATTTCATATCGGCCGCAGCTTCGGTCTTATAATGTATAATTTATGGCCCGCCTGCATTGTCAAACTGAATATAAGAAAAAAAAATGAAACTTGGACCTGTAATCCCTCCTATTACCAAAGGGTGGCAGCACCACCCTTCGCCGCTCATTTCTGCCATGGCGACTGCAAAGAAAACGAGGACAGTTGACGCTTTCAAGAGAAATGGGAATGACAATACTTGCTCGCTGAAAATCAAGGCAATTGTGTTTGTCTCATTTCTAAAGAGACGCTTGCCTTGTTTAAGTATTTTCACCCCAAAGACACACTCGTAGACTTAACATGGCATCACAACAGCGATTCTTCACGCGGGGCTGGCTGTGAGTCAAAATGAAATAAAAATGAAATATTGCTTAATATTAAACATTACGAAGTGGCCATGTTAATACTGTTGATGTTATAAACCTGTAGACATTACTTTTACTATTACTATTAATTTCTGAAAGATATTGTAAAGGACAAGAGCAAAACTCACTTCTTTTAAGTTTTAATAATAACAGACACATTTGCATTACTTATAACTCCTGTTTAAAATGTTCATGAGGAAAAAATAATTTCAAACTCATGTAAGGTATTTCAAGCCGTTTGTTCAATTTTATCTGACTCTTCAGATATGCATGAAAGGCAGAATTTGTGTTTTTAGAGTGGTTCACATCTGCCTGAATGGCATATATTTGGTTATTTTGTCGTTTGAAAAATAAAGACAATTGTGACAGTGAAATTTGTTTTACAAGTGTGTATTTGCATGAAATGTTTGTCGTTCAAAAATGTCTGAAAAAAACGTTTGGCCCCCGGCCGGGCCCCTTCACTTTATTAAATCTGGCCCTCCTTGCAAAAACACCCCTGCTTTACAGGATGATGCTGCCGAGTGCGCAAAGCTCACAAATGTGTTTTTCAAAACATGCTCGCTTCCCCTCTTTCCCGTCCCCAATGAAATCCAAGTGGTGTCCAAAGTCTGGACAAAGGTGGCCCAAGTAATATCGCGTTCCGTCGGGGCAAAGACGTGGGTCTCCGCGGGAACGCGCTCTTCCAAGGTTGCTGAGGAGCGAGCCAGCCAGTGGGCGGAGAGGACCTGATAGTCACTGAGATGATTCTGTAGATTTGTTTTATGAGGTGTGAAATTCCAACATGTCCTCCTTTGCTAGTTCAAAGAAAGACCCAACAAAAAACAGGAAAAGTTGGATGTGGACTCTTTTGACGTGGGCCGCACTTGAGTAAAAAAAAAAAAAACAAGCTTGCCTGGCCAAGTGGCAGGCAGCACGTGGACTGACTGTACACTCCCTGAAATGATTCAGCATCTCCAAACTGTTTGGTGATGATCTATCTCATGAAAGAAAATTCTTTTTCCTTCTTCAGCGACAATGCAAGAGAGCAGCGAAATGACCGTCCGGCTCCCTTCGACGTGGGTGGCACTTGCCTGCATCCAGGCATCAATCGGCAACAGGCAAATACCAAAGCTATTTTGCCAACATCACAAGAAAAGTATCAATTTGAGAACCAAGGTTTCCTTGATGAATATCGCTGTGTCTGGGAGTTAAGTTTCGTCTTCTTTTCTCCGCCTCTTCCCTCGTTTCCAGCACAGTGACGCACAGGTGGTCTTGGCTCCATATAAGGTCATTTATCGTTTCCTCGCCGTCAATTGGAATTTTACCGATTCCACCATTTTCTTCTTCTTGCGTGTGCGTGCGTGTGTGCGTGCGTGCGTGCGTGTGCGCGCGCATGACTGCGTATGTGTGTGTGTGCATGCGCGTGCGAGAGAGTTAGGTTTCGTTTCCTTCAACTCCCTTGAAGAATTTTTTCTGACCACATGCTGTTGATGCCAAATGTTTCCAGCTCAGTGACGCCCAGGCCGTTTTGGTCTCAAGGTGCGTGTGTCATTTTGGAGCCAACTGTTGTTAAGGACACTGCCACCAGCCTTCGTCTGCTGCCGTCAAGACGCTGACCTGACGACTGCAAAGGAGAGATGGAACTTCAGAACATGCAGGTTGTAATTCCATAATTTATAGTGCATGCGTGCGTGTGTGCGACTATCAAAACTTTGGTCAGCACTTTGGAAGCTTGATCGGTTTCTTCAAAGGCAGCCCTTATACTCGGCCTAAAAAAGAACAAAAACATCTTTTAATGACCATTGTCTTTCTAAGTTGACCAAACTCATATCAATGGATATTTTGATATCATTCAGAAAAGGCAGCCTCCGTTTTATTTGATCCTTTGAACCCAATATTGATATGAGTTAGAACAACTTTGAAGGGGAGAATAAAAAAAGAGATCTTTTTGGCCTCGTCTGCCTAGTGGCAGGGCCGCCGTTGCGTGACCGCACCCTCTCAACCGTACCTTTATTCTGCGTGTCAATCAATGCACATGAAAGCTTTTAAGTGGATACTTTATGATTAGAACATTCCAAAATGGTTTCATACACGTAAATAGTACAATAATAGTATAAACAACATGCAGAGAATATTGTATCAATATTGAAAATGTAAACATGAGTCACCAACGTTAGCGAAACGTTAACGTTTTTGTTTGGTTGGTTTGTTCATTTCGAACATGAAAAGAAATACAAGAAAAAAGTAAAAAACACAGAAAATGATAACTCCATAGTACAATAGAAGATCAAAAAAGAAGAAATTGATATTGCATTATAATTTTCCCTTTGTAGTAAATTCATGTTTGTTCAAAAAGGAGGAGAAGGGAGCCTAAGCTTATCTGACTCTTCCCCTTGTAACTACATATGTCTTTGATTCTGTCAAGATTTGACCATCGTCAAATATATCAAATAAATAAATACAAAAGCAACTTAAACAACTTCACGGCATATTAGGGTATCCCGTCAACATTTTGTCCTTAGACATTTTTTTTTAAACTTCAGTAAGGTTCTTTAGTTCTTCACTGCCGCTGTTCCGTAATTCCACACCTCGAACTGTTATACAATGTAACTAAGTTTGTTCTCAACAAATAAACATAAGTGTTCCCCTTAAATAAATTTCCCTCCACTCAAACAACCTCTGGATACTGTTTGGCAATTGATTATTTCTTATTTTGTACATGAGTTGGACGGTTTTGAAGTCGACTAGGTCGTCGTATTTCAGTGAGTTCAGTATAATAAAAAGAGGGTTTAGATGGTTCTCGATGATCAGCATTATTTATAAGTCGTAATGCTTTGTTTTTAAATATCAGTTTAATAAATAAAGATTGGATCTGTGTTTGTTTTGTATGTATTGTCCCACACCTCCACACAGTAAATGATGTATGGGAGTATGAAGGAGCAGTGCAAGGAATGTAATGATGACTGAATTATAAGGTCTTTTACTTTATACGATACTGCTAGTGATTTGGAAATTTTTGCTTGGATATACATTATATGTGCTTTCCAACTCAATTTATTATCTATAAGCACGTGTAACGTAGAACGGTGAGTGTGTGCGCGTGTAACACACGGAGATGCGACGTTCCGTTGTTAACCTTGGTTAACCAGGGACCTCTAGTGGTCACAATTGACCGTAGCAGAAGTCAACATCCTATTTTCTTTCTAGTTATTATAATCACTTTTTGTAACAAGGTATACAATACTGTCAATATGTCTTCAGAGGTCTTCTTTGATAACAACGTACAAGACTGCAAATAGTCGAAGTTCCGCCATTTAAATTCACACCTTTGTCCCTCTTCTGGACTTAGGACCGTTCCGCGACCACTGACGACGGCGTGTCCGGAGGAGCATCTTTGCCTGTGGCCGTCGGCCAGTCAGAGACGTGAGTCAGCTTATCCATCACTCTACTCCAGTCTTTTTTTTTTTTTAACACTATTTTATGTCTGTACGGCGACCTTGAGTGCTTTGAAAGGCGCCTTATCAATCAAATGTATTGTTATGCTTACTCGACGACAAAGTCTGCTGCCGTTTGGCCGTTTGCCGTCCTTTTTTTCTGAAATAGCGTCGGGCTCGCCGCGTTACATGGCTTTGCCTTGGCTGGCTTTCTCCTCAGTTTTAGAGCTCTTGTCTTTTTTTGTGTTCCAGTCGGTTGGGTTTGCCGTTTCAACGTCCATCTAATCGGAGACAAGACACCACACCGTGGTGGCGTTTGGTATTGCTCCTCTTTATTGTTCCTTGCACACTCATATACACATGCGCTTTTTGTTTTTGGTCACTCTCTCACTCCCACACACACACGTTCAGAGCGTCAAACGTGGGAATCAAACTCACGGTGTCGGCACCAATGTTCCCTCTAATTTTTCAAGTGTCTAGTAATCTAATAGTGTCTAATAAATAAATGAGGAAATACAGGAATGAATCCATCAGTCCAAAAGTACATGTACAGATGAATGAAAAAATAGATAGATAGATAGATAGATAGATAGATAGATAGATAGATAGATAGATAGATAGATAGATAGATAGATAGATAGATAGATAGATAGATAGATAGATAGATAGATAGATAGATAGATAGATAGATAAAGACCGATCAATCAATCAATGAAATATTGTCAATGAGACCTTGAACTTGCTCGGCGTCGCATTTTGTGTCGTGTACAGCCCGTTCCTTTTCTGTCGGGCTTTCGCGCTCTCTCGCAATAATGTACCGACCGAGCCCGGACAGAGGTGTCGTCCCATCTCGTTGCCGCAAACAAGGTCAAAACCAACGTCAAGTGGAAAGAAAACTTCACGTCATTTGGCTAAACACAAAATACGGCATTAGACGCACGCAGAACAAACAAGCTCGGGACATTCGTACGGAGTAAGCAAGAATAGAAGGAGAGCACAAAATGGCAAATGACAAGTGGTTCGAGATGAACCAAAGCACCCACAAACTGATCGGCGAACCACCAAAGCCCAAGGTACGCATCGGACGCGCACGCGCTTGACTAATGCCGTGGTCGAGTTGAAAGCATTTGCAAGTCGTTCGCTCCGTCGGGGGAGAGAGAGAGACAGAGAGAGAGACAGAAAGAGAGAGAGAGAGAGAGAGAGAGAGAGAGAGAGAGAGAGAGAGAGAGAGAGAGAGAGAGAGAGAGAGAGAGAGAGAGAGACGCCGCCGCCGCCTGTGACGACGTTTGCGCTCAGTTTGTTCAGATACGCTGGGGCTCCATTCTGGTGGTGGTCCCGACGCTCCTCTTGGTCGTGCTTGTCATCCAAAACATCGTCTTCTTCCACTTGAACAGGTACGCACGCACGCGCGCACGCAATGAACAAACACTTGACCGCCACAAGTTGCATTCCTCACCAAGGATGGCAGATTCATGTATACCCTTTATGTGTTCCAAGGCCTCAGGAGATCGTCAAAGAGCTGGGCGCGCTGGTGGCGACTTTGCCCAACAGCATCCCGGACCACAACTGCAGCGACTTAGCCTGCCACTGGGCGGCGCTGCAGACCACATTGGCAAAGCTGAAGGCAGGTCAGGAGGCAGGTCAGACCGCATTGGCAGAGCTGAAGGCGAGTCACACTGCGATTTCCAGCGACCTGGAGAAGAGTCAGACCGCATTGGCAGAGCTGAAGGCAGGTCAGACGGCATTGGCAGAGCTGAAGGCAGGTCAGACGGCAGGTCAGACGGCATTGGCAGAGCTGAAGGCAGGTCAGGAGGCAGGTCAGACCGCATTGGCAGAGCTGAAGGCAGGTCAGGAGGCAGGTCAGACCGCATTGGCAGAGCTGAAGGCAGGTCAGGAGGCAGGTCAGACCGCATTGACAGAGCTGAAGGCAGGTCAGACCGCATTGGCAGAGCTGAAGGCAGGTCAGGAGGCAGGTCAGACCGCATTGGCAGAGCTGAAGGCAGGTCAGGAGGCAGGTCAGACCGCATTGGCAGAGCTGAAGGCAGGTCAGGAGGCAGGTCAGACCGCATTGGCAGAGCTGAAGGCAGGTCAGGAGGCAGGTCAGACCGCATTGACAGAGCTGAAGGCAGGTCAGACCGCATTGGCAGAGCTGAAGGCAGGTCAGGAGGCAGGTCAGACCGCATTGG